>NC_133329.1:27327566-27680691 GCF_042186555.1 Aquarana catesbeiana
CAATGCCTATCAGTGCCCTTCAGTGCTGCCCATCGGTGCCAATCAGTGCCGCCTTATCAGTGCCTATTAGTTCAGCCTAGCAGTGTATCCTATCAGTGCAGCCTCATCAGTGTACATCTCAAAGCTGAAAACTGACCTGGGCAGAAAAGGGGTATAAGTGCACTGGTAAGC
The DNA here is from genome assembly GCF_042186555.1 of Aquarana catesbeiana. Lineage (NCBI taxonomy): Eukaryota > Metazoa > Chordata > Amphibia > Anura > Ranidae > Aquarana > Aquarana catesbeiana. Next base: position 27,327,738 of record NC_133329.1, read on the forward strand.
AAGTGGTTAAAAAAGTGTATAAATGTAAAACAAACATACTCACTTAGATGGCTGCAGCTTCGATCCAATGCTATACCTGTCTCCTGCCAGCTCTACACTGAGAACTGAGCAATCAAAGACACTCAGTTCTAGGGTCTACTCTGAGCACAGAGTGGTGGTTGTCAGGTTCTCACTCACTGTTCTGCTCCTCCAGCACTCACTTAGATATTAAATCCCTGATAGTCAGCATACAAACTGGAAAGGAACACCACAGGGCTGTGAGCATATATCAGCATTACAGAAGCTTGTGGAATACCAAGCTGTCAGTGTGGAATGGCATTGATGTGTATCTCTCTCTACCGGATTACAGAGCCTGGGTTTGTCAGCTGTCAAAAAGTCCTGACAACGTTCAGCATTCTGCACTGGGATGCCTGCCTCGGGGTGGATAGTGGGAGGCGGTGCTGACGGCGGGGGGGGGGAATGCATTTCAGAGGAACCTTCCTCCCTTGTCAAAGGGTTTTTTTGACAGAGGAGGAAGGTCTTCTTTATGGAGAGATCTGGGGTCTATAAGACCCCAGATCTCTCCTCTACCCTTGAAAGCAAAAGATATAAAAAGGAAATTTGATCTTTTGCTGAAAAAAAAAGTTTACTTCGGTTCTAGACCAGAAGTAACATCATGACATTTCTTCAGTCCACCTAGATCCTAGAGGTGATCAGAGATGATCTGGTCTCTGTTCACCTCTATGGCCAGCCATGCAAACTGTCAGATCATTTCCCAGGCTCACCGGTAAGAGCAGAAAGCCCGAAAAAAACACTCAAAGCTGCAATGCATATTTATGTATTGCGGTCAGCAAGTGGCTAGAGAAAACCAACTGTAAGACTGTTCAAATGTTTTGGTTTGGTGCATCAGGAATAGGGATGAGCTTTGAGTTCGAGTCGAACCCATGTTCGACTCGAACATCGTCTGTTCGTCCGTTCGTCGAATTGCGAACGATATGGGCCGTTCGCACCAAATTCAAGTGGCCTGTCACGGCCCATAATTCACTGCGCTATCGCAGTGCATTGCTGGCTGATGATTGGCCAAGCATGCACTATGAACCGCATGCTTGGCCAATCACAGCGCCTTCTGTACAGAGAGCCGTAATTGGCCAAAGCCAGGGTGGCTTTGGCCAATTATGGCTCAGGGGGTTTAGTACACGCCCCACACTATATAAGGCCGCCTGCATGGCGGCCTTGTGTAGTGTGTTGCAGCGGCGGAGAGAGAGAGACAGAGAGAGAGACAGCATCATTTGATTTAATTTAGATAGAGTAGGCAGGCGAGTCAGTTAGCTGCACTTACAGTGTATTGTGTATATATATGCATCCCAGGTGTTATATATATATATATATATATATATATATATATATACACTGTATTCAGTTTAGCTAGATCTGTTCCTGTTATTCTCTTCCTAATATATTGACAGGCAGGCAGGTGTTTTTACAGTATTTACAGTTAGTGTACTGTGTACCCTACACAGTTGCACCTATAGCTACCTGAAGACAAGTGCTGGTGTTCTTCTTCTGATCCTCTTTCAATGTGTTTTATTTCTTTTGTATCATAAACATACAATAAAACGTAATCAAAGGATTGTACAACAATGTAACAATGAACAATGTATGGGTGTCTGCATGTATATCAAAGAACTTGCTAAAGAAAATTCTGGTAGAGGTTAATATAAACATGTTGAAAATGTGCTATAATTGTGATCAAACTTGTATCTGATAAACGTGGATCAGGATGGTGATTTACCAAGTGGGATGAAGCGTCATAGATCCGACTTGGCAGAATGATATTGATCAGCTTAGTCTTTGACTGTCACTTAACCTTAAATCCTGGGGATCCATACTCTATAAAGTTCAGGAGTTCATTGTAACATATTCGATAGTTAAAATGATACTCTAAAGTGGTAGGAGAGAAATAGATGTAGAAGAAGAGTAGATATGAAGGAGAAGAGGATAGAGAAGAGAATGAAATGTTCCCGTCTTGCCATTCCCGCTGATCCTATTCTGCCATAGCCTGTCATGGTTCTCAAACCGATTCAAATTTAGCCACTGTGTCTTTCAATGTGCTCACCATTTTTTCCTGGGCCATTATCCAGGATATTTTCCTTTTTGTTGCTGTGAAGGATACATGATGCTGTTTCCAAGCCTTAGCTATGGTCAGTTTGATTCCCAAAAGGATAAAGAAAATTAATGATTGGGTTGCTTTGGACACCTCTGGAATCCCCTCGTTGAGTAGAGCAATGGCTGGGTTCTTGGGGACTTGGCATTTCCAGTTTGCTTTTGCAGTAGCTGAGCGAGAGTCGGCCATGAGGAGTTAGGAAATGTCCAATGCGATATAATCCTTTATCCAACCACCAACTAAAAGCTTTGATATCCATTCCCGGTGGGAATTTTGGATTGTGAAAAATATGTGCAAGTGGTGTCATCTCTGATGAAATGAAGGGGTGGTACTTAAGGCCATCCCAGAGGAAGATAGAATGAGATAGAACTGGGGACATGATAGGGGGGGCAATCCTTAGGTGGACACCAGAGTAGGAAGTCGAGTGTGTGTTGTGGCACCGCTTGTCTCTCTATCTGTACCCAATCAGGCTTTTCTATGCGTGTATAAATGATAGATAATTGTGAGAGCCTGGCTGCTTGATAATACCATAGGAGGTTGAGAGCACCCAGTCCTCCCTGTTTCCTGGGTCTATATAGAACTCTCTTGGAAAGGAGATGACTGGCAGCACCCCAAATGAATTTTATCAGTTTGCTTTGGAACTTTTTCAGGTGGTATTTTCTGATTGAGATTGGTAGAGATCGAAAGAGATAAAGTAGTTTGGGGACCAGAGTCATTTTAGTTGCATTCAGTCTCCCTAACCAAGAGAGGTCATGAAGTGCCCAGCTTTTGATGTCTTTGTTTAGTCTGTCATACATGGGGGGGAAGTTAGCTCCATATAGCAGTTCTACCCTCGAGGTGAGTTCAACACCCAAGTATTTAATGATGGAGCTGCTCCACTTGAACTGAAAGGCGCTATTTAGATTGTCTGCCACTTCCGCGGGTACATTAACGTTCAAGATTTGGGATTTTGAGAGATTAACCATCAGGCCAGAGGCCCTGGAGAGTTGGTCCAGCAGTTTACATATATTTGGGAGTGATGTGATTGGAGACGTTATGAAAAGCAAAAGGTCATCCGCAAACAACGCACATTTGTGCGTCTGCGGACCACATGACACGCCCCTGATATCCGCGTTAGTGCGAATGGCAATTGCTAGGGTTTCTATGTTTATCGCGAATATAAGGGGAGATCTTGTCCATCTGGCTATTTTTATACTGTCAGAGTAGTATCCCTGCAGTCTTAAGCGTGCTACCGGGTTGGAATATAGTGCTGATATTAGGCCCATAAAATTCTGCCCAAAGCCCCAGCGTTGCAGGATAGTAAACAAATATAGCCAGGAGACCAAATCAAATGCCTTTTGGAGGTCGAGTGAAGGGAGCAACCCTTCCTGGTGTGTTTCCTGGGTCCAGCCCACTGTAGAATGGAAATAATATCTATCGCTCTGCAAATTTGATCTGGGCCATGTCTGCCTGGGATAAATCCCACTTGATCCTTGTGGATGTATAGACTTATAAAGGAGGCCATACGATCCACAAGGATTTTTGTTAAAATTTTCATATCGTTATTTATTAGAGATATGGGCCTATAATTTCCCACCTCTCCTTAGTCCTTGTGGGGTTTGGGAATTACGGATATGTAGGCTGAATTGAGTTGGCTATCTAGGGGTTCCCCATTTGTCTTAGTGTTAAAGAAGCGTGTTAGGGGCAGAGCTAGTAACTGTGCAAATGATTTATAATATGGTATGGAGAAGCCATCTGGAGAGCCTCTCTTTAAACGTTTGATGACATCCAGGACTTCCTCTTCTGTGAACGGGGAATCTAAAATGTCACGGTGTCTAGATTCTAACCTTGGGATTGGTAGTGAGTCCAATAAAGATGTCATAGATGACTCGTCATCTTTGTTTCCTGCGCTGTATAACTTCCCATAGAAACAGTGAAAAGTTGCATGATTCGTTGTGGGTTGGTTGTGTGGTGGTTGCCTGGGACGCGTATTTTGGGAAAGTTTTGTTGTCTCGGTTGGGGTGTCAATTTGGCCGCTAACATCGAGCAGGTTGAGTCCCTGTGGTGATAGAATTTGGCTCCATCGGATGTGTTTTTCAGCTTTAGCTGTGAGAGCAAATTTAGGGATAAGCGTGTCGCATCTAGCGTGGCTATGGACACTTGTTTGGGGTCTCGCTTATGAAGTTTCCTCAGGCGATTGAATTCTGTGTCTAGTTTTTCTATGTCAATCATGTGTTCCTTTTTCACCTGGGAGGACATTTGGATCAATTTTCCACGGATGGTGGCCTTGTGAGCTGCCCAAAGGGTTTCAGCCGATACCTCTGCTGACGAGTTTACCTGAAAATATTCTTTAATGGCTTTTTCAATTTCAGTGGCTCTGAATGGGTCACTAAGTAAGGATTCATTTAGTCGCCACCGCAAGAGGTTAGGTTGGTTGGAACTTCTTTTTAGTGAAAGAAGAACCATGGAGTGGTCAGACCAAGTCGTGTCTCTTATGGTCGACTTGACCATATCCGGGGTTTTGGCTGTGGATATAAAGATATGGTCAATCCTACTATATGATTGATGTGGGTGGGAGCAGTGTGTGTAGTCCTGTGTGCTCAGGTTTAGTTCCTTCCACGCATCTGTTAGAACTGTGCTGGTGAATCAGTTTGGCAATTTTGAGGCTTCTCTTGGGTGGGCGAATAAGCTGAGAGCCTGGGGGTCTGGTTTTATCTAGGCCTTGATCAAGGACCATATTAGAGCCCCCCCATATATGACAGTCCTGCCCAGCATAGGGGCTAGTTTTTGAAGCATAACCTGGAAGAACTTCGCTTGGCCTTGATTGGGGGCATATTAGGAGACGAATGAGTATAATTGGTTGTCTATCGTACCTTTTAAGAGAATGAATCTGCCCTCTGGGTCCCTGTGTTCCAATTGTGGTGTGAACTTACAGTTCTTGGATAAAAGGATCGCCACTCCTTTGGTTTTGCCCTCAGCATTAGCTAAGAAGAACACCGGGAATCCAGAGTGAAGGAAAGAAGGACTATACCGCCCCGGAAAATGGGTCTCCTGGAGTAATACTATGTCAATTTTCTGTGAATGCATGTATTGTAAGATTTTTTGTCGTTTGATTGGGGAATTCATCCCCTGCGTGTTATGGGAAGCAACCCGCGGGGAAGGAGAGGGTATAGTGTGATCAGCCATTGAGAATGGGTGGAGGGCCCTCCACTGCCATCATGTCACCTACCTCAGAGCTCTTCATGGAGCTCATTAGGTATCCATTCCAGCGAGGAATGCTTTCCTTGGCCTGAGCAGTGGGAGCAGATGGATCCTGGAGTCTGGCAAAACGGGAAAAGAAGAGTAGATTAGGAGATGAAAGGAAGAAAAAAAGAGACAGGAGAAGAGAGGAGGAGCCTTTTAAAGGCTCAGGTGGACAGAAGTAGTACACTAACTTGCTGTCCATATAATATACAATAGTCCCATCAAATGAATCGGGAGAACCAAAACCATTGGATAGGTGGGGCGCAACATCTTAGCTCCCCGGTCAAGGCACCTAAACCAGTAACCATAAAAACTTTAAGAAAAAAAACTACCGGCTATGACTTAAATGATGCTTAGGGTAAAATTTAGACCCTAGTGTTGGTAAACGGGGAGGTCGGGAGAGCCATTGTTACATAGAATGTGAGGGAGGGGGATGGGAGGGAGCAGGGTAATAGAGTCATTCAGGGGGAATACAAATTAGAAGGCCCAGAGCCAACAGTATGGAAGTTCTTAAGGCCTCTTGGAATTAAGTTTTATCACTATGAATATTGGTCTTTGATTCAGAAATTCCGAATGGGATCAGGTTTGGGATACATGAAGTCTTATGCCCCGTACACACGGTCGGACATTGATCGGACATTCCGACAACAAAATCCATGGTTTTTCTACAAAGGATGTTGGCTCAAACTTGTCTTGCATACACACGGTCACACAAACTTGTCAGAAAATCCGATCGTTCTGAACGCGGTGGCGTAAAACACATACGTCGGGACTATAAACGGGGCAATAGCTTTTGTCTCTTAATTTATTCTGAGCATGCGTGGCACTTTGTCCGTCGGATTTGTCTACACACGATCGGAATTTAAAGGATCGGATTTTGTTGTCGGAAAATTTTATAGCATGCTCTCAAACTTTGTGTGTCAGAAATTCCGATGGAAAAAGTCAGATGGAGCCCACACACGGTCGGAATTTCCGACAACAAGCTCCGATCGCATATGTTCCGTCGGAATGTCCGACCGTGTGTACGGGGAATTAGATTCAATAACGCATCTATAAGTCCCTGAAAAGAATGCCAAAAAGAACAACAAAAAACAGTCAAGAACAGTTTAAACTGATAAGGTTGTGATGATAGAGAAAAACTTGGATCAGGGTTTAGGGGGCATATCAGCAAGGCACAGTGTGCATCACATCCTCGAGCAAAGCCTTGTCAGACCAGGGAAAAGAGTGATTTATGTGAAGACTATCCTCTTGTAGAATCAGGGGTTGTCTTCCTTCCTTGGATCGCTTGCAGTTGTACTTGTTCTATAGCGGTTAGATGGGGCTGGAGGGTGTATAACGTTTTGTGGCTCCTGAGTGGGGATTCGGTGGGGTCTGAGGTGGGCTCAAATTGATCAATTTCAGTCCCACAAGCAATTTTTCACCTTCCTGGAGGTTGGAGAAGGAGTAGGTCTTGGACTTAAAGGTGAACCAGAGGGCAAATTGGAATGCCCACCAATATTTGATTTCTTTCTCAGAGAGGACTGTCAAAAGTGGTTTCAGCGACCGTCTTCTTTGGATGGTTGATGAAGAGATGTCCGCAAAGATTTGAATCGGATGATTGAGGCAAAGGAGAGGAGTTTGCTTGCGGGATCTTTTCATGATCTCTTCTTTTACTGTGTAAAAATGAGGCTTCACCACTATATCTATGTGTATGGCGCTCCATCTTTCCTCGGGGGTCCCAATGCTCTGTGAGCTCTGTTCAACTCCATTTTATGTGAGGGAATGTCAGGGATAAGGCCCTTATGAGATCTTGTACTGCTGCAGTTACGTCGGTAACCGACTCAGGGAGTCCCCTTATTCTGAAGTTGTACCATCTCAAACGGTTTTCGAGATCATCTATTTTGGTCAGGGCTTCATCTAGTTATTCCTGTAGGACCTGTATGTGATTAGAGTTTTGGTTGGTCCTGGTTACTGTGTCTTCCAGTTTGTGTTCCATAGCCTCCATCCTGTCCCCTAATCTTTGAAAGTCCTCTTTTATGTCACCTGTGATTTTGGCTGCTATAGTGGATAGCCCCCTGTCCAGCAATTCTGACAATTTATTGAAGAGATCTGCTGTATTAATGAGGGAGTCTGAAGTGTCCTGCATGTGGTAGCGTGGGGAGGCCTCATAGGTCCCGCCAAGCCTCATGAGAGAGAGAGCAGTTAATCTTCCATTGTGTGCCCTATAAGTGACTCTGTGGAGTCAGGGGAGGGTGCCACCTCTTGCCCGGTACTCACTGCATGCTCCAAAGGGCCTCTGTGGGGAGCCTTGAGCTGGGTTTTCAGGGGAATCCTCCTCCATGTCAGCACAGTGATGTGCAGTGGAGTGTGCTGCGGCCGCCATCTTGAAAACGAGCTGCTCCGTTGTCGGGCTAAAACACGGCCTTAGGTCCCTTTTGGCTGAGCCCCTGGGCATGTAGATGTTCCCGGGTGGCTCCCCTAGCTAGTGATGTGGTCCAGTGGTGTCCCTATATGTGTGCTGTGAGGCCGGGGTGAAGCGGAGCTCCAGGCTCAAACGGCCATCTTGGAGTCCTTTGCACATGCTCTCCCTCCTTCTTCTGATCCTATTAATACCACAGGCAGAAAGTGTGAAGTATTTACAATTAGTGTACCGTGTACCCCTGCACAGTTGCACCTATAGCTACCTGAAGACAAGTGCTTGTGTTCTTTTTCTGATCCTATTAATACCACAGGCAGGCAGCTTGAAGTATTTACAGTTAGTGTACTGTGTACCCTGCACAGTAGCACCAACAGCTAGCTGAAGACAAGTGCTGTTGTTCTTCTTATGATCCTATTAATACCACAGGCAGGCAGCTTGAAGTATTTACAGTTAGTGTACTTCTTCTGCACAGTTGCACCTATAGCTACCTAAAGACAAGTGCTGATGTTCTTCTTCTGATCCTATTTATACCACAGGCAGGCAGCTTGAAGTATTTACAGTTAGTGTACTGTGTACCCCTGCACAGTTGCACCTATAGCTACCTGAATACAAGTGCTGTTGTTATTCTTCTGATCCTATTAATACCACAGGCAGGCAGCTTGAAGTATTTACAGTTAGTGTACTGTGTACCCCTGCACAGTTGCACCTAAAGCTACCTGAAGACAAGTGCTGTTGTTCTTCTTCTGATCCTATTAATACCACAGGCAGGCAGCTTGAAGCATTTACAGTTAGTGTACTGTGTACCCCTGCACAGTTGTACCTATAGCTACCTGAAGACAAGTGCTGTTGTTCTTCTTCTGATCCTATTAATACCACAGGCAGGAAGCTTGAAGTATTTACAGTTAGTGTACTTCTTCTGCACAGTTGCACCTATAGCTACTTGAAGACAAGTGCTGGTTAGGGATGAGCCGAACACCCCCCGGGTGAACCTGCGAACGGACCGAAAATTTGCACGAATGTTAGAACCCCATTGACGTCTATGGGGCTCGAACGTTCAAAATCAAAAGTGCTCATTTTAAAGGCTAATTTGCATGGTATTGTCCTAAAAAGGGTTTGGGGACCCGGGGCCTGCCCCAGGGGACATGTATCAATGCAAAAAAAACTTTTAAAAACGGCCGTTTTTTCGGGAGCAGTGATTTTAATGATGCTTAAAGTTTAAAAAAAAAAGTGAATTATTCTTTTAAATATCGTACCTGGGGGGTGTCTATAGTATGCCTGTAAAGTGGCGCGTGTTTCCCGTGCTTAGAACAGTCCCTGCACAAAATGTCATTTTTAAAGGAAAAAAGTAATTTAAAACTGCTTGCGGCTTTAACCCTTTCATGACTAAGCCTATTTTTGAAATTTGGTGTTTACAAGATAAAATCCGTATTTTTTGCTAGAAAATTACTTAGAGTTCCCAAACATTATATATATTTTTTTAGCAGAGAATCTAGAGAATAAAATGGCGATTGTTGCAATATTTTTTATCACACGGTATTTGTGCAGCGGTGTTTTAAACGCAATTTTTTGGAAAAGGGACACTTTCATGAATTTTAAAAAATCCAAACAGTAAAGTTACCCCAATTTTTTTGTATAATGTGAAAGATGATGTTACGCCGAGTAAATAGATACCAAACATGTCACCCTTTATAATTGCACGCACTCGTGGAATGGCGACAAACTACGGTACCTACGAATTTCCATAGGCGACGCTTTAAAATTTTTTTACGGTTACCAGGTTTGAGTTACAGAGGAGGTCTAGGGCTAGAATTATTGCTCTCGCTCTGACGATCGCGGCGATACCTCACATGTGTGATTTGAACACCGTTTACATATGCGGGCGCGACTTCCGTATGCGTTTTCTTCGCTGCGTGAGCTCGCGGGGACAGGGGCACTTTAAAAAATTTTTTTACTTTATAAATTGTGTTCTAAATAAAAAAAAATTTTTTTTTTTTTACTCTTATTGCTGTCACAAGGAATGTAAACATCCCTTGTGACAGTAATAGGTGGTGACAGGTACTCTTTATGGAGGGAACGGGGGTCTGCGGGCATCATCCCGGTATAACCCCGGAAAGCCGAGTACGCATATCTGCGTACGGTCGGCGGGAAGGGGTCGGGTCCTGGCAATATGGATGAAAATCAGTGAGACAAACAGCATGTGTAAACCCCAGTCCATTACCAGGCCCTTTGGGTCTTGTATGGATATTAAGGGGAACCCTGCACCTAAATTAAAAAAAGGAAAGGCGTGGGGCCACCAGGCCCTATATACTCTGAACAGCAGTATACAGGCGGTGCAAACAAGACAGGGACTGTAGGTTTGTTGTTAAGTAGAATCTGTTTGTAATTTTGAACTGGTACATTTTTAACGTGTTTAGCGCCAGCCAAAAAATCTATTTTAAGCTTTTTGCAAAACATAGGGAAGGGTTATCACCCCTGTGACTTGTTTTGCTGTCTGTGCTCCTCTTCAGAAGATTTCACCTCACTTTTTATCCCAATGACAAATGTTTTTTGAAAAATTGTTTTTTTTGTGAAACAAGGATTGGTGATAAAGCATCAGTGGAAAGGAGAAACGTTTTTCCCATATTAACTCTTACAGGAGAGAATTTCCCTTCCTAGGGGTAGATTTCATCTCACTTCCTGTTGTCTCCTTCCGTTTGCAAGTAGGAGTCGTTTGTAAGTTGGATGTTTGAAAGTAGGGGCCTGCCCTATATACTCAGCAGAAATTTGGGCCTTAGGTGTTGTTGTGGCCACAACACTGTAAGCCCTCACAGGGCCCTGCTGTGAAATATTAGTTTAAGAATTGTAATTACATGCCCCTGTTGAACATGGGCAGAAAAATTGGGCCTTTGGTGGTGGTGGTGCTAGTGTCACAAAACTAAGTCCTCACTCGCTCTTGGTGGGCGCAGAAACAGGCCCTGCTGTGAATTATTAGATCAAGAATTGTAATTGCATGCCCCTGTTGAACAGGGGCTGAAAAATTGGGCCTTAGGCACTGGTGCCACAACACTGCAACCCCTCACAGATACTCTAGTTGGAACGCAGCAACGAGCCCTGCTGCAAAGTATTGCATCAAAAATTGTAATTACACGCCCCTGTTAAATAGGGGCTAAAAAATTGGGCCTTAGGCACTGGTGCTGGTGACACAACACTGTAACCCCTCACAGATACTCTAGTTGGAATGCAAAAACGAGCCCTGCTGCAAAGTATTGCATCAAAAATTGTAATTACATGCCCCTGTTAAACAGGGGCTGAAAAATTAGGCCTTAGGCACTAGTGCTGGTGCCACAACACTGCAACCCCTCACAGATGCTCTAGTTGGAACGCAGGAACGAGCCCAGCTGCAAAGTATTGCATCAAAAATTGTAATTACACGCCCCTGTCAAACAGGGGCTGAAAAATTGGGCCTTAGGCACTGGTGGTGGCGCCAAGAACCAAAAATGTTCCTACAAGCCTCCTTTTGGAGGTCCGCCAGCCGAGCACTGGCATTATATGACCGGCGGAAATGCACACAGACTTTCCTGGCCTGCCTCAGGACATTCTGTAAGCCCGGGTACCTGCCCAAGAACCGCTGCATCACCAAGTTAAGGACGTGAGCCAAACAGGGCACATGGGTCATTTGTCCCTGTCGGAGGGCAGAGAGGAGGTTGGTGCCATTGTCGCAAACCACCATTCCTGCCTTAAGTTGGCGTGGCGTCATCCACCTCTGAACCTGCCCTTGCAGAACTGACAGAACCTCTGCCTCAGTGTGGCTCCTGTCCCCCAAGCACACCAGCTCAAGCACCGCATGGCATCTTTTGGCCTGCATACTTGCGTAGCCCCTTGAATGGCTACGGAGCACCGCAGGTTCCGAGGACAAAGCACAGGAAGAGGCCATGGAGGAAGAAGAAGAGGAGGGGGTGGAGGAGAGAGGTGTGTCACAATCATTAGTAGTGGCATTTTGGAGGCGTTGGTGGTGGAACAACCTCCAACACTACTGCACCTTGTCCTGCATCCTTCCCAGCTGCCAGCAGAGTCACCCAATGCGCGGTGAAACTTAGGTAATGTCCCTCTCCATGCCTGCTGGACCATGAGTCAGCAGTAATATGCACCTTACCGCTGACCGCCCTGTCCAGCGAGGCCAAGACATTGCCTTCCACATGCCGGTAGAGAGCCGGAATCGCCTTTTATGAGAAAAAGTGGCGTTTGGGTACCTGCCACTGAGGAACTGCACATTCCACAAACTCACGAAAGGGGGCAGAGTCTACTAACTGAAAAAGGCAGCAGTTGAAGTGCTAGAAATTTTTCCAAGCTAGCATTCAACCGCTGGGCATGTGGATGGCTGGGAGCGAACTTCTTTTGGCGGTGCAGCAGCTGGGGCAGGGAAATTTGCCTGGTACAATCTGACATTGGTGTACCGAAAGCAGATTGCCCACAAGTACTTGGCTGTGACACACCTAATTCTACACCTTCATTCCTCTCAGTGCAGGTCTCAGAGAGGACTGAAGGTATAGTGGGGTTGGAGATCTCAGCTGATGAGGAGTAAGGAGAGGTCCTCTTTGTTCTTTGGTGTGGGTCTTTTAGATACGCTTGCCAATGAACTGCATGGCAGGTCAACATATGTCTGGTCAAGCATGTGGTGCCCAAGCGGGAGATGTTTTGGCCACGCGAGATACGCTTGAGGCATATGTTGCAAATAGCAGCAGTGTGATCTGATGCACTCGTCTCAAAAAAGGTCCACACTAGGGATGAGCCGAACACCCCCCGGTTCGGTTCGCACCAGAACCTGCGAACGGACCGAAAGTTCGCACGAACGTTAGAACGCCATTGACGTCTATGGGACTCGAACGTTCGAAATCAAAAGTGCTCATTTTAAAGGCTAATTTGCATGGTATTGTCCTAAAAAGGGTTTGGGGACCCGGGTCCTACCCCAGGGGACATGTATCAATGCAAAAAAAACTTTTAAAAACGGCCGTTTTTTCGGGAGCAGTGATTTTAATGATGCTTAAAGTAAAAAAAAAAAGTGAAATATTCCTTTAAATATCGTACCTGGGGTGTGTCTATAGTAGGCCTGTAAAATGGCTCGTGTTTCCCGTGTTTAGAACAGTCCCTGCACCCAATGTCATTTTTAAAGGAAAAAATCTCATTTAAAACTGCTTGCGTGTTTAATGCCATGTCGGGTCATGGCAATATGGATGAAAATCAGTGAGACAAACGGCATGGGTACCCCCCAGTCCATTACCAGGCCCTTTGGGTCTTGTATGGATATTAAGGGGAACCCCGCACCCAAATTAATATAAGGAAAGGCCCTATATACTCTGAACAGCAGTATACAGGCGGTGCAAACAAGACAGGGACTGTAGGTTTGTTGTTAAGTAGAATCTCTTTGTAATTTTGAACGGGTAAATTTTTAAAGCGTTTAGCTCCAGCCAAAAAATCTTTTTTAAGCTTATTGGAAAACATAGGGAAGGGTTATCACCCCTGTGACATTTGTTTTGCTGTCTTTCCTCCTCTTCAGAAGATTTCACCTCACTTTTGTCCCAATGAAAAATGTTTTTTGAAAATTTGGGTTTTTTGTGGAACAAGGATTGGAAAGCATCAGTGGAAAGGAGAAATTGTTTTCCCATATTAACTCTTACAGGAGAGAATTTCCCATCCTAGGGGTAGATTTCATCTCACTTCCTGTTGTCTCCTTCCATTTGCAAGTAGGAGTCGTTTGTAAGTTAGATGTTTGAAAGTAGGGTCCTGCCCTATATACTCAGCAGAAATTTGGGCCTTAGGTGTTGCTGTGGCCACAACACTGTAAGCCCTCACAGGGCCCTGCTATTAGATCAAGAATTGTAATTACATGCCCCTGTTGAACAGGAGCTGAAAAATTAGGCCTTAGGCACTGGTGCTGGTGCCACAACACTGCAACCCCTTACAGACACTCTAGTTTGAACGCAGGAACGATCCCTGCTGCAAAGTATTGCATCAAAAATTGTAATTACACGCCCCTGTTAGACAGGGGCAGAAAAATTGGGCCTTAGGCACTGGTGCTGGTGCCACAACACTGCAACCCCTCACAGACACTCTAGTTGGAACGCAGGAACGAGCCCTGCTGCAAAGTATTGCATCAAAAATTGTAATTACACGCCCCTGTTAGACAGGGGCAGAAAAATTGGGCCTTAGGCACTGGTGCTGGTGCCACAACACTGCAACCCCTCACAGACACTCTAGTTGGAACGCAGGAACGAGCCCTGCTGCAAAGTATTGCATCAAAAATTGTAATTACACGCCCCTGTTAGACAGGGGCAGAAAAATTGGGCCTTAGGCACTGGTGCTGGTGCCACAACACTGCAACCCCTCACAGACACTCTAGTTGGAATGCAGGAACGAGCCCTGCTGCAAAGTATTACATCAAAAATTGTAATTAACACGCCCCTGTTAAACAGGGGCTGAAAAATTGTGCCTTAGGCACTGGTGGTGGCGCCCAGAACCAAAAATGTTCTTACAAGCTATCAGCGTGATGATTGAGGAGGAAGAGGATAATTACTCAGGGATAGTCACTCAGCATCAGCATAGGCAGTCTTTGAAGGGATCTGAGATTTCAAAAAAAATTATTCGGTTACATCAGCATCAGGTGCTTGGTAGCTGGTGGTGATCCAAGACTCATTCATTTTTATGAAGGTCAGCCGATCGACCGAGTCGGTGGACAGACGCACCCTGTGATCGGTTACCACGCCTCCAGCAGCACTGAATGTGCGTTCCGAAAGAACGCTGGATGCAGGACAGGCCAGTAGCTCAATTGCATACTGTGCAAGCTCTGGCCAGTGATCCATCCTCAAGACCCAGTAACCCAGAGGATTTTCGGTGGGAAAGGTGTCCAAGTCTGATCTTGCCCCTAGGTATTCCTGCACCATGTAAAACAGACGCTGGCGATGGTTGCTGGAACCAATCATACCTTGGGGCTGCGGACCAAAAAATTGTCTGAACGCATCGGTCAGACGGCCACCTTCTCCACCGCTCCTTCTTTGACTGACCGAAGCCTCAGCAACACGTTGTCCAGAAACAGGAGTTTGTAACCTCCCAGTCTCTGGGAACGCATTGCACAGACCTTTCTGCAAGGCCTCCCGAAGATGTTTCATCCTCTGCTCCCTCTGCGATGGCAAGATAAGGTCCGCATCCTTACCCTTGTAACGTGGATCAAGGAGGGTTGCCAGCCAGTATTGGTCCTTCTCCTTGATACCAGGAATACGAGGATCCTTACGCAGGCTTTGCAGGATCAGGGAGGCCATGCAGCGTAGGTTTGCTGAGGCATTCGGTCCGGAGTCCTCTGGGTCACTAAGGATGACAACGTCCGCAGCCACCTCCTCCCAGCCACGTACAAGTCCATGTGTTTCTTGGGACTGATCCCTTAAAGACTGCTGCTGATGCTGAGTGCCAGGCTCCACCTCCATACTGACACAATCTTCCTCCTCCTCCTCCTCCTCCTCCTCGTCCTCTTCCTGTGTGATCGGCGGGCACGCAGGAACACTGTCTGGATAAAGGGGGCCTTGAGAGCTAAGGAAGTCCTCCTCTTCCTGCCTCTGTTCTGCCTCAAGTGCCCTGTCCATTATTCCACGCAGCGTGTGCTCCAACAGGTGGACAAGGGGGACAGTGTCACTGATGCATGCACTGTCACTGCTCACCATCCTCGTGGCCTCCTCGAATGGTGACAGGACAGTGCATGCATCCCTGATCATGGCCCACTGGCGTGGGGAAAAAAAACCAAGCTCCCCTGACCCTGTCCTGGTGCCATAGTCGCACAGGTACTCATTGATGGCCCTCTGCTGCGTGTGCAGCCGCTGCAGCATGGCCAACGTTGAGTTCCACCTGGTGGGCATGTCACAGATTAGGCGGTTCTTGGGCAGGTTAAACTCCTTTTGGAGGTCCGTCAGCCGAGCACTGGCATTATATGACCGGCGGAAATGCACACAGACTTTCCTGGCCTGCCTCAGGACATCCTGTAAGCCCGGGTACCTGCCCAAGAACCGCTGCACCACCAAGTTAAGGACGTGAGCCAAACAGGGCACATGGGTCATTTGTCCCTGTCGGAGGGCAGAGAGGAGGTTGGTGCCATTGTCGCAAACCACCATTCCTGCCTTAAGTTGGCGTGGCGTCAACCACCTCTGAACCTGCCCCTGCAGAGCTGACAGAACCTCTGCCCCAGTGTGGCTCCTGTCCCCCAAGCACACCAGCTCAAGCACCGCATGGCATCTTTTGGCCTGCGTACTTGCGTAGCCCCTTGAACGACTACGGAGCACCGCTGATTCCGAGGCAGAGGCCATGGAGGAAGAAGAAGAGGAGGGGGTGGAGGAGAGAGGTGTGTCACAATCAGCATTTTGGAGGCGTGGTGGCGGAACAACCTCCAACACTACTGCACCTTGTCCTGCATCCTTCCCAGCTGCCAGCAGAGTCACCCAATGTGCCGTGAAACTTAGGTAACGTCCCTGTCCATGCCTGCTGGACCATGAGTCAGCGGTAATATGCACCTTACCGCTGACCGCCCTGTCCAGCGAGGCATGGACATTGCCTTCCACATGCCGGTAGAGAGCCGGAATCGCCTTCCGTGAGAAAAAGTGGCGTTTGGGTACCTGCCACTGAGGAACCGCACATTCCACAAACTCACGGAAGGGGGCAGAGTCTACCAACTGAAAAGGCAGCAGTTGAAGTGCTAGCAATTTTGCCAAGCTAGCATTCAACCGCTGGGCATGTGGATGGCTGGGAGCAAACTTCTTTCGGCGGTGCAGCAGCTGGGGCAGGGAAATTTGCCTGGTACAATCTGACGTCGGTGTACCAAAAGCAGATTGCCCACAAGTACTTGGCTGTGACACACCTAATTCTACACCTTCATTCCTCTCACTGCAGGTCTCAGAGAGGACTGGAGGTCTAGTGGGGTTGGAAATCTCAGCTGATGAGGAGTAAGGAGAGATCCTCTTTGTTCTTTGGTGTGGGTCTTTTAGATACGCTTGCCAACGAACTGCATGGCAGGTCAACATATGTCTGGTCAAGCATGTGGTACCCAAGCGGGAGATGTTTTGGCCACGTGAGATACGCTTGAGACATATGTTGCAAATAGCAGCGGTGCGATCTGATGCACTCGTCTCAAAAAAGGCCCACACCAAAGAACTTTTTGAATAACGCGCAGAGACTGCAGCGCCCTGCACATGTGGAGCTTTGGGGTGTGATGCAGTCAATGTGCTGCCCTTAGGCTGGCCCCTGGAGGGCATCCTGCCTCGTTGGTGATGTGCCGCCTCCTCCTCCTCCTCCTCCTCCTCTCTCCTATCAGGCACCCACGTTGAGTCAGTGACCTCATCATCCCCTCCCTCCTCATCACTGGAGCAAACCTGGCAGTATGCTGCAGCAGGGGGAGCATGACTGCCAGATTGCTGTCCTTCTTGGGCACCCCCTCTGTCCGTGCTCATGTTACTGCCTTCATCGAGCTCAGTATCATCATCAGAGCCTTCCAAACGCTGGGCATCCTCCTGGAGCATGTACCCAACACTGTGGTCAAACAGTTCGAGGGAATCCTCATGAGGACATGGTGGAGCTAGGGAAGGAGTCACTGATGACATTGAGCTGAGGGAAGAGGCCGCTGCTTTGCCAGACAAAGCACCCTGGGCATGGGTGAGAGAGGATGAGGAGGATGAGGACGGCTTGGTCATCCACTCGACCAAGTCTTCCGCATGTTGCGGCTCAACACGGCCAGCTGCCGAAAAAAAGGCCCAGTGTGTCCCATGGCCACGTGCTGATGAGGATGCACCGTCTCCACGACCAGCACTAGACACAGAGCCTGCTTGCCCTCTCTTATTGGCTTGTGACTGTCTGCCTCTCCTTCTTGGCCTTCCAGACATACTAATGGCCTGTAGCTGCACTAAGCTGGG
The DNA here is from genome assembly GCF_042186555.1 of Aquarana catesbeiana. Lineage (NCBI taxonomy): Eukaryota > Metazoa > Chordata > Amphibia > Anura > Ranidae > Aquarana > Aquarana catesbeiana. The sequence goes on from NC_133329.1 coordinate 27,345,421, forward strand.
ATAGAACACCAGTAATTTTCTTCAGGTAGCTTTATATACTGTAACCAGACAAGCCTGCCTGTCAGTAGGAAGATAACAGGAACGGATCTAGCTGAACACTGTGAGCAGGACGCACTGTACTAAATGTAAATAGTCTAGCTGCCTGACCGTGGTACTAATAGGATCAAATAGAACCCCAGTAATTTTCTTCAGGTAGCTTTATATACTGTAACCAGACAAGCCTGCCTGTCAGTAGGAAGATAACAGGAACGGATCTAGCTGAACACTGTGAGCAGGACGCACTGTACTAAATGTAAATAGTCTAGCTGCCTGACCGTGGTACTAATAGGATCAAATAGAACACCAGTAATTTTCTTCAGGTAGCTTTATATACTGTAACCAGACAAGCCTGCCTGTCAGTAGGAAGATAACAGGAACGGATCTAGCTGAACACTGTGAGCAGGACGCACTGTACTAAATGTAAATAGTCTAGCTGCCTGACCGTGGTACTAATAGGATCAAATAGAACCCCAGTAATTTTCTTCAGGTAGCTTTATATACTGTAACCAGACAAGCCTGCCTGTCAGTAGGAAGATAACAGGAACGGATCTAGCTGAACACTGTGAGCAGGACGCACTGTACTAAATGTAAATAGTCTAGCTGCCTGACCGTGGTACTAATAGGATCAAATAGAACCCCAGTAATTTTCTTCAGGTAGCTTTATATACTGTAACCAGACAAGCCTGCCTGTCAGTAGGAAGATAACAGGAAAGGATCTAGCTGAACACTGTGAGCAGGACGCACTGTACTAAATGTAAATAGTCTAGCTGCCTGACCGTGGTACTAATAGGATCAAATAGAACCCCAGTAATTTTCTTCAGGTAGCTTTATATACTGTAACCAGACAAGCCTGCCTGTCAGTAGGAAGATAACAGGAACGGATCTAGCTGAACACTGTGAGCAGGACGCACTGTACTAAATGTAAATAGTCTAGCTGCCTGACCGTGGTACTAATAGGATCAAATAGAACCCCAGTAATTTTCTTCAGGTAGCTTTATATACTGTAACCAGACAAGCCTGCCTGTCAGTAGGAAGATAACAGGAACGGATCTAGCTGAACACTGTGAGCAGGACGCACTGTACTAAATGTAAATAGTCTAGCTGCCTGACCGTGGTACTAATAGGATCAAATAGAACCCCAGTAATTTTCTTCAGGTAGCTTTATATACTGTAACCAGACAAGCCTGCCTGTCAGTAGGAAGATAACAGGAACGGATCTAGCTGAACACTGTGAGCAGGACGCACTGTACTAAATGTAAATAGTCTAGCTGCCTGACCGTGGTACTAATAGGATCAAATAGAACCCCAGTAATTTTCTTCAGGTAGCTTTATATACTGTAACCAGACAAGCCTGCCTGTCAGTAGGAAGATAACAGGAAAGGATCTAGCTGAACACTGTGAGCAGGACGCACTGTACTAAATGTAAATAGTCTAGCTGCCTGACCGTGGTACTAATAGGATCAAATAGAACCCCAGTAATTTTCTTCAGGTAGCTTTATATACTGTAACCAGACAAGCCTGCCTGTCAGTAGGAAGATAACAGGAACGGATCTAGCTGAACACTGTGAGCAGGACGCACTGTACTAAATGTAAATAGTCTAGCTGCCTGACCGTGGTACTAATAGGATCAAATAGAACCCCAGTAATTTTCTTCAGGTAGCTTTATATACTGTAACCAGACAAGCCTGCCTGTCAGTAGGAAGATAACAGGAACGGATCTAGCTGAACACTGTGAGCAGGACGCACTGTACTAAATGTAAATAGTCTAGCTGCCTGACCGTGGTACTAATAGGATCAAATAGAACACCAGTAATTTTCTTCAGGTAGCTTTATATACTGTAACCAGACAAGCCTGCCTGTCAGTAGGAAGATAACAGGAACGGATCTAGCTGAACACTGTGAGCAGGACGCACTGTACTAAATGTAAATAGTCTAGCTGCCTGACCGTGGTACTAATAGGATCAAATAGAACCCCAGTAATTTTCTTCAGGTAGCTTTATATACTGTAACCAGACAAGCCTGCCTGTCAGTAGGAAGATAACAGGAACGGATCTAGCTGAACACTGTGAGCAGGACGCACTGTACTAAATGTAAATAGTCTAGCTGCCTGACCGTGGTACTAATAGGATCAAATAGAACCCCAGTAATTTTCTTCAGGTAGCTTTATATACTGTAACCAGACAAGCCTGCCTGTCAGTAGGAAGATAACAGGAACGGATCTAGCTGAACACTGTGAGCAGGACGCACTGTACTAAATGTAAATAGTCTAGCTGCCTGACCGTGGTACTAATAGGATCAAATAGAACCCCAGTAATTTTCTTCAGGTAGCTTTATATACTGTAACCAGACAAGCCTGCCTGTCAGTAGGAAGATAACAGGAACGGATCTAGCTGAACACTGTGAGCAGGACGCACTGTACTAAATGTAAATAGTCTAGCTGCCTGACCGTGGTACTAATAGGATCAAATAGAACCCCAGTAATTTTCTTCAGGTAGCTTTATATACTGTAACCAGACAAGCCTGCCTGTCAGTAGGAAGATAACAGGAACGGATCTAGCTGAACACTGTGAGCAGGACGCACTGTACTAAATGTAAATAGTCTAGCTGCCTGACCGTGGTACTAATAGGATCAAATAGAACCCCAGTAATTTTCTTCAGGTAGCTTTATATACTGTAACCAGACAAGCCTGCCTGTCAGTAGGAAGATAACAGGAACGGATCTAGCTGAACACTGTGAGCAGGACGCACTGTACTAAATGTAAATAGTCTAGCTGCCTGACCGTGGTACTAATAGGATCAAATAGAACCCCAGTAATTTTCTTCAGGTAGCTTTATATACTGTAACCAGACAAGCCTGCCTGTCAGTAGGAAGATAACAGGAACGGATCTAGCTGAACACTGTGAGCAGGACGCACTGTACTAAATGTAAATAGTCTAGCTGCCTGACCGTGGTACTAATAGGATCAAATAGAACCCCAGTAATTTTCTTCAGGTAGCTTTATATACTGTAACCAGACAAGCCTGCCTGTCAGTAGGAAGATAACAGGAAAGGATCTAGCTGAACACTGTGAGCAGGACGCACTGTACTAAATGTAAATAGTCTAGCTGCCTGACCGTGGTACTAATAGGATCAAATAGAACCCCAGTAATTTTCTTCAGGTAGCTTTATATACTGTAACCAGACAAGCCTGCCTGTCAGTAGGAAGATAACAGGAACGGATCTAGCTGAACACTGTGAGCAGGACGCACTGTACTAAATGTAAATAGTCTAGCTGCCTGACCGTGGTACTAATAGGATCAAATAGAACCCCAGTAATTTTCTTCAGGTAGCTTTATATACTGTAACCAGACAAGCCTGCCTGTCAGTAGGAAGATAACAGGAACGGATCTAGCTGAACACTGTGAGCAGGACGCACTGTACTAAATGTAAATAGTCTAGCTGCCTGACCGTGGTACTAATAGGATCAAATAGAACACCAGTAATTTTCTTCAGGTAGCTTTATATACTGTAACCAGACAAGCCTGCCTGTCAGTAGGAAGATAACAGGAACGGATCTAGCTGAACACTGTGAGCAGGACGCACTGTACTAAATGTAAATAGTCTAGCTGCCTGACCGTGGTACTAATAGGATCAAATAGAACCCCAGTAATTTTCTTCAGGTAGCTTTATATACTGTAACCAGACAAGCCTGCCTGTCAGTAGGAAGATAACAGGAACGGATCTAGCTGAACACTGTGAGCAGGACGCACTGTACTAAATGTAAATAGTCTAGCTGCCTGACCGTGGTACTAATAGGATCAAATAGAACCCCAGTAATTTTCTTCAGGTAGCTTTATATACTGTAACCAGACAAGCCTGCCTGTCAGTAGGAAGATAACAGGAACGGATCTAGCTGAACACTGTGAGCAGGACGCACTGTACTAAATGTAAATAGTCTAGCTGCCTGACCGTGGTACTAATAGGATCAAATAGAACCCCAGTAATTTTCTTCAGGTAGCTTTATATACTGTAACCAGACAAGCCTGCCTGTCAGTAGGAAGATAACAGGAACGGATCTAGCTGAACACTGTGAGCAGGACGCACTGTACTAAATGTAAATAGTCTAGCTGCCTGACCGTGGTACTAATAGGATCAAATAGAACACCAGTAATTTTCTTCAGGTAGCTTTATATACTGTAACCAGACAAGCCTGCCTGTCAGTAGGAAGATAACAGGAACGGATCTAGCTGAACACTGTGAGCAGGACGCACTGTACTAAATGTAAATAGTCTAGCTGCCTGACCGTGGTACTAATAGGATCAAATAGAACCCCAGTAATTTTCTTCAGGTAGCTTTATATACAGTCACCAGACAAGCCTGCCTGTCAGTAGGAAGATAACAGGAACGGATCTAGCTGAACACTGTGAGCAGGACGCACTGCACTAAATGTAAATAGTCTAGAAGATAACAGGAACGGATCTAGCTAAACTGAATACAGTGTATATATATATATGCAACACCTGGGATGCATATATATACACAATACACTGTAAGTGCAGCTAACTGACTGACTGTTCTGCCTAATCTATCTAACTCAAATCAAATGACACTGTCTGTCTCTCTCTCTCTCTCTCTCAATGAACGCCGGAACACACACTACACAGGGCCGCCGTGCAGGCGGCCTTATATAGTGTGGGGCGTGTACTAAATCCCCTGAGCCATAATTGGCCAAAGCCTCCTTGGCTTTGGCCAATTATGGCTCTCTGTTCAGGCGGCGCTGTGATTGGCCAAGCATGCGGGTCATAGTGCATGCTTGGCCAATCATCAGCAAGCAATGCACTGCCATGCCGCAGTGAATTATGGGCCGTGACGCGCCACACGAATTTGGCGCGAATGGCCCATATCGTTCGCAATTCGGCGAACGGGCGAACAGCCGATGTTCGAGTCGAACATGGGTTCGACTCGAACACGAAGCTCATCCCTAGTCCACACCAAAGAACTTTTGGAATAACGCACAGAGACAGCAGGGCCCTGCACATGCGGAACTTTGGGTTGTGATGCAGTCAGTGTGCTGCCCTTAGGCTGGCCCCTGGAGGGCATCCTGCCTCGTTGGTGATGTGCCTCCTCCTCCTCTCTCTTATCAGGCACCCACGTTGAGTCAGTGACCTCATCATCCCCACCACCAACCTTCTACAGGTAGCTTTAGCTGAACACGCAAGCTCGCAAAAAACTAACTTGTAGCTTATTTAGCTGCCTGCGGTAGTGGTAGAATCAGGAAAACACCACCAACCTTCGACAGGTAGCTTTAGGTGAATACTGTGCAGAGCTTGCAAAAAACTAACTTGTAGCTTATTTAGCTGCCTGCGGTAGTGATAGGATCAGGAAAACACCACCAACCTTCTACAGGTAGCTTTAGGTAAACACTGTGCAGAGCTCGCAAAAAAATAACTTGTAGCTTACTTAGCTGCCTGCGGTAGTGATAGGATCTGGAAAACTCCACCAACCTTCGAGAGGTAGCTTTAGCTGAACACTGTGCAGAGCTCGCACTACATTAACCTGTAGTTTTAGCTGAACACTGTGAGGAGGACGCACTACACTAACTTGTAGCTTTAGCTGAACACTGTTCAGAGGACACACTACACTAACTTGTAACTTTAGCTGAACACTGTGCAGAGGTCGCACAACACTAACTTGTAGTTTTAGCTGAACACTGTTCAGAGGACGCACTACCCTAACTTGTAGCTTTAGCTGAACACTGTGCAGAGGTCGCACTACACTAACTTGTAGTTTTAGCTGAACACTGTTCAGAGGATGCACTTCACTAACTTGTAGCTTTAGCTGAACACTGTGCAGAGGTTGCACTACACTAACTTGCAGTTTTAGCTGAACACTGTGAGGAGGACGCACTACACCAACTTGTAGCTTTAGCTGAACACTGTGAGGAGGACGCACTACCCTAACTTGTAGCTTTAGCTGAACACTGTGCCGAGGTCACACTAAACTAACTTGTAGCTTTAGCTGAACACTGTGAGGAGGACGCACTACCCTAACTTGTAGCTTTAGCTGAACACTGTGCAGAGGTCACACTAAACTAACTTGTAGCTTTAGCTGAACACTGTGAGAAGGACGCACTACACTAACTTGTAGTTTTAGCTGAACACTGTGAGGAGGATGCACTACACTAAATTGTAGCTTTAGCTGAACACTGTGCAGAGGTCGCACTACACTAACTTGTAGTTTTAGCTGAACACTGTGAGGAGGACGCACTACACTAACTTGTAGCTTTAGCTGAATGCTGTGCAGAGGTTGCACTACACTAACTTGTAGTTTTAGATGAACACTGTGAGGAGGACGCACTACACTAACTTGCAGCTTTAGCTCAACACTGTGCAGAGGTCGCACGACACTAATGCCGGGTACACACGGTCGGACTTTACGGCATACTTGGTCCGGCAGACCAGAGTGTGCCGGACAATCCGCCCGTGTGTAGGCTCCGGCAGACTTTTCCGGCGGACTTTTTCCCAAAAGCCCGCCGGACCTAGATTTGAAACATGTTTTAAATCTTTCCGTCGGACTCAGTTTCGGGTGGAAAGTCCGCTCGTCTGTGTGCTGGTCTGACGGAAAGCCCGCTCGTGTGTATGCTGGTCCAACAGACCAGATACGACGCGAGGGCAGGGTGTTGCATCTCACGCTCGCTACAATAGGAAAAAAAAAATTTCCTATTGCGGTGAGCACGGGGCATACCAGGTCCTTAGGTCTGGTATGGATTATAAAAAGAACCCCCTATGCCAAAACAACGGCGTAGGGTCCCCCCTAAAATCCATACCAGACCCCGATCCGAGCACGCAGCCTGGCTGGTCAGGAAAGGGGGTGGGGACGAGCGAGCGCCCCCCCCCCTCCTGAACCGTACCAGGCCGCATGCCCTCAACATGAGGGGGTGGGTGCTTTGGGAGAGGGGGGCGCCCTGTGGGGCCCCCCCACCCCAAAGCACCTTGTCCCCATGTTGATGAGGACAAGGGCCTCTTCCCGACAACCCTGGCTGTTGGTTGTTGGGGTCTGCGGGCGGGGGGGCTTATCGGAATCCGGGAGCCCCCTATAATAGGAGGGCCCCGAGATCCCGGCCCCCCACCCTATGTGAATGAGTATGGGGTACATGGTACCCCCACCCATTCACCCAGGGAAAAAGTGTAAATAAAACACTACACAGGTTTTTAAAATATTTTATTAAACAGCTCCGGGGGGATCTTCCTCCGGCTTCGGGGGTCTTCTTCCGGCTTCGGGGGTCCCTCCGGTTCATCTTCTCCCGGCGTCCAGTTGGTTATTCTCTGCTCTCTTCTCCCGGTGTTCCAGTTCTTCGGCCGGCCCCTCCGCTGTCTTCAGGTAGCTCTTTTGCCAGCAGAGGTCCGGACTTCTGGGCTTCTTGTCTTCTGGGCTTCTTGTCTTCTCTTCTCTTCTCCAGATGTTGACACGATGCGCTCTCCGGCTGGACTGCTCTCTGAGGGCTGCGTTGTGACTTATATAGGCGGAGACCCCGCCCCCTTTTGATGTCACAGTCCCTGGGCATGCTGGGACTGTGATGTTTTAGGGGGCGTGGTCACTGGGTGATGCCCTCAGAGAGCAGTCCTGCCGGAGAGAGCGTCGTGTCAACATCTGGAGAAGAGAAGAGAAGACAAGACAAGAAGCCCAGAAGCCCAGAAGACAAGAAGCCCAGAAGTCCGGACCTCTGCTGGCAAGAGAGCTACCTGAAGACAGCGGAGGAGCCGGCCGAAGAACTGGAACACCGGGAGAAGAGAGCGGAGAAGAACCAACCGGACGCCGGGAGAAGATGAACCGGAGGGACCCCCGAAGCCAGAGGAAGATCCCCCCCCGGAGCTGTTTAATAAAATATTTTAAAAACCTGTGTAGTGTTTTATTTACACTTTTTCCCTGGGTGAATGGGTGGGGGTACCATGTACCCCATACTCATTCACATAGGGTGGGGGGCCGGGATATGGGGGCCTCCTATTATAGGGGGCTCCCGGATTCCGATAAGCCCCCCGCCCGCAGACCCCGACAACCAACGGCCAGGGTTGTCGGGAAGAGGCCCTTGTCCTCATCAACATGGGGACAAGGTGCTTTGGGGTGGGGGGGTGGGGGGCCCCACAGGGCGCCCCCCTCCCCCAAAGCACCCACCCCCCATGTTGAGGGCATGTGGCCTGGTACGGTTCATTAGGGGGGGCGCTCGCTCGTCCCCACCCCCTTTCCTGACCGGCCAGGCTGCGTGCTCGGATCGGGGTCTGGTATGGATTTTAGGGGGGACCCCACACCGTTTTTTCGGCGTAGGGGGGTTCCCTTTACAATCCATACCAGACCTAAGGGCCTGGTATGCACCGCGACGGGGCTCAGAAGGTGTCAATCTCGCCGATAAAAGCGACAAGATTGACATCCTTTTCTAGTCCCGTCGCACCTGAGTCACGTTCAAAATGAACGGACTTGTCCGTGTGTGGGCAAGTCCATTCATTCTGAAAGTCCGCCGTAACTCTGGCAAAAGTCCGTCGGAAAGACGGGCGGACTTAGCCCGCCGCAATAGTCCGGGCGTGTGTGGGCAAGTCCATCCGTTTTAAAGTCCGGCGCACCTGGAGGACAAAGTCCGTCAAAAAGTGTGCCGGACCAAGTAGGACAGAAAGTCCGACCGTGTGTACGTGGCATAACTTGTAGTTTTAGCTGAATACTGTGAGGAGGACGCACTACACTGAATGAATGAATGAATTAATAATTTGTATAGCGCTGCACATGCGAACTGAATCGCCTCAAAGCGCTTGATCTCTCCTGTGTTGTCCAGCTTTTTAGAAGAGGTAGGTCTTGACTTTCTTCCTGAAGGCCTGATGGTTTTCTTCCATGCGGATGTGGGTAGGTAGAGCGTTCCATAGCCGTGGTCCTTGGACTGTGAATCTTCGTTCTCCTTTTGTTTTGTAGCGGGTTTTTGGAATAAGGAGGAGGTTTTGGTTTGAAGATCGAAGACTGTGATTGAGTGTATAGTGCTTTATTTTCTCGCATAGGTATTGAGGAGTGTTTCCTTGTATACATTTGTGGGTGAGGCAGAGGGTCTTGAAATTGATTTGGTTCTTTACAGATAGCCAATGTAGGCTCCTTAGGGAAGGGGAGATGGATTCCCAGGCTTTTTTTCCTGTTAACAGTCTTGCCGCCGTGTTTTGGATGAGTTGCAAGCACGCAAGCTGATATTGGGGTAGTCCTATGTAGAGGGAGTTTGAGTAGTCAAGTCTGGAATTGATGATTGTTCCAACTACTGCTGCTTTGTCCTCTTCTGGGATGAAGGGGATGAGTCTACGTAGCAGGCGGAGGAGACGGTGAGATTGGCTGACTACTGATCTTATTTGTGCATCCATAGACATTTCTGAGTCAAAAATGACTCCGAGACTCTTGGCTTTGGTGCTTGGAGAGATGGTCTGTCCGAAGATGGTGGGTGGTGTCCATGGGGTCTTAGTTTTGGAATTTTGATTTGCGTGTAGGAGAAGAAGCTCTGTTTTTGATCCGTTGAGTTTAAGAGAGCTAGTTGCTGATGATGGTCTTTTTCTCCAGGGATGCAAAGGTAGAGTTGGGTATCATCAGCATATGAGTGGAAGCAGAGGTCCAATTTTCTGATAATTTTGAGGAGTGGGCGGATGTAGATGTTGAAGATTACTGGTGACAATGGTGAACCTTGAGGGACTCCGCAAGAGATTGCCCGGGTTTCAGAGGTGAAAGCTCCTAGTTTCACTGTCTGAGAGCGATTTTCTAAGAAGGATGCGAACCATTGTAGATCTGGATCAGTGACTCCTGCTACTTCTGTGAGGCGGATGAGTAGAGCATTGTGGTCCACTGTATCGAATGCTGCATTGAGGTCCAACAGTACCAGGAGACATGATTCTCTATCATCAGCTGCTTCAAGGGCATCGTCCCATATTTTGAGCAGTGCCGTTTCTGTGCCATGGCCTGGGCGGAAGCCTGATTGCAGAGGGTTAGGGATGAGCTTCGTGTTCGAGTCGAACCCATGTTCGACTCGAACATCGGCTGTTCGATCGTTCGCCGAATTGCGAACGTTATGGGCCGTTCGCGCTAAATTCGTGTGGCGCGTCACGGCCCATAATTCACTGCGGCATCGCAGTGCATTGCTGGCTGATGATTGGCCAAGCATGCACTATGACCCGCATGCTTGGCCAATCACAGCGCCGTCAGTAGAGAGAGCTGTAATTGGCCAAAGCCAGGGTGGCTTTGGCCAATTATGGCTCAGGGGATTTAGTACACACCCCACACTATATAAGGCCGCCTACACGGCGGCCCTGTGTAGTGTGTGTTCCGGTGTGCTGAGAGATAGAGAGAGAGAGAGACAGTGTCATTTGATTTGAGTTAGATAGATTAGGCAGAACAGTCAGTCAGTTAGCTGCACTTACAGTGTATTGTGTATATATATGCATCCCAGGTGTTGCATATATATATATACACTGTATTCAGTTTAGCTAGATCCGTTCCTGTTATCTTCTATCTAGACTATTTACATTTAATGCAGTGCGTCCTGCTCACAGTGTTCAGCTAGATCCGTTCCTGCTATTTACATTTAGTGCAGTGCGTCCTGCTCACAGTGTTCAGCTAGATCCGTTCCTGTTATCTTCTAGACTATTTACATTTAGTGCAGTGCGTCCTGCTCACAGTGTTCAGCTAGATCCGTTCCTGCAATTTACATTTAGTGCAGTGCGTCCTCCTCACAGTGTTCAGCTAGATCCGTTCCTGCTATTTACATTTAGTGCAGTGCGTCCTGCTCACAGTGTTCAGCTAGATCCGTTCCTGCTATTTACATTTAGTGCAGTGCGTCCTGCTCACAGTGTTCAGCTAGATCCGTTCCTGCTATTTACATTTAGTGCAGTGCGTCCTGCTCACAGTGTTCAGCTAGATCCGTTCCTGCTATTTACATTTAGTGCAGTGCGTCCTGCTCACACTGTTCAGCTAGATCCGTTCCTGCTATTTACATTTAGTGCAGTGCGTCCTGCTCACAGTGTTCAGCTAGATCCGTTCCTGCTATTTACATTTAGTGCAGTGCGTCCTGCTCACAGTGTTCAGCTAGATCCGTTCCTGCTATTTACATTTAGTGCAGTGCGTCCTGCGCACAGTGTTCAGCTAGAGCCGTTCCTGCTATTTACATTTAGTGCAGTGCGTCCTGCTCACAGTGTTCAGCTAGATCCGTTCCTGTTATCTTCTAGACTATTTACATTTAGTGCAGTGCGTCCTGCTCACAGTGTTCAGCTAGATCCGTTCCTGCTATTTACATTTAGTGCAGTGCGTCCTGCTCACAGTGTTCAGCTAGATCCGTTCCTGTTATCTTCTAGACTATTTACATTTAGTGCAGTGCGTCCTGCTCACAGTGTTCAGCTAGATCCGTTCCTGTTATCTTCTAGACTATTTACATTTAGTGCAGTGCGTCCTGCTCACAGTGTTCAGCTAGATCCGTTCCTGCTATTTACATTTAGTGCAGTGCGTCCTGCTCACAGTGTTCAGCTAGATCCGTTCCTGTTATCTTCTAGACTATTTACATTTAGTGCAGTGCGTCCTGCTCACAGTGTTCAGCTAGATCCGTTCCTGTTATCTTCTAGACTATTTACATTTAGTGCAGTGCGTCCTGCTCACAGTGTTCAGCTAGATCCGTTCCTGTTATCTTCTAGACTATTTACATTTAGTGCAGTGCGTCCTGCTCACAGTGTTCAGCTAGATCCGTTCCTGTTAAATTCCTACTGACAGGCAGGCTTGTCTGGTTACAGTATATAAAGCTACCTGAAGAAAATTACAGGTGTTCTATTTGATCCTATTAGTACCACGGTCAGGTAGCTAGACTATTTACATTTAGTACAGTGCGTCCTGCTCACAGTGTTCAGCTAGATCCGTTCCTGTTATCTTCCTACTGACAGGCAGGCTTGTCTGGTTACAGTATATAAAGCTACCTGAAGAAAATTACAGGTGTTCTATTTGATCCTATTAGTACCACGGTCAGGCAGCTAGACTATTTACATTTAGTACAGTGCGTCCTGCTCACAGTGTACAGCTAGATCCGTTCCTGTTATCTTCCTACTGACAGGCAGGCTTGTCTGGTTACAGTATATAAAGCTACCTGAAGAAAATTACAGGTGTTCTATTTGATCCTATTAGTACCACGGTCAGGCAGCTAGACTATTTACATTTAGTACAGTGCGTCCTGCTCACAGTGTTCAGCTAGATCCGTTCCTGTTATCTTCCTACTGACAGGCAGGCTTGTCTGGTTACAGTATATAAAGCTACTTGAAGAAAATTACAGGTGTTCTATCCCAGCTTAGTGCAGCTACAGGCCATTAGTATGTCTGGAAGGCCAAGAAGGAGAGGCAGACAGTCACAAGCCAATAAGAGAGGGCAAGCAGGCTCTGTGTCTAGTGCTGGTCGTGGAGACGGTGCATCCTCATCAGCACGTGGCCATGGGACACGCTTGGCCTTTTTTTCGGCAGCTGGCCGTGTTGAGCCGCAACATGCGGAAGACTTGGTCGAGTGGATGACCAAGCCGTCCTCATCCTCCTCATCCTCTCTCACCCATGCCCAGGGTGCTTTGTCTGGCAAAGCAGCGGCCTCTTCCCTCAGCTCAATGTCATCAGTGACTCCTTCCCTAGCTCCACCATGTCCTCATGAGGATTCCCTCGAACTGTTTGACCACAGTGTTGGGTACATGCTCCAGGAGGATGCCCAGCGTTTGGAAGGCTCTGATGACGATACTGAGCTCGATGAAGGCAGTAACATGAGCGCGGACAGAGGGGGTGCCCAAGAAGGACAGCAATCTGGCAGTCTTGCTCCCCCTGCTGCAGCATACTGCCAGGTTTGCTCCAGTGATGACGAGGGAGGGGATGATGAGGTCACTGACTCAACGTGGGTGCCTGATAGGAGAGAGGAGGAGGAGGAGGAGGAGGCGGCAGCACATCACCAACGAGGCAGGATGCCCTCCAGGGGCCAGCCTAAGGGCAGCACATTGACTGCATCACACCCCAAAGCTCCACATGTGCAGGGCGCTGCAGTCTCTGCGCGTTATTCAAAAAGTTCTTTGGTGTGGGCCTTTTTTGAGACGAGTGCATCAGATCGCACCGCTGCTATTTGCAACATATGTCTCAAGCGTATCTCGCGTGGCCAAAACATCTCCCGCTTGGGTACCACATGCTTGACCAGACATATGTTGACCTGCCATGCAGTTCGTTGGCAAGCGTATCTAAAAGACCCACACCAAAGAACAAAGAGGATCTCTCCTTGCTCCTCATCAGCTGAGATTTCCAACCCCACTAGACCTTCAGTCCTCTCTGAGACCTGCAGTGAGAGGAATGAAGGTGTAGAATTAGGTGTGTCACAGCCAAGTACTTGTGGGCAATCTGCTTTTGGTACACCGACGTCAGATTGTACCAGGCAAATTTCCCTGCCCCAGCTGCTGCACCGCCGAAAGAAGTTTGCTCCCAGCCATCCACATGCCCAGCGGTTGAATACTAGCTTGGAAAAATTGCTAGCACTTCAACTGCTGCCTTTTCAGTTGGTAGACTCTGCCCCCTTCCGTGAGTTTGTGGAATGTGCGGTTCCTCAGTGGCAGGTACCCAAACGCCACTTTTTCTCACGGAAGGCGATTCCGGCTCTCTACCGGCATGTGGAAGGCAATGTCCATGCCTCGCTGGACAGGGCGGTCAGCGGTAAGGTGCATATTACCGCTGACTCATGGTCCAGCAGGCATGGACAGGGACGTTACCTAAGTTTCACGGCGCATTGGGTGACTCTGCTGGCAGCTGGGAAGGATGCAGGACAAGGTGCAGTAGTGTTGGAGGTTGTTCCGCCACCACGCCTCCAAAATGCTGATTGTGACACACCTCTCTCCTCCACCCCCTCCTCTTCTTCTTCCTCCATGGCCTCTTCCTCGGAACCAGCGGTGCTCCGTAGGCGTTCAAGGGGCTACGCAAGTACGCAGGCCAAAAGATGCCATGCAGTGCTTGAGCTGGTGTGCTTGGGGGACAGGAGCCACACTGGGGCAGAGGTTCTGTCAGCTCTGCAGGGGCAGGTTCAGAGGTGGTTGACGCCACGCCAACTTAAGGCAGGAATGGTGGTTTGCGACAATGGCACCAACCTCCTCTCTGCCCTCCGACAGGGACAAATGACCCATGTGCCCTGTTTGGCTCACGTCCTTAACTTGGTGGTGCAGCGGTTCTTGGGCAGGTACCCGGGCTTACAGGATGTCCTGAGGCAGGCCAGGAAAGTCTGTGTGCATTTCCGCCGGTCATATAATGCCAGTGCTCGGCTGACGGACCTCCAAAAGGAGTTTAACCTGCCCAAGAACCGCCTAATCTGTGACATGCCCACCAGGTGGAACTCAACGTTGGCCATGCTGCAGCGGCTGCACACGCAGCAGAGGGCCATCAATGAGTACCTGTGCGACTATGGCACCAGGACAGGGTCAGGGGAGCTTGGTTTTTTTTCCCCACGCCAGTGGGCCATGATCAGGGATGCATGCACTGTCCTGTCACCATTCGAGGAGGCCACGAGGATGGTGAGCAGTGACAGTGCATGCATCAGTGACACTGTCCCCCTTGTCCACCTGTTGGAGCACACGCTGCGTGGAATAATGGACAGGGCACTTGAGGCAGAACAGAGGCAGGAAGAGGAGGACTTCCTTAGCTCTCAAGGCCCCCTTTATCCAGACAGTGTTCCTGCGTGCCCGCCGATCACACAGGAAGAGGACGAGGAGGAAGAGGAGGAGGAGGAAGATTGTGTCAGTATGGAGGTGGAGCCTGGCACTCAGCATCAGCAGCAGTCTTTAAGGGATCAGTCCCAAGAAACACATGGACTTGTACGTGGCTGGGAGGAGGTGGCTGCGGACCATGTCGTTCTTAGTGACCCAGAGGACTCCGGACCGAATGCCTCAGCAAACCTACGCTGCATGGCCTCCCTGATCCTGCAAAGCCTGCGTAAGGATCCTCGTATTCGTGGTATCAAGGAGAAGGACCAATACTGGCTGGCAACCCTCCTTGATCCACGTTACAAGGGTAAGGTTGCGGACCTTATCTTGCCATCGCAGAGGGAGCAGAGGATGAAACATCTTCGGGAGGCCTTGCAGAAAGGTCTGTGCAACGCGTTCCCAGAGACTGGGAGGTTACAAACTCCTGTTTCTGGACAACGTGTTGCTGAGGCTTCGGTCAGTCAAAGAAGGAGCGGTGGAGAAGGTGGCCGTCTGACCGATGCGTTCAGACAATTTTTTGGTCCGCAGCCCCAAGGTATGATCGGTTCCAGCAACCATCGCCAGCGTCTGTTTTACATGGTGCAGGAATACCTAGGGGCAAGATCAGACTTGGACACCTTTCCCACCGAAAATCCTCTGGGTTACTGGGTCTTGAGGATGGATCACTGGCCAGAGCTTGCACAGTATGCAATTGAGCTACTGGCCTGTCCTGCATCCAGCGTTCTTTCGGAACGCACATTCAGTGCTGCTGGAGGCGTGGTAACCGATCACAGGGTGCGTCTGTCCACCGACTCGGTCGATCGGCTGACCTTCATAAAAATGAATGAGTCTTGGATCACCACCAGCTACCAAGCACCTGATGCTGATGTAACCGAATAATTTTTTTTGAAATCTCAGATCCCTTCAAAGACTGCCTATGCTGATGCTGAGTGACTATCCCTGAGTAATTATCCTCTTCCTCCTCAATCATCACGCTGATAGCTTGTAAGAACATTTTTGGTTCTGGGCGCCACCACCAGTGCCTAAGGCACAATTTTTCAGCCCCTGTTTAACAGGGGCGTGTAATTACAATTTTTGATGTAATACTTTGCAGCAGGGCTCGTTCCTGCATTCCAACTAGAGTGTCTGTGAGGGGTTGCAGTGTTGTGGCACCAGCACCAGTGCCTAGGGCCCAATTTTTCTGCCCCTGTCTAACAGGGGCGTGTAATTACAATTTTTGATGCAATACTTTGCAGCAGGGCTCGTTCCTGCGTTCCAACTAGAGTGTCTGTGAGGGGTTGCAGTGTTGTGGCACCAGCACCAGTGCCTAAGGCCCAATTTTTCTGCCCCTGTCTAACAGGGGCGTGTAATTACAATTTTTGATGCAATACTTTGCAGCAGGGCTCGTTCCTGCGTTCCAACTAGAGTGTCTGTGAGGGGTTGCAGTGTTGTGGCACCAGCACCAGTGCCTAAGGCCCAATTTTTCTGCCCCTGTCTAACAGGGGCGTGTAATTACAATTTTTGATGCAATACTTTGCAGCAGGGCTCGTTCCTGCGTTCCAACTAGAGTGTCTGTGAGGGGTTGCAGTGTTGTGGCACCAGCACCAGTGCCTAAGGCCCAATTTTTCTGCCCCTGTCTAACAGGGGCGTGTAATTACAATTTTTGATGCAATACTTTGCAGCAGGGCTCGTTCCTGCGTTCCAACTAGAGTGTCTGTGAGGGGTTGCAGTGTTGTGGCACCAGCACCAGTGCCTAAGGCCCAATTTTTCTGCCCCTGTCTAACAGGGGCGTGTAATTACAATTTTTGAAGCAATAATTTGCAGCAGGGCTCGTTCCTGCGTTCCAACTAGAGTGTCTGTGAGGGGTTGCAGTGTTGTGGCACCAGCACCAGTGCCTAAGGCCTAATTTTTCAGCTCCTGTTCAACAGGGGCATGTAATTACAATTCTTGATCTAATATTTCACAGCAGGGCCCTGTGAGGGCTTACAGTGTTGTGGCCACAGCAACACCTAAGGCCCAAATTTCTGCTGAGTATATAGGGCAGGACCCTACTTTCAAACATCTAACTTACAAACGACTCCTACTTGCAAACGGAAGGAGACAACAGGAAGTGAGATGAAATCTACCCCTAGGAAGGGAAATTCTCTCCTGTAAGAGTTAATATGGGAAAACAATTTCTCCTTTCCACTGATGCTTTCCAATCCTTGTTCCACAAAAAAACCCAAATTTTCAAAAAACATTTTTCATTGGGACAAAAAAGTGAGGTGAAATCTTCTGAAGAGGAGGAAAGACAGCAAAACAAATGTCACAGGGGTGATAACCCTTCCCTATGTTTTCCAAAAAGCTTAGAAAAGATTTTTTGGCTGGAGCTAAACACGTTAAAAATGTTCAAAATTACAAACAGATTCTACTTAACAACAAACCTACATTCCCTGTCTTGTTTGCACCGCCTGTATACTGCTGTTCAGAGTATATAGGGCCTGGTGGCCCCACACCTTTCCTTATTTTAATTTGGGTGCGGGGTTCCCCTTAATATCCATACAAGACCCAAAGGGCCTGGTAATGGACTGGGGGGTACCTATGCCGTTTGTCTCACTGATTTTCATCCATATTGCCAGGACCCGACATGACATTAAACCCGCAAGCAGTTTTAAATGAGATTTTTTCCTTTAAAAATGACATTTGGTGCAGGGACTGTTCTAAACATGGGAAACACGCGTCACTTTACAGGCATACTATAGACACCCCCCAGGTACGATATTTAAAGGAATATTTCACTTTTTTTTTTTTACTTTAAGCATCATTAAAATCACTGCTCCCGAAAAAACGGCCGTTTTTAAAAGTTTTTTTTGCATTGATACATGTCCCCTGGGGTAGGACCCGGGTCCCCAAACCCTTTTTAGGACAATACCATGCAAATTAGCCTTTAAAATGAGCACTTTTGATTTCGAACGTTCGAGTCCCATAGACGTCAATGGGGTTCTAACGTTCGTGCGAACTTTCGGTCCGTTCGCGGGTTCTGGTGCGAACCGAACCGGGGGGTGTTCGGCTCATCCCTACAGAGGGTCTAGAAGTTTGTGCGTGTCCAGGTGGTGTTGAAGCTGTTGTACTACTGCTTTCTCCATAATCTTGGAGATGGTGTTGAGGCTTGTTATCGGTCTGCGATAGTTAGGGTCCTTAGGCTCAAGGTTGGGTTTCTTTAGGAGGGGTTTGACAATGCCATGTTTGAGGGTGGTTGGAACAGTCCTTTCTTTGAACGACTGGTTGATGAGGTGTGTTATAGTGGGAGCCAAGATGTCGGAACATTCTTTCAGGAGTTTTGTGGGAATGATGTCGTTTGGTGATGCGCTGTCTCTGAGGCTTCTGATGATGTTTTTGGTGGTGTCGGTGGTGAGTGGGAATTTTGGTGCTTGTGTGATGATCGTATTGATTTTTTTTTTTTGCTTTGGTTGAATGAGATTGGTTGTTTTTTTCTGTTGGATTGTTTTCCGGATGTTGTCGATTTTATCGATAAAGAAATCCGATAATTCATTGCAGAATTCTTGGTTTCGTTTCCTGGGGGCTCTAGACAGGTAGGGTTCATTGTCTTGGTGACTATTTTGAAGAGTTCCCGAGGGCGGTTTAAGGCTGATGAGATGGTGTTTGAGAAATGTTCCTTTTTTGCTTTGAAGATTGCTTTGTGATATTTCTCCGTGAGTACTTTGTAGTTTGTGTGGTTTTCCTTTGTGGGTTTTCTTCTCCAGGCTCTTTCAGCTCGTCTGCGTTCCTGCTTTAATAAAGTAGGAGTGCCATTAAACCATCCAATGGTTGTTTTGTGGATGTGTGTTCTACGTTTTGGAGCCACTGAGTCCGCAGTTTGTAGTAATGCCTTGTTTAAGGAGTTGAGTATTTGTTCCGTTGAGTGGTTTAAGTTTAACATTGCTATTTTGTTTGATAATGTGGTTTTGAAGAGTTCGGAGTGTAGTTTCCTCTGAGATCTTGTCCAGTGTGTTGTAATTGCCTGTTTCCATTTTTGGAGGGTGGTGTTGGTAGCGATATTAAATTTGATAGCGTGGTGATCCGTCCATGGTAGCGGTAGATTGTCGAATATGTTGACGTCCATATTTTGTTTGAAGATGAGGTCTAGAATGTGTCCTGAACCATGTGTGGGAGCATTTATCAGTTGCTGCAGACCTAATTCTTTCAGTTGGTTGATGCAGGCGGTGGCGATGGGGTCTTGGGTGGAGTTTGCCCAGAGGTTGAAATCTCCAAGTGCCAAAAAGTTTTTGGTCTTCAGGGTGTGAGTTGACATGAATTCTGTGAAGGGTGTCAGGAGGTTTGTCTTCGGTCCTGGTGGTCTGTAACATAGAAGTATGTGGATAGTATCTTGGGGTGTTGTTTGTAGATGTAGGGTGAGTGTCTCCATGAAAGGCACTGAGTTCTGTACAGTTGGTTTGGTGAGCGCGAGGTGAGATTTGAAGATCACTGCTAGGCCTCCTCCTTTTTTTCCTGTTCTGTGCTCCGTTAGGATTCTGTAGTTCTCAGGTACTAATTTGGTTAGGATGGCGTTGCAATCGGGTGTTAGCCAGCTTTCGGTAATGAAGAGGCAATCTATGTTGTTTTGGGTGATGAAGTCGTGTACTTCCAGTCTGTGCTTGACTGCAGATCTCAGCCTGTCAGCTGTCAGTGTTGTCAGAGCAGAGCAGAGCAGATGTACACTCAGGTGTGCGAGAAGCACCGGCCATCCGACCATCCAGGATCCAGGATCCTCCCCAGGGCTCCCCTAGGCTCCCCAGTGTTAACTTGTAGCTTTAGCTGAACACTGTGCAGAGGTCGTACTACACTAACTTGTAGTTTTAGCTGAACACTGGGAGGAGGACGCACTACACTAACTTGTAGCTTTAGCTGAACACTGTGCAGAGGTTGCACTACACTAACTTGTAGTTTTAGCTGAACACTGTGAGGAGGACGCACTACACCAACTTGTAGCTTTAGCTGAACATTGTGAGGAGGACGCACTACACTAACTCTAAATAGTCTAGCTGCCTGACTGTGGTACTAATAGGATCAAGAGAACACCAGCAATTTTCTTCAGGTAGTTGTAAATACCGTAACAAGACAAGCCTGCCTGTCAGTAGGAAGATAACAGGAACTGATCTAGCTAAACTGAATACAGTGTATATATATATATATATATATATATATATATATATATATATATATATATATATATTTATATACAATACCTGGGATGCATATATATACACAATACACTGTAAGTGCAACTAACTCACTGACTGTCCTGCTTAATCTAACTAACTCAAATGAAATTACACTATCTCTCTATCTATCTAAGCACGCTGGAACACACTACACAGGGCCGCCGTGCAGGCAGCCTTATATAGTGTGGGGTGTGTTCTAAACCCCCTGAGCCATAATTGGCCAAAGCCACCCTGGCTTTGGCCAATTACAGCTCTCTCTACTGACGGCGCTGTGATTGGCCAAGCATGCGGGTCATAGTGCATGCTTGGCCAATCATCAGCCAGCAATGCACTGCGATGCCGCAGTGAATTATGGGCCGTGACGCGCCACACGAATTTGGCGCGAAAGGCCCATAAGGTTCGCAATTCGGCGAACGATCAAACAGCCGATGTTCGAGTCGAACATGGGTTCGACTCGAACGTGAAGCTCATCCCTAGTGCTGGTGTACTTCTGATCCTAATAATACCACAGGCAGGCATCTTGAAGTATTTACAGTTAGTGTACTGTGTACCCCTGTGCAGTTGCACCTATAGCTACCTGAAGACAAGTGCTTGTGTTCTACTTCTGATCCTATTAATACCACAGGCAGGCAGCTTGAAGTATTTACAGTTAGTGTACTATGTACCTTGCACAGTGTGCACCTATAACTAGCTGAAGACAAGTGCTGGTGTTCTCATACTAATAATACTACAGGCAGGCATTTGATTCTGCTAGCTGCAGTATAATCAGTATATATATACATCCCAGTTTTTTGCAGCTACATCTCACTGCAGGGCATTAGTATGTTTGGAAGGCCAACAAGGAGAGGCGGGCAGTCACAAGCCAATAAAAGAGGGTAAGCAGGCTCTGTGTCTAGAGGCAACAGTGCTGGTCGTGGACACTGTGCATCCTCATCAGCGCGTGGCCGTGGGACACGCTTGTCTTTTTTTTCGGCAGCTGGCCGCGTTGAACCGCAACATGAAGAAGACTTGGTAGAGTGGATGACCAAGCCGTCCTCATCCTCCTCATCCTCTCTCACCCAGGCTCAGGGCACTTTGTCTGGCAAAGCAGCTGCCAACACGGCCTCTTCCCTCGGGTCAATGGCATCCGTCACTCCTTCCCTAGCCCCACCATGTCCTCCTGAAGAGTCCCTCAAACTGTTTGACCACAGTGTTGGGTACATGTTTCAGGAGGATGCCCAGCGTTTTGAAGGCTCTGAGGATGGTACCCAGCTAGAGGAAGGCAGTAACATGAGCCCACAGAGAAGGGGTGCCCAAGAAGGACAGCAATCTTGCAGTCATGTTCCCCCAGCTGCAGCATACTGCCAGGTTTGCTCCAGTGATGAGGAGGGAGGGGATGATGAGGTCACTGATTCCACGTGGGTGCCTGATAGGAGAGAGGAGGAGGAGGAGGCACATCACCAATGAGGCAGGATGCCCTCCAGGGGCCAGGTTAAGGGCAGCACACCTACTGCATCACACCACAGAGCTCAGCATGTGCAGGGCGCTGCTGTCTCTGTGCGTTATTCCAAATGTTCTTTGGTGTGGGCATTTTTTGAGACGAGTGCATCAGATCGCACCGCTGCTATTTGCAACATATGTCTCAACCGTATCTCACGTGGCCAAAACATCACCCGCTTGGGCACCACATGCTTGACCAGACATATGTCGACCTGCCATGCAGTTTGTTGGCAAGCGTACATAAAAGACCCACACCAAAGAACAAAGAGGACCTCTCCTTGCTTCTCATCAGCTGGGATCTCCAACCCCACTATACCTTTAGTCCTCTCTGAGATCTGCACTGAGAGGAATGAAGGTGTAGAATTAGGTGTGTCACAGCCAAGTACTTGTGGGCAATCTGCTATCGGTAAACCGACATCAGATTGTACCAGGCAAATTTCCCTGGCTCAGCTGCTGCATTGCTGAAAGAAGTTCGCTCCCAGCCATCCACATGCCCAGCGGTTGAATGCTAGCTTGGCTGAATTGCTAGCACTTCAACTGCTGCCTTTTCAGTTCGTAGACTCTGCCCCCTTCCGTGAGTTTGTGGAATGTGCAGTTCCTCAGTGGCAGGTTCCCAAACACCACTTTTTCTCATGGAAGGCGATTCCGACTCTCTACTGGCATGTGGAACGCAATGTCTTGGCCTCGCTGGACAGGGCGGTCAGCGGTAAGGTGCATATTACCACTGACTCATGGTCCAGCAGGCATGGACAGGGACATTACCTATCTTTCACGGTGCATTGGGTGACTCTGCTGGCAGCTGGGAAGGATACAGGACAAGGTGCAGTAGTGTTGGAGGTTGTTCCGCCACCACGCCTCCAAAATGCTACTACTGGCGATTCTGACACACCTCTCTCCTCCACCCACTCCTCTTCTTCTTCCTCCATGGCCTCTTCCTGTGCTTTGTCCGCGGAACCAGCGGTGCTCAGTAGACGTTCAAGGGGCTACGAAAGTACGCAGGCCAAAAGATGTCATGCGGTGCTTGAGCTGTTGTGCTTGGGGGACAGGAGCCACACTGGGCCAGAGATTCTGTCACTCTGCAGGGGCAGGCTCAGAGGTGGTTGACGCCACGCCAGCTTAAGGCAGGAATGGTGGTTTGCGACAATGGCACCAACCTCCTATCCGCCCTCTGACAGGGACAACTGACCCATGTGCCCTGTTTGGCTCACGTCCTTAACTTGGTGGTGCAGCGGTTCTTGGGCAGGTACCTGGGCTTACAGGATGTCCTGAAGCAGGCCAGGAAAGTCTGTCTGCATTTCCACCGGTCATATAATGCCAGTGCCTGGCTCGCTGACCTCCAAAAGGAATTTAACCTGCCCAAGAACCGCCTAATCTGTGACATGCCCACCAGGTGGAACTCAAGGTTGGCCATGCTGCAGCAGCTGCACACGCAGCAGAGGGCCATCAATGAGTACTATGGCACCAGGACAGGGTCAGGGAAGCTTGTTTTTTTTCCCCACGCCAGTGGGCCATGATGCATGCACTGTCCTGTCACCATTTGAGGAGGCCACGAGGATGGTGAGCAGTGACAGTGCATGCATCAGTGACACTGTCCCTCTTATCCACCTGTTGGAGCACACGCTGCGTGGAATAATTGACAGGGAACTTGGGGCAGAACAGAGGCAGGAAGAGGAGGACTTCCTTAGCTTTCAAGGCCCCCTTTATCCAGGCAGTGTTCCCGCGTGCCCGCCGATCACACAGGAAAAGGAGGAGGAGGATTGTGTCAGTATGGAGGTGGAGCCTGGCACTCAGCATCAGCAGCAGTCTTTAGGGGATCATTTACAGTCCCAAGAAACCCATGGACTTCTACGTGGCTGGGAGGAGGTGGCTGCAGATCAGGTCGTCCTTAGTGACCCAGAGGACTCCGGACCGAAAGCCTCAGCAAACCTACGCTGCATGGCCTCCCTGATCCTGTAAAGCCTGCGGAAGGATCCTCGTATTCGTGGTATCAAGGAGAGGGATCGTTACTGGCTGGCAACCCTCCTTGATCCACATTACAAGGGTAAGGTTGCGGACCTTATCTTGCCATCGCAGAGGGAGCAGAGGATGAAACATCTTCAGGAGGCCTTGCAGAAAGGTCTGTGCAACACGTTTCCAAAGACTGGGAGATTACAAACTCCTGTTCCTGGACAACGTGTTGCTGAGGCTTCGGTCAGTCAAAGAAGGAGCGGTGGAGAAGGTGGCCGTCTGACCGATACGTTGAGACAATTTTTTTAGTCCGCAGCCCCAAGGTATGATCGGTTCCAGCAACCATCACCAGCGTCTGTTTTACATGGTGCAGGAATACCTAGGGGCAAGATCTGACTTGGACACCTTTCCCACCGAAAATCCTCTGGGTTACTGGGTCTTGAGGATGGATCACTGGCCAGAGCTTGCATAGTATGCAATTGAGCTACTGGCCTGTCCTGCATCCAGCGTTCTTTCTGAACGCACATTCAGTGCTGCTGGAGGATTTGTAACCAATCACAGGGTGCCCACCGACTCGGTCGATCGACTGACCTTCATAAAAATGAATCAGTCTTGGATCACCACCAGATACCAAGCACCTGATGCTAATATAACCAAATAATTTTTTTTTGAAATGTCAGATCCCTTCAAGACTGCCTATGCTGATGCTGAGTGACTATCCTGTTATGCTGAGTGACTATCCTCTTCCTCCTCAATGATCATGATAGCTTGTAAGAACATTTTTGGTTCTGGGCACTGCCAGCAGTGGCTAGGGCCCAATTTTTCAGCCCCTGTTTAACAGGGGCATTTAATTACAATTTTTGATGCAATATTTTTCAAAGCGGGTCCTTTGCTGCTCTCAACTAGAGTATCTGTGAGGGGTTGCAGTGTTGTAGCACCAGCACCAGTTCCTAAGGCCCAATTTTTCAGCCTCTGTTTAACAGGGGCATGTAATTACAATTTTTGATGCAATACTTTGCAGCAGGGCTCGTTCCTGCGCTCCAACTAGAGTATCTGTGAGGGGTTGCAGTGTTGTGGCACCAGCACCAGTGCCTAAGGCCCAATTTTTTTAGCCCCTGTTTAACAGGGGTGTTAAATTACAATTTTTGATGCAATACTTTGCAGCAGGGCTTGTTCCTGCGCTCCAACTAGAGTATCTGTGAGGGGTTGCAGTGTTGTGGCACCAGCACCAGTGCCTAAGGCCCAATTTTTCAGCCCCTGTTTAACAGGGGCGTGTAACTACAATTTTTGATGCAATATTTTGCAGGAGGGTTCGTTGCTGCGCTCATATAGACTATCTGTGAAGGGTTGCAGTGTTGTGGCACCAGTGCCTAAGGCCCAATTTTTCAGCCCCTGTTTAACCACTTTAGCCCCGGACCATTATGCTGCTTAAGGACCAGAGGACTTTTTCCAATTTGGCACTGCGTCGCTTTAACTGCTAATTGCGCGGTCATGCAATGCTGTACCCAAATGAAATTTGCGTCCTTTTCTTCCCGCAAATAGAGCTTTCTTTTGATGGTATTTGATCACCTCTGTGGTTTTTATTTTTTGCGCTATAAATGGAAAAAGACCAAAAATTTTGAAAAAAAATGATATTTTCTACTTTTTGTTATACAAAAATCCAATAAATTCAATTTTAGTCATACATTTAGGCCAAAATGTATTCGGCCACATGTCTTTGGTAAAAAAAATGTCAATAAGCGTATATTTATTGGTTTGCACAAAAGTTATAGCGTCTACAAACTAGGGTACATTTTCTGGAATTTACACAGCTTTTAGTTTATGACTGCCTATGTCATTTCTTGAGGTGCTAAAATGGCAGGGCAGTACAAAAACCCCCTAAATGACCCCATTTTGGAAAGTAGACACCCCAAGAAAATTGCTGAGAGGCATGTTGAACCCATTGAATATTTATTTTTTTTGTCCCAAGTGATTGAATAATGACAAAAAAAAAAAAAAATTACAAAAAGTTGTCACTAAATGATATATTGCTCACACAGGCCATGGGCCTATGTGGAATTGCACCCCAAAATACATTCAGCTGCTTCTTCTGAGTACGGGGATACCGCATGTGTGGGACTTTTTGGGAGCCTAGCCTTGTACGGGGCCCCGAAAACCAATCACCGCCTTCAGGATTTCTAAGGGCGTATATTTTTGATTTCACTCCTCACTACCTATCACAGTTTTGAAGGCCATAAAATGCCCAGATGGCAAAAAAAACCCCAAATGACCCCATTTTGGAAAGTAGACACCCCAAGCTATTTGCTGAGAGGCATATTGAGTCCATAGAATATTTTATATTTTGACACAAGTTGCGGGAAAGTGACACATTTTTTTTTTTTTTTGCACAAAGTTGTCACTAAATGATATATTACTCACACAGGCCATGGGCATATGTGGAATTGCACCCCAAAATACATTTAGCTGCTTCTCCTGAGTATGGGGATACCACATGTGTGGGACTTTTTTGGGAGCCTAGCTGCGTACGGGGCCCCAAAAACCAATCACCGCCTTCAGGATTTCTAAGGGTGTAAATTTTTGATTTCACTCTTCACTGCCTATCACAGTTTCGGAGGCCATGGAATGCCCAGGTGGCACAACCCCCCCCCCCCCCCAAATGACTGCATTTTGGAAAGTAGACACCCAAAGCTATTTGCTGAGAGGCATGGTGAATATTTTGCAGCTCTCATTTGTTTTTGAAAATGAAGAAAGACAAGAAAAAACATTTTTATTTTCTTTTTTCAATTTTCAAAACTTTGTGACAAAAGTGAGGTCTGCAAAATACTCACTATACCTCTCAGCAAATAGCTTGGGTAGTCTACTTTCCAAAATGGGGTCATTTGGGGGGGGTTTGTGCCACCTGGGCATTCCACGGCCTCCGAAACTGTGATAGGCAGTGAAGAGTGAAATCGAAAATGTACGCCCTTAGAAAGCCTGAAGGCAGTGCTTGGGTTTTCGGGGTCCCGTATGCGGCTAGGCTCCCAAAAGTCTCACACATGTGGTATCCCCATACTCAGGAGAATCAGCAGAATGTACTTTGGGGTGTAATTTCACATATTCCCATGGCATGTTTGAGCAATATATCATTTAGTGACAAATTTGTGCAAAAAAAAAAATTTGTCTCTTTCCCGCAACTTGTGTCACAATATAAAACATTCCATGGACTCAACATGACTCTCAGCAAATAGCTTGGGGTGTCTACTTTCCAAAATGGGGTAATTTTGAACTGTCCTGGCATTTTATGCACAACATTTAGAAGCTTATGTCACATATCACCCACTCTTCTAACCACTTGAAGACAAAAGCCCTTTCTGACACTTTTTGTTTACATGAAAACATTTTTTTTTTGCAAGAAAATTACTTTGAACCCCCAAACATTATATATTTTTTAAAGCAAATGCCCTACAGATTAAAATGGTGGGTGTTTCATTTTTTTTTCACACAGTATTTGCGCAGCGATTTTTCAAACGCATTTTTTGGGGAAAAAACACACTTTTTTAAATTTTAATGCACTAAAACACACTATATTGCCCAAATGTTTGATGAAATAAAAAAGATGATCTTAGGCCGAGTACATGGATAACCAAACATGACATGCTTTACAATTGCGCACAAACGTGCAGTGGCAACAAAATAGATACATTTTTAAAAGCCTTTAAAAGCCTTTACAGGTTACCACTTTAGATTTACAGAGGAGGTCTACTGCTAAAATTACTGCCCTCGATCTGACCTTCGCGGTGATACCTCACACGCATGGTGCAATTGCTGTTTACGTTTGACGACAGACCGCCACTTGCGTTCGCCTTAGCGCGAGAGCAGGGGGGGACAGGGGTGCTTTTTTTTTTTTTTAATTTTTTTTTTTTTTTTGCTTTTTTATCTTATTTTTAAACTGTTCCTTTCATTTTTATTTTTAATTATTTTTATTTTTATCTCAGGGAATGTAAATATGCCCCATGATAGCAATAGGTAGTGACAAGTACTCTTTTTTGAAAAAATTGGGGTCTATTAGACCCTAGATCTCTCCTCTGCCCTCAAAGCATCTGACCACACCAAGATCGGTGTGATAAAATGCTTTCCCAATTTCCCAATGGCGCTGTTTACATCCGGCGAAATCTAAGTCATGAAATGCTCGTAGCTTCCGGTTTCTTAGGCCATAGAGATGTTTGGAGCCACTCTGGTCTCTGATTAGCTCTATGGTCAGCTGGCTGAATCACCGGCTGTATTCTCAGGTTCCCCGTTGAGACAGGAGAGCCAGAGAAAAACACGGAAGATGGTGAGGGGGGGGCATTCCCTCCCACTGCTTGTAAAAGCAGTCTAGAGGCTAATTAGCCACTAGGATTGCTTTTACTTGAAAGCCGACCGCTGGCTGAAAAGAATAATACCAAGATGATACCTAAACCTGCAGGCATCATTCTGGTATAACCACTCAAAGTTGTGAATGGCGTACCTGAAGACATAAAAATGGTTAACAATAAAGCACAGTAAACGGTAAAGTATAAAAAATTGCATACCTGAAAAGCAAACATGATAGAACATAATAACAATAAAACATTGCAGAATAGAATACAGTAAAAAAGAGCAGAACAATAGAGAGAGAATAGAGAGAGAGAGAACAATAAAACGACAACTATTTTTTTTTTTACTTTATATATATATATATATATATATATATATATATATATATATATATATATATATATATTTTTTTTTTTTTTTTTTTTACACTTTTTTTTGTAACTAACTTTTATAACTTTAACCGGTTCCAGGTTTGGGTCTCTCAAAATGCGATGGCATCTTGGGAGACCCTGTGAAAGTGTGCCTAGTCTGTGCAATGCTGTACCCTATGCTAATACTCAACTAGTGTATGGTAGTGTTCAAAACATTCACCAATGCAAAGAACAGGATTGTCAGGACAGGAGGGACAATAATAGCGGGTGTCACGCCTATATCCGCGCTTGCTGCAGACACAACATCTTTTTGGGGGGGTTCGTTGGGTAGGGGTACTCGGGAGGACATAAAGAAAATGCCTCTCATGCAGCCGACTGCATTTGGTTGGGGATGTGAATGGGGGAAGTACGGGCGCTGCAGAAGTGGTGGGTTCCCAATTAGGATTGGCGAATGCAGCAGGAAGGGCATTATGGGCACGACGGGCCTGTGTTTGTCTTTTTGGTGGCAGCGGGACACTACTTGTGCTTGCCACCTCACCAGCTTGAACTGCACTTATGGGACTCGCCATGTCACCAAGTGTTACTGCAGTGCTGGTTTGACTACAACCGGGGTGTACTAGGCCGCTGGTGCTTGCCAGCTCACCAAAACGCTACCAAAAAACTGTTAGCGATCGCAGGGATCAGGCCTGACTCTGCGAACGCTGCAGTTATGCATTTAGAGTTTTGTAAGTGACAGTGATCGATCGATACTACACTTGGGTGGGCTGGGCCGGGCGGAGGGGCAAAATGCAGGTGCTAGCAGGTATCTGGGCTGATCCCGCTAACACTGCATTTTTGGGAACCCTAAACTGCTGGGGACGCTAGTATAGATCTGATCGGATCAGATATTGATCCGTTCAGATACTATACCACTAAGGGAGGTGTACGGTGCGTACGTGGGTGTTAGCGCTACTGGCACTAACCTCACACTGCCTGGTACTGGTGCTTGTCAGTTCACCAAAATGCTACCAAAAAACTGTTAGCGATCGCAGGGATCAGGCCTGACTCCGCAAATGCTGCAGTTATGCGTTTAGTGTTTTGTAAGTGACAGTGATCAATCGATACTGCACTTGGGTGGGCTGTGCTGGGCCGGGCGGAGGGGCAAAACGCAGGTGCTAGCACGTATCTGGGCTGATCCCGCTAACACTGCATTTTTGGGAACCCTAAACTGCTGGGGACGCTAGTATAGATCTGATCGGATCAGATATTGATCCGTTCAGATACTACAACACTAAGGGAGGTGTACGGTGCATGCGTGGGTGTTAGCGGTACTGGCGCTAACCTCACACTGCCTGGTACTGGTGCTTGTCAGTTCACCAAAACGCTACCAAAAAAACTGTTAGCGATCGCAGGGATCAGGCCTGACTCCGCAAATGCTGCAGTTATGCGTTTAGTGTTTTGTAAGTGACAGTGATCGATCGATACTGCACTTGGGTGGGCTGTGATGGGCCGGGCGGAGGGGCAAAACGCAGGTGCTAGCACGTATCTGGGCTGATCCCGCTAACACTGCATTTTTGGGAACCCTAAACTGCTGGGGACGCTAGTATAGATCTGATCGGATCAGATATTGATCCGTTCAGATACTACACCACTAAGGGAGGTGTACGGTGCGTGCGTGGGTGTTAGCGGTACTGGCACTAACCTGACGCTGCCTGGGGCTGGTGCTTGCCTGTTCACCAAAACGCTACCAAAAAAAACTGTTAGCGATCGCAGAGATCAGGCCTGACTCTGCGAACGCTGTAGATATGCATTTAGTGTTTTGTAAGTGACAGTGATCGATCGATACTGCACTTGGGTGGGCTGGGCTGGGCCGGGCGGAGGGTCAAAACGCAGGTGCTAGCAGGTATCTGGGCTGATCCCGGTAACACTGCTTTTTTGGGAACCCTAAACTGCTGTGGACACTAGTATAGATCTGATCGGATCAGATATTGATCCGTTCAGATACTATACCACTAAGGGAGGCGTATGCTGCGTGCGTGGATGTTAGCGGTACTGGCGCTAATCTGACGCTGCCTGGGGCGACGCATATCACCGCCGGGCGATCAGGAGGCTAAACCTTTATTCGGTAATAAACGGCAGGTGCCCTGACACTATAAAAAATAAACAAACTAATCAGCGTCACCCGTAACAGTTATACGGTGATCAGTGGTGAAAGTGTTAACTAGGGGGCAATCAAGGGTTTAAAACATTTATTAGATAGTATATGGGGGTCCCTGACGCTATAAAACGCTGACGGCGAACCTAAATATTTACCTCCCTAACTATCGTCACCAGCGACACTAATACAGCGATCTGAAAAATGATCGCTTAGCGACACTGGCGACGGGGGGTGATCAAGGGGTTAAAACTTTATTGGGGGGGTTGGGGGGGATCCTAGACCTAAAGGGGCTAACAGTAACTGTCCCACCACACTAATTGTCACAAACTGACACCATGCAGTAATCAGAAAAAAAAAAACTGCTTGGTTTCAGTGTGACGGGGGGGGTGATCGAGGGGGGATCGGGGAGTAATCGGGGGGGATCGGGGGTGTTTTGTATGCCTGGCATGTTCTACTGTATGTGTGTGTGTTGGGCACTCACATTGCAGTCTTCTCTCCTCGGCGCCGGGACGGAAAATGCCGAGCCGATGAGAGATGACATCATTTCCTTGCCTCTGTGTACAATACAGAGGCAGGGAAATGATCCCATTGGCTGGGAGCGATCGCGAGGGGGGGCCACAAATTGATGGCCTCCCCCTCACCACCGATCGCTGGGGAGGATTTGCCGACCGCCGCAGGCACCGGGGGGTCCGATCGGACCCCCCACCCACGGGCAGGCAAGGACGTACCTGTAAGTCCTCTTGCCTGCCCGTGCCGCTCTGCCGACGTACATCGTCGTGCGGCGGTCGTCAAGTGGTTAACAGGGGCGTGTAATTACAATTTTTGATGCAATATTTTGCAGGAGGGCTCATTCCTGCGCTCCAACTAGAGTATCTGTGAGGGGTTGCAGTGTTGTGGCACCAGTGCCTAAGGCCCAATTTTTCTGCCCCTGTTCAACAGGGACATGTAATTACAATTCTTGATCTAATATTTCACAGCAGGGCCCGTTCCTGCGCCCACCAAGAGTAACTGTGAGGACTTACAGTGTTGTGGCACCAGCACCACCACCACCACCAAAGGCCCAATTTTTCTTCCACTGTTCAACAATGGCATGTAATTACAATTCTTGATCTAATAGTTCACAGCAGGGCCTGTTCCTGCGCCAACCAAGAGTAACTGTGAGGGCTTACAGTGTTGTGGCAACACCAACACCTAAGGTCCAAATTTCTGCTGAGTATATAGGGCAGGTCCCTACTTTCAAACATCCAACTTACAAACGACTCCTACTTGCAAACGGAAGGAGACAACAGGAAGTGAGATGAAATCTACCCCTAGGAAGGGAAATTCTCTCCTGTAAGAGTTTATATGGGAAAAACGTTTTTCCTTTCCATTGATGCTTTATCACCAATCCTTCTTTCACTAAAAACCCCAAATTTGCAAAAAACATTTGTCATTGGGACAGAAAGTGAGGTGAAATCTTCTGAAGAGGTGCACAGACAGCAAAACAAATGTCACAGGGGTGATAACCCTTCCCTATGTTTTCCAAAAAGCTTAAAAATAGATTTTTTGGCTGGAGCTACACTTTAAAAATGTACCCGTTCAAAATTACAAAGAGATTCTACTTAACAACAAACCTACAGTCCCTGTCTTGTTTGCACCGCCTGTATACTGCTGTTCAGAGTATATAGGGCCTGGGGGCCCCACGCCTTTCCTTATTTTAATTTGGGTGCGGGGTTCCCCTTAATATCCATACAAGACCCAAAGGGCCTGGTAATGGACTGGGGGGTACCCATGCTGTTTGTCTCACTGATTTTCATCCATATTGCACATTACATTGAAGCCGCAAGCAGTTTTAAATGACTTTTATTCCTTTAAAAATGTAATTTTGTGTGTTCTAAGTACGGGAAACACGCGCCACTTTAAGGCATTCTATAGACACCCCCCAGGTACGATATTTAAAGGAATATTTCACTTTTTTTTTCACTTTAAACTTGACAACTGGGCACTTAAACCTCTTTTCTAACAGACCAATTTTCAGCTTTAGGTGCTCTCACATTTTGAATGACAATTGCGCAGTCATGCAACACTGTACCCATATGAAATTTTTGTCCTTTTTTTCATACAAATAGAGCTTTCTTTTGGTGGTATTTAATCACCGCTGGGTTTTTTTATTTTTTGCGCTATAAATCAAAAAAGACTGAAAATTCGGTAAAAAAAAAAAAAAAAATCTTTGTTTCTGTTAAAATTTAGAGTATTGGCCAGTATTGGCGAGTATTGCACAGTATTGCAGAGTATTGGCAGAGTATTGCACATTATTGCAGATTATTGCACATTATTGTAGAGTACTGCAGAGTATTGCATATTATTGTAGAGTACTGCAGAGTATTGCATATTATTGTAGAGTACTGCAGAGTATTGCACATTATGGGCACATAGCAGCACTGTGGGCACTACAGATCCAGCTCACAGCACTGCTAAAAATGATCTCTTCCCCTCTACCCCTCTCCCCTTGCACTGTACAGATCGGTACAGAGAGGGGAGGGAGGAACCAGCATCATGACATGACGCCGGTTTGTTTACAAGTGATCACTCCGTCATTTGACGGAGCAATCACGTGGTAAACGCCTGTTACAAGCGGCCATTTACAATGATCTGTGATGTCTTCCAGACCCGGCGGTCACGGATGTTTGCGGGGGCGCGCCCCAGGGGGCACGTGAGAGCAACATTCTGGGAGGACGTCCCATGGACGCCCACCCAGAATAAGCCGACCGCACTGTAGCCATCTTTCGGCTATATTGTCGGCAAGTGGTTAAGCATCATTAAAATCACTGCTCCCGAAAAAACTGACATTTTTAAAACTTTTTTTTTGCATTGATCCATGTCCCCTGGGGCAGGACCCGGGTCCCCAAACACTTTTTAGGACAATACCATGCATATTAGCCTTTAAAATTAGCACTTTTGATTTCGAATGTTCGAGTCTCATAGACTTTAATGGGGTTCTAAAGTTTGCGCAAATTTTCGGTCCGTTCGCAGGTTCTGGTGCGAACCGAAATGGGGGTGTTCGGCTCATCCCTAATCAGGAATATACTGTACAGTATTTTTCTCATTTGAACTGAACATTCATTTGAGCCTAAGGCCCCTTTCACACGAGGCGGACTCCCTTTCTGCAGAGCCCGCCTCAGTCCGCCGGCTCAGCGGGAGATCAGTCCGTTGATCTCCGCTGAGCGGGCGGATGACAGGTCTCTCTCTGCTCACTGACCAGGGAGGGGCATGTCAGGTGCCGCTGCCGCCTATGGAGGGATCGGATGAAAACGGACAGCATGTCCGTTTTCATCAGATCTCACCCGATCTGATCCGCCAGCGACGGACCTGGACGTAGAGCCATCCGTCTGCTTTTAGCGGATCGGATGTCAGCGGACATTTCTCCGCTGACAACCGATACTCCATAGACTAACATGGAGCACCCGTTCAGGTCCGCCGTCAAAACTGAAAGGCAGACCTGAACGGTCCGATCGTGTGAAAGGGGCCTTAAAAAGATCTAATGAATGAATCCTTGAGGCAACATCATTGTTCCACTTTTTATTTTTCAAACATCTATCCTTTAAGTTGTTCCACAGTGCAGTGGAGGACATCTGACATCAGGCTGACAGGTCCCTACACTGCATTGCAGGATGCACTGGGGCAGGTTGACATTTTGATTTCTTTAAAGCTGGAAATTTGTATACAAAAGCCACTCATGATTGGGGCACTTCCAGATCATCCTGTAGCAGGACAAGGACCTGCACCTTTCTGAAAATGCGCTGCAGCTGTGCTGCATTGATGTGAATGGGCAAAATAGAGAATTCCATTGTTATGCAGTGCTGCATAAATCCCGGAGAGAGCTCGTCTTCATGTGTGAAGTTAGTGTCCTAGATCTGAATGATATTTATACTGTACATGTCACTTTGCACATTGAAGGCAGTTGAAGTGTTACCTGTAGACAAACAGGGGCACAATAAAATCAGCAGAACGGTCCTCTCTCTCCGCATTCAGCAGCTTATTTAAAGAGGCATCAAACCCATCATTCTGCCAGATAACTTCAGCATCAAGTGGTAAAAAGTTCCCTGGAACAAGAACAGAACAGAACAGAATTGCAGACAAGTGCTGATAAAAATGTAGTTATATTAGCTTCAGCTTGACATGTGTAGCATATTATGTGATTCTGTAGCTTAACAGGTGCTGGTAATTCATCAACCAACCCACTACAAAAAGATGAAGTCTAGTGGGCTGAGTCAACTCCTAGATATCTTTATCTCTGGAGGACCCTAGCATTGAGATGTCCCTACACTAATTACAGGCTCTGTTCCTGCTCACCCTGGACATTAAGGCTGGGTTCACACTAGAACATGCAGCGGCTCACAGCAGGAGTCCGGTACATCTCCATTCATTGTTTCAGGTCTGATTTCAGCCCGAATTTTGGGCTGAATTTGGAGCTGAAATGGACCAAAAGATGCACAGGGCTCCTGTGCAATTTGCACCGGAGCCGCTGCGAAGATGTGTGAACCGGCTCCATAGAGAGAAGTCACAATCACCTACTATACGAATTGGATGCAGGAGAAACCCACATTCAATTTGCATAGGTGTGAACCCAGCCTTAGGTTTTCCTGACCACTGTTTGGTGTTCCACTCTCAATGTTATGTAGCACCCTCTACCTAGGTAGGTGCAAGAGGTTAGGATTTTGTGAGCATAGGCAAATTTAGGCAGACCTGGCTGGAAGCTAGGCCTGTTTGTTTTGGTTTATGTGGGCTAGGAGTTGCTTACAATAGCAGCTGGTGACTCACAAACAGCATCATTAGGACTAGGAACAATCCCGATGTTCGAGTCGAGCGTAAGTTCGACTCGAACATCGGGTATTCATTTGTTTGCAGAACACCAGAATGTGGGGCGTTTGCGGTAAATTGGAGCAACCATTCAATCACCCCCTAGTGTTAACCCCTTCCCTGCCAGTCACATTTATACAGTAATCAGTGCATTTTTATAGCACGGATCGCTGTATAAATGTGAATGGTCCCAAAAATGTGTCAAAAGTGTCCGATATGTCTGCCACAATATCGCAGTCACGATAAAAATCGCAGATCGCCGCCATTACTAGTAAAAAAATAAAAAATAAAAATGCTATAAATCTATCCCCTATTTTGTAGACGCTATAACTTTTGCGCAAACCAATCAATATACGCTTATTGCGATTTTTTTACCAACAATATGTAGAAGAATACGTATCGGCCTAAACTGAGGAAAAAAATAGTTTTTTAAAAAGAATTTGGATATTTATTATAGCAAAAAGTAAAAAATATTGTGTTTTTTTCAAAATTGTCGCTCTTTTGTTTATAGCGCAAAAAATAAAAACCGCGGAGGTGATCAAATACCACTGAAAGAAAGCTCTATTTGTGGGGAATAAATAATAAAATTTCATTTGGTTACAGTGTTGCATGACCGCACAATTGTCATTCAAAGTGCGACAGCGCTGAAAGATGAAAAATGGCTTGGGCAGGAAGGGGGTGAAAATGCACTGTATTGAGATGGTTATTATATATTTATATTGCAGGCAGTCTAGTATAGACAGTGTAATATATATATATATATATATATATATATATATATATATATATATATATATATATATATACACACACATATACAGTGCAGTCAGTTTACAGTATATATTACAGTGCAGGCAGTGTACAGTATTTAATACAGTGCATGCGGTGTGCAGTATATAAGCACAGGCAGTGTACAGTATATAATACAGTGCTGGCGGTGTACAGTATACAAGTGCAGGCAGTGTACAGTATATAATACAGTGCAGGCGGTGTACACAGTATATAATACAATGTGTACAGTATATAATACAGTATAGTATAGTACAGTATACAAGTACAGGCAGTGTACAGTATATAATACAGTGCAGGCGGTGTACACAGTATATAATACAATGTGTACAGTATATAATACAGTATAGTATAGTACAGTATACAAGTACAGGCAGTGTACAGTATATAATACAGTGCTGGCGGTGTACAGTATACAAGTGCAGGCAGTGTACAGTATATAGTACATTGCAGGCGGTGTACAGTATATAATACAGTGCAGGCGGGGTACAATATATAATACAGTGCAGGCGGTGTACACAGTATATAATACAGTGTGTGCAGTATATAATACACTTCAGGTGGTGTACAGTATATAATACAGTGCAGGCGGTGTACAGTATATAATACAGTGCAGTCGGTATTGTACAGTATATAATAGTGTCTATAAGGGCGCTCTGAGTAACAAACCAAGCAGATATCAGTCTTGTATGTTCTATGTAGAAATAGAATAGGGTCTTCATGCACTTTCGGCAGCACTTGAAGAGAGAAGAAAACTCTAGAAGTAAAATTAAAAGAAAAGGAAAAAAAAAGAAAAAAAACTGAAAAGAAAAAAAAAAAAAAAAAAAGGAAAAGAAAAAAAGAGGCGCCTTTTTTTCTTTTCATTTTACAGTATATAATACAGTGTAGTGTGGTGTGGAAAAAAATCCCCATTATGTGCGGAAGGCCACCAAGAAGAGGCAGATGCTCACAGTCCA
This sequence comes from Aquarana catesbeiana, assembly GCF_042186555.1. Taxonomy (NCBI): domain Eukaryota; kingdom Metazoa; phylum Chordata; class Amphibia; order Anura; family Ranidae; genus Aquarana; species Aquarana catesbeiana. The sequence goes on from NC_133329.1 coordinate 27,382,225, forward strand.
CTAAAAGAGGGCAAGCAGACTTTGTGTCTACAGTGAAAAGTGGTGGTCGTGGACATGGTGCATCCTCTGCAGGCGGGGCATGCTTGTCCTTTTTTTCCAGTGCTGGCCGTGTTATTGAGCCACAACATGCAAAATTGGTGGAGTGGATAACTAAGCTGTTCTCATCCTCCTCATCCTCTGTCACCCAAGCTCATACTAGTTTGCCTTCCAACGCAGCTGCCAAAGTGGACTTTTCTATGGGTTCCTTGTCCACAGTTACTCCTTACATAGCCCAACCATCATGCATGAAGGAGTCACAAGAATTATTCAACCATAGTGTCGGTTACATGCTGCTGGAGGATGAGCAGCAATTTGAAGGCTCTGATGTTGGTTCCCAGGTTGAGGAAGTGAGTAAAGTTAGCCTAAAGAGAGGGGGTGCCACAGAAGGACAAGAAACTAGCAGTCATGTTCCCCAGCTGCAGCATATTGCCAAGTTTGCTCCAGTGACGAGGAGGGAGAGGATGATGAGGTCACTGACTGTACTTGGGTGCCTGAGAGAAGAGAGGAGGAAAGTGAGGAGGAGGAGGCACAACTCCAACGAGGCAGGATGTCCTCCAAGGGTCAGCTTAAGGGAATCTACCATATTACATCACACCAGAGAGCTCCACAAGTGCAGGGCACTGCTGACTCCCCGCTGACTTCCAAAAGTTCACTGGTGTGGGCTTCTTTCGACACATGTGCAGTAGATCGCACCATTGCTGTTTGCAATCTATGTCTGAAGCAGATCAAGCGTGGCCAGAACAGCAGCCGCTTGAGCACCACATGCTTGACAAGACATATGATGACCTGCCATGCAGTCCATTGGCAACAGCACCTGAAAGACCCACATCATAAAAAAAGGCAGACTTCTCCTTGCTCCTCATCTGGGATCTCAACCCCTACTATACCTCTAGTCCTCTCAAAAATCTGCACTGAGAGGAATGAAGGTATAGCAATAGGTGCCACAAGTACTTGCAGCCAATCTCCTGAACCATACCAACCAACCATATCATGTTGATGGGAACAAGAGCCTCTTCTCGACAACCCTGGCCATTGGTAGTGGGTGGCACCGTGGTGTAGTGGATAGCACTTTCGCCTAGCAGTAAGAAGGGTCGCTGGTTCAAATCCCAACCATGACACTACCTGCCTGGAGTTCGCATGTTCTCCCTGTGCCTGCATGGGTTTCCTCCGGGTACTCCGGTTTCCTCCCACACTCCAAAGACATGCTGGTAGGTTAATTGGATCTCTGGAATAAATAAATTGGTGGTTGGGGTTATCAGGGTTAACAAGGAGGCACCCAGATCCCACCTCACCTTGTGAATGGGTATCAGGTACCGTCGTACCCCTGCCCATTCAACAAAAAAAAGTGTCAAAAAGTAACAACCACAATAGACAGTTTTTGATAATTCCTTTATTAAAAAAAAAGTGTCCTGCGATGTCCATCCATCTTCAATCACGCTGCCCAAAGGACCCGAAAATTAGAAAAAAAAAAATGAAAAAGCTCTGCCTCCATGGGAGGCCTCTCGGCGACTGCTGTCTCTTGGCTGTGACAGCTGTTATATAGGCAAGGGTGGGGCCACCCAGTGACATAACTGAGTGACCCAGCCCCTTCTGACGTCTTGTGAGGATGATGTTACATTTTCTGTCTTCTCTTAGGATCTTCTGGGATGGAATGGCTGTCCATCCCCTCCAACTGGACTCCAACTGGAGTCAAGATTTTCTGCGGGCAGAGTGTCTTTCTCGAAGGAGAGGCGCTCTGGCTCAAATGTGTATATTGTCTGTTACCGTTAGCCACAGGGAATTGTAGCTAGGTGTGTGTTATACTATCTTTACAGGTGTAAATACTTATCATAAATTTCTATATATTTTTGTACGTAATGTATTTGTACAGTTCCCCATCCAAGTTGTTTACCTTCCCCCTCCCAACTTATTTTATTGGATGCCCTTGCTACTTGGCACAGGAGTCATATTTTTTTTCAATTTCCCAGCTGAGGGACCAGCTGGATTTTGGTGAGGGGTGAGTGTAGCACCCTCTACCTAGGATTTTGGTGCTAGAGGTTAGGATTCTGTGAGCATAGAATAGAATAGCAGCTGGTGACTCACAGACAGCATTATTAGGACCTCCTACTTCTTTCTAGAATGTGCCAGTGGTTTCTAGAAAGAGAGGCTGAAGGGGAGGTGGAGCTGTCTGGAGTGTTCTAAGGTGCCCTGACCAATCCCAAACTTGGATTGGCAGGGGACAGGCCTCCTTAAATACCCAGGGTCAGCCCAGCTGGGGAGGAGTTGTCGGGTGGAGGGCTGGTGAGTGACAGGCACAGTCAGGAGGACTGGGGAGGCATGCCTGAGAGGACTGGGAGTGTGCAGTCTGGCATTGGTGCTGAGCCAGCAGTAAGGACTGTGATACAATGGGCAGTGGAGTCGAACAGCTGCAGCCAGGAGGGTTGGCAGGGCCCGAAGAGGGCTGACTGGGAGGAGTAGTCCTCCCAAAGGACAGCTAGCACTATATTTCTATTTCTGCTACACTAGAGGAGCCCACGGTCCCTGCCTGCAAGGGGTGGTTGCTAAGGCCTGGCTGAGCCAGTGTCAGGCCTAAACATGTGCTTGCTGTGCCTGAAGTAAAGTGTTGTGCAGGAGAGAGAGAGAGAGTAACAGTCTGCATGCAAGTGTCATGCTGGAGGAGACTGGAGTAACAGAGTGTACATAGCTGTCCCAATTAATTGTTAATCAATCTACCAATTGTTTGTTCCACTGGGCATCCCATATATTCCTTTACCCATCCAAGTTCAAATACCTCAATAATAATACAAAAGCAAACACATGGACTGTTCATTATCTCCAAGGCGACTGGGAAGTGAATGCCGGGCTAGGCAGGTTGACAGGTGGGTCACATCACCTAGCAGCCCTTATGGGGGTACTGCTACAGTTATGAAAAAGATAAACAAAAGTATAATCTTTGTAGGACCTCCTTTGCTGTTTTGCGAGCATACAGACTTTCTAGGGAAGAAATCTCACCACTGGTGTTCCCAAGACTCTTTATAATCTGCCAAATACTGACATATCAATTCTGGTTGATTATTCCTTTAAGGTCCCTTTCACATGGGCGTCTCTGTGCAATGGATTCCACTTGTTCAGCGGGGGGTCGCTCATTGTGCAGAGTGGACACAGACACAGTTCCACTCTCCTCTGTGGGGAAATAAGGTGGAAATAGACTGCCTGTCCATTTTCATCTAATCCTTTCCGATCTGATCCGATCTGCCAGATGGATGGAAAATAGGACCACTATCGATCTGGATTTTTTTTTTTTTCTATTTAAGAAGTATGCAGAATGAAATTAACAAACACGGCGTCAAACTGCGCCAAGTTGGTAATTACAGATATCTCTCCAGCACAACGGTGATTGGGATGGAAAGATCTTAGCTAATTTAGTGGGGTAATAGTACCCTCTGTGGAGAATTTTTAGGGATGATTCCCAATAGGTGGTACATTTCAAGGATGTAGTAAGTAGTTGAGAGGCCTTTCGCCATTGGTGTATGTTGAATTGTTGTGAGAGTTCGGCTTCCCATATTTCCATAGAGGAAGTTTTGTTTGAAGAAAGATTGTGGTTAATGATCTGGTAGAGGAATGACATACCTTTGTTTTTTGGGATTCGTCGGAAAAGAAGGATATTATTTCCGTTGGTATGCAGTGATTTCCTTTGGAGATAGTTGTGAGGATTGATTGAGTTTGGAGAAATATGTAGAAGTCTGATTTAGACAGTCCATAAGATTGTTGCAGGTTTTGGAAGGTTCGTGGTATGTTATGCCGCGTACACACGAGCGGACTTTACGGCAGACTTTGCTCGGCGGACTTTTCAACGGACTTTACGACGGACTTTCTGAATGAACGGACTTGCCTACACACAATCCACCAAAGTTCGTCGAATTCGTACGTGATGACGTACGACCGGACTAAAACAAGGAAGTTCATAGCCAGTAGCCAATAGCTGCCCTAGCGTGGCTTTTTGTCCGTCGAACTAGCATACAGACGAGCGGACTTTTCGACCGGACTCGATTTCGACGGATTAATTTAAAACATGTTTCAAATCTAAGTCTGTCCAACTTTTGAGAAAACAAAGTCCGCTGGAGCCCACACATGATCGAATTGTCTGACCAAATCCCGTCCGCCGGGCAAAGTCTGCCGTAAAGTCAGCTCGTGTGTACGCGGCATTAGAGTTCATTAAGCAGCCTAGAGTTGATATACCAGCAGACATCCAATGCAAGAGTGATAGGTCTGTTGACATAGGTTCTAGGGAGACAAGAGGAAGGGTAGTTAAGTCTGAAGATTGCGATTTCAGGAGTTGGGGGCGCAGGTTCTTCCAGGTGGGTAAGGAAGCGCAGATGGTTAGGTATGGAGATGGTTGGGGCGTGAAACCTAGGAGTATTGCTCCTAGTGTGCCTTGTAGCAATGATCCAAGTATTGAGTGTTCAATGGGACACCATATATGGTCCAAAGAGGAGGACCACCAGAATTTTAGTTGGACAAGAACAGCTGCTTGGTGGTAGCTTTTCAGTTTAGGAACTCCCATTCCAGCGCTTAGTTTGGGTCTGCAGAGTATTGAGGATTTGAATCTAGGTCTCCTCCCATTCCAGATAAAATGATTAACAGTGGATTGAAGCTTTTGAAGGTAAGATGATGAGAATGGGATCGGGATAGACCTGAAGAGGTAATATATTGTGGGGAGTAGTGACATTTTGACTACAGCAACTCTGCCGGCCCATGATAGATGGGTTGTCTGTAGTTTGCTAATTTGTTGTTTCAGCGATGCGACTGCTGCATCATGATTTAACTGGTGTTTGGAGGAGCTTGGTGAGGTGAGCTTGATGCCAGGTATTGGATTGTAGAGTGGGGGGGCCCAGGAGAAGCCGGAGGACACAGAGATTTTTTTTTATGTTTTTCATTCAGTGCTATGGGTATCATATGTGATTTTGAGACATTCACTTTGTATAGTGAGACCAGACCAAAGTCTTCTAGTACTGACTGAAGGGACTTTAGGGACATTAAAGGGTCTGAGAGGGAAATAATCACGTCGTCAGCATACAGTCCAATTTTGTACTCTTTATCCCCAATTTGGAATCCCTGTATATTGGGGTGGGAGCGGATGGTCTGGGCGAGGGGTTCCATGACTAGCGCAAACATTATTGATGGGTTCAAGTAAAGAGCTTTGATGGCGCCATTTATGTATCCTGACAGTCCAAATGTGTCCAATACTGTGTATAGGTAGCGCCAGTGTACATGGTCAAACGCCTTCTCTGCATCCAGAGAAAGGAGCAGAGAAGGCATTTTATGCTGTTCCGCCCATTGGAGAAGGTTCAATGTGCGTCTCGTGCCATCTGATGTTTGGCGACCTTTTACGAAGCCTACCTAGTCTGGGTGGATCAAAAGGGGGAGAATGTTGTCCAGTCTAGAGGCGATTAATTTGGTGTATAATTTAATATCGGAATTTAATAGGGAGATCGGTCTGTAATTGGCTGAGGAGGTTGGGCATTTGTTTGGTTTTGGTAGAGTTACTATTATTGCTTCCAGTCCCTCTCTATGAAAGGATACTTATGTGGCAGCTTGGTCATATAGCTGTTGTAGGTGTGGGGACAGAAGGTGTGATAAGATTTTGTAGTATTCGTTCCCAAATCGGTCTGGGCCTGGGGATTTATGTAGGGGCAGTTTTTGTATTATTTGTTGGATCTCCGAAATGGTGAAGGGTGTAGAGAGGCTATAGATGTGTGCCTTTGATATCTTAGGAAGTTTTAGGGATACAAGAAAGTTCTGAATCTGTGCTTCGGTAGGGGGTTTTGATAGCTTATCTGTATTTAAATTATAGAGGTTAGAGTTAAACTCAGCAAACTATAGAAGGTATGCTATATGGTTTTTGGCCATTTTCTTTTTAATTTTTCTTGCAAGGTATGAGCCAACCTTATTACCGGCTGTGTATTAATTCAACTTAAGTCGCTTTAAGAGAAAGTCGTGTTGGGAAATGAAAAGTTGGGAAAGTTGGTGGTCTCTGAGTTGTTTGGTCCTATTAGGGGAAGTCTGAGTTTTGTTTAGGGATTCTAAGAGTATGGTCTCTGTCATCTCTGTTATTTTCTGTGTCCTCCAACGTTTCTCCTGTGTGCCCAGCTTAATAAAAACTCCTCTCATATATGCCTTGTGGGCAAACCACAAGGATGGAATATTCTCAACCAACCCAACATTAGATTGTAAAAAATCATTTAATTCCCTGCAGATCTGCTCCTGGTAGCGAGGGGTTATGTAGAATTGACGTGTTAAGTCTCCATACTCTTTTGGAACTGGAGAGTTCGATATTTGGCAGGTTAGGGAAATGGGGGCATGGTCTGACCATGTGATTAGTCCAATCTGGGAGGCCTTGGTTTGGAGCAAGGTGTCCCTGTCTATCAGAAACAGGTCAATGCGAGAGTATAATTGTAGTGCTACTGAATAAAAGGTGATCTTTTTCAGATCCGTGGGTGCATCTCCAAGCATCATACAAATGATCATTTTTCATTAAGGCGGGGTATAGGAGGGGCGCCTATTGTGGTTAGTGGTGTCTATATAATGAGGTGACCTATCCAAAGCTCCCAAAATGTTTTCATTACCTTGTTGAGGAAAGTTATTTGTTTGGTGTTAGGGGCATATAATGTAACAATGGTATAGGGGTGGTGGTTAAGGAGTGCCCCTAAGATAATGAACCGGCATTTGGGTCAGTTTCTACAAATTTTTGGGTGAAGGTGACTGAGTTTTTGATTGCAATCAAGACTCCCCATGCTTTTTTGTCTACGTTTGCAAAGAAGCAATGGGGAAAGTTAGGGTGTGCAATTTTAGGTGGCGAACCTGCTTTCAAATGTGTTTCTTGGGCACAGAATATGTCACATTTTTGAGAGAGAGCCTCTTTCCACATCATGGACCTCTTAAATGGGCTGTTGAGGCCATTGACATTGAGGGAGGTTATCTTATCTTATCTTATCTTAAGTGACATTTTGGGAGGATGCTTGGGGTAGCACTTCATGGATAAGTCAGCTAATGTACATACAATATACATTCTGACATACATCAAGAACAGAAACATGGTATCAGAGGTATGCATGGGTATAAAGAAGCTGATTACATAGCACTCATTTGTAGGGTTCCCAAGATTAAAGAGTAACTTATAGCAAAGCATAATGTATTAACTGTAACACTAAATGGTAAACAGTGCTAAAAAAAAACAAAAAAAACACAGATATCAAATGATGAACTTGAACTGACAATGTGCGTGGTATATTTGTGTAACAAACTTGCTCTACTTGCAAGTTGGGGGTGCGGAAACTACAGGTATTCCAGCGTTAAGGGAAATCCAAAGCAGTAAGATGGGCGTCTGATGCAAACAGTAGGTGTTCATAAACATTTATGATGACTAATAAGGCATTACTGACTGGGATGGAACTGTCAGGTGTTTCCAACCACTGACCAGTCCCCTGAGATGCGTTGAGGTGGTCTGTTAAGTGGAGGTTTGCTGTTATTTCCCAGGGAGATTCCCCACTGTGAAGGAAGCTTTTCGGCTTCTTCTGGTGATTTGAGGATATAAGTGTGGCCTTGGTGTGTCATGGTTAGCTTGGTGGGGTAGCCCCATTGATAGGTGATTTTCTGCTCCCATAGTTGAGTGGTTATGGGGGAAAATTGCTTACGTTGCTGCATGGTTGCCGCTGAGAGATCAGTAAAGATTTGGAATTTGGAGAAAGGGTCAGGGAGTTTTCCCATTTTCCGTGCAGCTGCAACAGCCCTTTCTTTTATGTGGAAAAAATGTATCCTGGCTATCACGTCTCTGGGGACAGTGTCAGGGAGTGAAGCGGGTTTTGCTAGCCTGTGGGCCCTGTCGATGATAAAGTCCTTAGGTTTTTTTCCATAGGTAACAGGACCTTGAGAAGTTGTTGCAGGTATAGATTTAGTTCTGGGTTTATAACGGATTCGGGGATGGCCTGGAATTTTAGATTCTTCTGTCGGGATCAGTCCTCGGCTTTTAGCCACTGTATCTCATTATCATGTCCCTGGACTTCTTCTAACAGGCTATTATAGGCATCAGCGTGTTCGCCTAGTGATCTTTGCACTGCATCCACTTGTGAGACTGTAGAGAGGCCAGGTTTCTATTTAGGTCTGCCAGCAGATCATTTTTAAGGGATAACAACATTTCTTTTATGATGTATTCTGAGGCTGGCTGATCTGAAGCTGGGAATGCAGCTAGAGATGGTGACTGAGGGGATGTGTGGGGCATCCCAAGGTTATCCCCGTCAGCAGCCAGTTGTTTTTTACTCACTGGCCCCTTGGATATAGGGGAGGCTGCAGTCAATGGTGCTGGTCTTCTCTTGGAGTTTTTGTCCTCCTTTTGAGCGTCTGTTATCACAGCTGCAGCATAGGATTGTATGCCTGGAGCGCAGTGTTGTAATGAGGAGCGGACTCCATCTTGCTCTCCCCTCCATCTTCTGCTGTCGCCATGCTGCCAAGCCCTGTGAAGTAGTCTGTGAGCCGCCGTGGGTGTGAGGATCGGTGTGCAGTGGAGCTCACATCCCCAGGTGTCAGGGGGGTGAAAGCTGTCAGGACCAGGTGTCTGTAGAAGAGACGCCGATGTGTAAGTCGCTGTTCCCCGCCAGAGCTCCTAGTTCAAGCGGCCAGGCTCCACCCCCCACCCCATCGATCTGGATTTTGCAGACAGGATTGGATCAGATGGTGAACATGTGTCTGCTGGCATCCGCTGCTCCAAAGAGGAGACTTCATCGTCCGATCAGGTCCACCTGAAAAACTGACAGGCGGACCTGATCGGAAAGCCCATGTGAAAGGGGCCTTAGGCTGGTTTCACACGTTTTTTTTCAGGCGGACCTAATTGGACCAGCCATTGCTCTCTATGGAGCAGCGGAAGTCAGCAGGCATGTGTCTGCTGACACCCGCTGCTATTTGATCCAATCCTGTCTGCCAAAAAAACAGATGGATGGGGTATCTATTCCCCATTCATCCAGTGGATTAGATCGGATGACAGTCAGATGGAAACAGATAGCCAGACCGTTGTTTTCATCTCAAAGCCCCATAGAGAACAGCAGGCTGTGTCCGTGCCCACTCTGCATGGAGGAATGGACACGGACCTGTTATCTGCCTGCTCATTGGGGATCAGCAGAGAGAATCCCTGCTGAGCAGGCAGATGCGCATTATGGAGAACACTTGTCTGAAACCAGCCTTACAGTGAAGCCCACCTGCTAAGTTCCCTGTCCAGGGTTCCCAGATCTGGAGGCTACTATGACCTTCTACTAACACTAATTTTACTAAAGGGCTTATAGAATGCATAATATTGATTTTGTTTAGAAAAAAAAGCTATGGGGCTGCCTTTTCATGCCCTGCTTCAATACCTACAACGCTATGGTAGGTCTGAATCCCATCCTCCTCAGATTGTAAGCTCCTTGGGGGCAGGGATTGATTTGAATGTACAATATATACAGTATGTAAAGCGCTGCATAAATTGTTGGTGCCATAGGTGTGTGCAGCCTATTGAATTAGGGTGTGCACCCCAAAGCTCAACATGTGGGTGTGTCTACATACTGTTAATATGGTCCAGGGACATTGATCTCCCTGCCGGCACAGTGAAAGAAAAGTGTGCAAGCACTTCTCTTATGGCAGAGCCGGTAAGAGGGAGATCTTTCCCATTTCCCTGCTGCTACACAGAGCAATAATGCTAATGTGCACTAAGTGATTATGATATGCCTGAGCACAGTTCAGGAGGGGGGGCGCTCTCTCGTCCCCCCCTCTTTTCCTGCGGCCTGTCAGGTTGCGTGCTCGGATAAGGATCTGGTATGGATTGGGGGGGACCCCTATGCCATTTTTTAAATCATTTTGGCGCAGGGCTCCCCTTAAAATCCATACCAGACCTGAAGGGTCTGGTATGGATTTTGGGGGGTGCCCTGCGCCATTTATTTTTAAATTTGATACAGGGTTCCCCTTAATTTCCCTTCCAGACCTGCAGGGCCTGGTATGGATTTTGGAGGGACCCCCATGCACCCATGCCCTTTTTTTCAATGAGTTGCCGAGATCCAACAATTCATTACAGCTGCGATCAGTTTTAAATGACAATTTTCCTTTAGGAATTTCATTTTACTGCGGTACTGTTCTAAACACGGGAAAACTGCGCCACTTTACAGGCATACTATAGACACCCCCCAGGCATGATATTTAAAGGAATATTTCATTTTTATTGTTTCACTTTAAGCATTAAAAAAATCACTTCTCCTGAAAAAACATCAGTTTAAAAAAAAATTTGCATTCATACATGTCCCCTGGGTCCCCAAACACTTTTTATGACAATAACTTGCATATAAGCCTATAAAATGAGCACTTTTGATTTTTCATGTTAGTGTCCCATAGACTTTAACGGTGTTCGTGTGTTCTGCCAAATTTTTTGCTTGTTTGGTATGTTCTGGTGCGAACCGAACCGGGGGGTGTTCGGCTCATCCCTACTGCAGAGGTTGAAGGGGTGGGGGGTCAGCCTGTCAGTGGCCAGACCATATGCCGCACACTGCATCAAATTGGTCTGCATGGCTGTTGTCCCAGAAGGAAGCCTCTTCTAAAGATGATGCTCAAGAAAGCCTGCATACAGTTTGCTGAAGACAAGCAGACTAAGGACATGGATTACTGGAAGCATGTCCTGTGGTCTGATGAGACCAAGATAAACTTATTTGGTTCAGATGGTGTCAAGCATGTGGGGGCCACCAGGTGAGGAGTACAAAGACCAGTGTGTCTTGCCTACAGTCAAGCACGATGGTGGGAGTGTCATGGTCTGGGGCTGCATGAGTGTTGCCGGCACTGGGGAGCTACAGTTCATTGAGGGAACCATGAATGCCACCATGTACTGTTACATACTGAAGAAGAGCATGATTCCCTCTGGAGACTGGACCGCAGGGAAGTATTCCCACATGATAATGACCCCAAACACACCTCCAAGATGACCACTGTCTTGCTAAAGAAGCTGAGGGTAAAGGTGATAGACTGGCCAAGCATGTATTTAGACCTAAACCCTATTGAGCATCTGTGGGGCATCCTCAAATGGAAGGTGGAGGAGCGCAAGGTCTCTAACTTCCACCATCTTTGTGATGTCTTCAAGGACCCCAGTGGCAACCTGTGAAGCTCTGGTGAACTTCATGCCCAAGAGGGTTAAGGCAGTGCTGGAAAATAATAGTGGCCGCACAAAATATTGACACTTTGAGCCCGATTTGGAAATTTTCACTTAGGGGTGTACTCACTTTTGTTGCCAGCGGTTTAGACAGTAATGGCTGTGTGTTGAGTTATTTTGAGGGGACAGCAAATTTACACTGTTATACAATCTGTACACTCACTACTTTACATTGTAGCAAAGTGTAATTTCTTCAGTGTTGTCACATGAAAAGATATAATAAAATATGTACAAAAATGTGAGGGGTGTACTTACTTTTGTGAGATACTGTATGTGGATTAATAACTAGTATTTAATAAATTAATCAATAGTGACATACACCTGTGATAAATACCCAATTAACAACCTAATAGGTTGTCTATACAAAATATATGAACAAAAACCGTGTGCAAAACAAAAATAGTGAAAATATAATTAGAAGTTATGGTGACACTCTCCACAGACAGATGTCCCAATAACCTTATACTGCTATACCTCCAAATTACCAGTGTGCTAATATAAATGCAAGCAAATGTTTACACCTGGGGATGGGCGAATGGTTCAGCCCAAGCATGAGTTTGGGCCGTACATTTGCCTGTTCGGCCTGTCCCTTAACACCAGAATTTGCAGGGTGTTCGCCGGGTGACAAGGGCCTCTTCCTGATAACGCTGGGCTGTGGTTGTCGGGGTCTACGGGTGCGGGGGCTTATCAGAATCTGGAAGCTCCCTTTAACAAGAGGGCCCCCAAATCCCACCCCCCTCTATGTGAATGGGTACCCAGTACATCGTTCCCCTACCCATTCACCAAAAAACTTGTCAAAACGTACTACACACAAGAAACTGTTTTTGACAAATCCTTTATTAAATAATAAAAAATATTACAAAAATAGTGTCCCTCTAAGTAATTCCATCGTCAGTCACGACGCCCGCCGGACACTAAAAATAAAAAATAATTAAAAATTCTCATGTGACGTCAGAAAGGGGCGGTGCCACAAGGTGACATAGCCGGGTGGCCCCTTGCCTATAAAAAACTATCAAAGCGCAGAGCGGGCAGACAGCAGGGCATTTTTTATCTTTTTATTTTTCGTGTCCGGTGGGTGTCATGATTGACGATGGATTTATATCGAGGGACACATTTTTTTCATTTTTTAATAAAGGGCTTGTCAAAAACTGTTTCTTGTGGTTATTACTTTTTTACACTTTTTTTGGTGAATGGGTAGGGGTACAATGTTCCCCTACCCATAGTGGGGGGGGGGTGGGATCCAGAGGCCCCCTCGTTAAAGGGAGCCTCCAGATTCTGATAAGTCCCCCACCCGCACACTCCGACAACAGCAGCCCAGGGTTGTCAGGAAGAGGCCCTTGTCCCCATCAACATGTTGAGGGCATGTGGCCTGGTACGGTTCAAGTGGTAAGAGGTTCGCTCATCCCCTCTCCTTTCCTGACTTGCCGGGCTGAATGCTCGGATAAAGGTCTGGTATGGATTTTGGGGGGACCCCATGCTGTTTTTTTTAATTTATTTTTTTAATAGCCGGATGCCATCAATTGTAACCGCAAGCCATTTTAAATGGAATTTTACTTTTTTTTTTCTTTAGAAATGTAATTTTTGCTGCAGTATGTTTTATTCATGCTAAAGATGCGCCACTTTACAGGCACATTAAGGGGGGCCCCCAGGCACTATATGTAAATACATTTTTCATTTTTATTGTTGGACTTTAAGCATAATTAAAATCACTGCTCCTAAAAAACAATTGTTTAAAAAAATAAACAATTATATATTGATACATGTCCCCCAGTGCAGTACCCAGATCCCATACCCCTTTTATGGCCAATTACTTGCATATAAGCCTTCAAAATGAGCACTTCATTTTTCCTGTTCAGCACCCATAGACTTCAATGGGTTTTGCTGTTCGTGTTAGAATATTTTCCCTGTTCGGGAAATCTGCTGCGAATTGTACAGGGGGGTGTTCAGCACATCACTATTTACAGCATAGATAACTGTTAACAATAAAAGGGTCACCCTCTCATTCAAGCGAATGTGTCTGAATAAACAGACAGAACTTCAATGTGCATTTCTTTGTAGCTTCTTTACTACTTCCATGTATACACACATCAAATGTCCTTTTAAATGCAGTTATCCATAAATGTGCTCTACAATTCCGTCCAATGACAAGAAAATGTGATTTTTTCTTCATACTTACCTGTAAAATCAATTTCTTTAATTACATCATGGGACACAGAGCAGCCATATACATTACTACCTGGGTTATGCGCCACCTATAGGTGAATGGACACTGGTAGAATAACCAAAAACAGGAAGTGATCCCCTATATAACCCCTCACATACAGGAAGTATTCCAGTTTTGTAGCAAGCAATGAACTCCCATAAAGAGAGGGGAGGGGCCTTTGTGTCCCGTGATGTACTCAAAGAAATGTATTTTACAGTTAAGTATGAAGAAAAAATCCAATTTTCTTTCTTGTACATCACGGGACACAAAGCAGCCATATACATTATTACCTGGGACGTCCCAGAGCAATAGCCTTGAGGTGAGGGAAACACACTGTATGAAAACAGCATCAGATTTATACAGCAGCCCACAAGACACTATAGCCAAAAGCCGAGTCCTCTGCTGCCTTAACATCCACCTGATAAAATCTTGTGAAAGAATGTACCGAAGACCAAGTAGCAGCCTTGCAAATCTGCGCCACTGACGCCTGATGGCGAAAAGCCCAGAAGGTTCCAACACCCCTGGTAGAATGAGCTCTAACTCCAAAGGGAGGAGCTTTACCTTTTAGGCCATAGGCCTGAGTGATTAATTGGCAAATCCAAAGTGAAATGGATGCCTTAGATGCCTGACCCCTGACTTCTGATGCTTGCAGACCTTTCCAGGTAGACACTGACCGCCCGCACCACATCCAAAAGGTGCAGCTGCTTCTCTACTGGCGAGCCAGGCTGAGAGAAAAAAAGAAGATAGAACAATGTCCTGATTTAAATGAAATTCAGAAACTACCTTAGGCAAAAAGGATTGAACACGATGTAGCACCACTTTATCATGGTGCCAAATCAAATACAGCTCCTTACAGGAAAGGGCCGCCAATTCGGAGACCCTTATAGCTGAAGTAATTGCAAAAAAAAACCACCTTCCATGTCAAAAGAACTATTGGAATTTCATTGATTGGTCCAAAAGGCTGCTCTTTTAGCACCGACAAAACCAAATTTAAATCCCAAGGGCAAAGAGGTGATTTAATGTGAAGCAATAAGTGAGTCACTCCCTGAAGAAAAGTCTGGACCAGGGAATGTGAAGCCAAAGGCTTCTGGAAGTACACCGATAAGGCTGAACCCTGTCCTTTAATTGTTGTCAAGGCTAATCTTTTATCTAAGCCTGACTGAAGAAAAGAGAGAATTCTCTCTACCAAATATCTGCGAGGATGCCAACTTCTGGCCTCACACTACACAATTTAAGCCTTCCAAACCCTGTGATAAACTTGCCTGGTGAACGCCTTCCTGGCATTCACCAATGTAGGTATCACTGGTCCTGAGACACCACGATCTCCTAGCACCCTGGCTTCAATAGCCATGCTGTCAAATTCAGCAAGCGTAAATTCGGGTGGAATCAAGGCCCCTGTGACAGTAGATCGAGCCAGAGTGAGAGCGTCCAAGGCTTGCCTACTGCTAATCTCACTACATCCAGATACCAAGCCCTCCTGGTCCAGGCCAGAGCTACCAGAATGACTCTCTTCTCAGATCCTGCGCAAAAAGAGGGTAAGGAGAGGAATCGGAGGGAATGCATAAATCAAAGAGAACTGAGTCAAGGGAACTACCAGAGCATCTATCCCAATCGCAACTGGATCTCTTGTCCTGGATACAAACTGCTGAATCTTGCAATTGAACCTGGATGCTAGCAGGTCTACATCCGGTGTACCCCACTGCTGGCAGATCTGCATAAACACCTGTGTAGGGCTGCAACTAACGATTATTTTCATAATCGATTAATCGGCCGATTATTTTTTCGATTAATCGATTAATCGGATAAAGTCATAAAAAAAATCGTAATGTGCCATTTTTTCTATTCCTCCCGGGGACACCAATGACGGGGCGCTATTCCTCCCGGGGACACCAATGACGGGGCGCTATTCCTCCCGGGGTCACCAATGACGGGGCACTATTCCTCCCAGGAACACCAATGATGGGGCACTATCCCCCCACCCCTCCCAGGAACACCAATGGGGCACTATTCCCCCCCCCTCCCAGGAACACCAATGGGGCACTATGTCTATTCTCCTCCCACCCAGGAAAACCAATGATGGGGAACTACTACTCCAGGCAGCCACCCCCCGGAACACCAATGATGAGGAATTATCCCCCCCCTCCCAGGAACACCAATGGGGCACTATTCCCCCCCCCAGGAACACCAATGGGGCACTATTCCCCCCCCTCCCAGGAACACCAATGGGGCACTATTCCCCCCCCTCCCAGGAACACCAATGGGGCACTATGTCTATTCCCCTCCCTCCCAGGAACACCAATGATGGGGCATTCCCCCCCCCTCCCTCCCCAGTAATACTGTTAGGATGGTGCCCGGTCATAAAAATGTGCTGTTTTTACTGTGTTATTAGCTGCTACCTTTCACTATGAATGAGCAGCTCGGCTCTCCTCGCTTCTTGCCCTCGCCTCTCTGTTCCCTCGAGGCAGCGGGCAGGGCTGAGATCAGTGGGGATGACGTCTGCAAAGAGGAGGAGGGGGAGAGGTGCGCCGCGGACGTGCCTGGTCACAAACGGCGGCGCCGAGGACACAGGAGGGAGGATTTATTCTCTGTTCCCTCAAGGCAGCGGGCGGGGCTGAGAAGATCAGGGGGGGTGACGTCAGCAAGGAGGAGGAGAGGCGCGTCGTGGACGTGCGGCGGCGCAGACATGCCTGGTCACAAATGGCGGCGCCGAGGACACAGGGAGGGAGGATTTAAAACGGACGGACAGACAGAAGGAAGGTGCGGACCAACTAATCGATAATGAAAATCGTTGACAACGATTTTCATTATCGATTATTATCGATAATATCGATTAATCGTTTCAGCCCTACACCTGTGGGTGCAGAGACCATTCTCCTGGATGTATCTGTTGTCTCCGCTTTCCAGTTCTCTACCCCCAGAATGTGGACAGCAAACAGCACTGGCACATACCTTTCTGCCCATAATAACACATGACTGACCTCCATGTATGCCAGACGACTCTTGGTGCCACCCTGATGGTTGACATAGGCCACAACCATGGCATTGTCGGTTTGCACCCTTAACAGGGTGACCCTGTAACTTTGACATCCAATAATTCAGCGCAAGGCGTATTGCCCACAGCTCTAGTACATTGATGGGCAATCCCTGTTCCTTCAGAGTCCATTTCCCCTGGACTGTGGAACTTTCCATGACTGCGCCCCAACCAGAAAGACTGGCATCTGTGGTCACTACCTTCCACGACAGTGGAAGAAAAGACCTTCCCTGTACCAGATTCTGGTCTACTAACCACCAGACAAGGCTTCCTCGAGCCTTGGGGGTTATGATCATGCAGGAATCCAAAGCCTGCATCTTCCTGCTCCATGCAGACAGAATGTTCTGCAATGCCCTGGAATGGAACTGGGCATACGGAATTGACTCGAATGAGGAAACCATCCTTCCCAGAAGACTCATACAGAGTCAGACAGACGGGGGTCTCTTTTGGCTTACCTGCCGAACCTGATCCTTTAGGGTCTCGACCCTTCTTGGAGGCAAGAACACTCTTGCCTGGACTGTGTCCATGATAAGGCCTAAGTATTCCAGACTTTGAACTGGTTTTAGGGCCGATTTCTCTGAATTTATGGAAATTCAGGTGTGGGTATGGCACTGTTCCTATTTAAATTATAAGTGATCTATGGTATCTTGCTATGTTCACCTCTATTTGGGTGGCCTAATCTACGTCTCCCAAACAACATAGGACAGCTGACGGTTAACCTGAGATTTTCTTTCTTGCATGATATGAGCTATTAAAATGTGAGTACCACTCTGCTATTTTTTAAATAAAATCCTTTTAAAACAGTTTTATGCTATGGGCATCCCTTCTCTTTTTATGTGAAGTGCTTCCACGATCCTGAGATTACCAGGAACTGCAGCACAATGGCATAGACTGTGACTGCTTGATACCCCAGCAGGGGTGAAAATAGTTGGTGAGTGTTTGCACATTAAGAGCACAAGATTCAAATAGCACTGTCACCAATGAAATTAAGAATATTGCCACCAAGGAAATAAGAATAAGGAATACTGCACTGAACATTATTGTGTGATGAGAGGACTTTAATGTTAATCAATTTTTTTGGCACATATGCACTTTAACTGGATGGTTTTAAAATAACACTTTTATTTAAGCAATTTTTATCAATGACACTGTTCCATTATAAGCAATGTGTTTTTAATAAGTCTTTTTTAACATTATGTTGGAATGCTTTGTAAGAATGACTGTTAAGTATGTTTCTATAATCTTGCAGATAAAAATGTGATGTGTTGCCCATTAAACACTGAAATTAAAGCTGTCCACTCTAAGTTTTTGTCAAATTTTAGATTGTAAGCTCCTATGAGCAGGGCCCTTAAAACCCTATTGCTAAATGTAGCACCATATATCCTGTCCAAATTTTTTTTGAAGCTAGTAAATTAATGTACATTTTTTTTTTTTCTGCTGGTAAAATAAGTATATTATTGAGCTTTGTTGTGGTGTTTTTTTTTTTTTCTTCTACTTTTCTTTCTCTTTAGTTTTTGTGAGTGGTGGTTTTGGGAAAGTGTAATATCTCTTGTATCAATATGTATTTGTGCACCAAAAAACAAATCTCTTCGCCCTTGTTCACACTGATGCTATTTTGAAATCGCGCTACTTCACTTGAAGTAGCACGATTTCAGAGTAGCAAGGTCAGTGTGATTTTAGGTGCTACTTGATAGATATCCGTGTGGCTTCATACACAAATGTCTATTGAAGTCGCACCTGAAATCGGCAAAAGTAGTGCAGGAACTACTTTAGCAAATTGGTGCGGCGCCACAAAATCAGTGTCTCATCGATTGGAACAGTGCCATTGCTGCCAATAGTCATGCGATTTGATCTCTCAAATCGCATGACAAATCGCTCCAATGTAAACCTAGGCTTCTGCACACCTGCATGTAAATGATAAAGGTGGAATCTTTATATATAACAGCTGTGGAGAATTGCAGGTAATGAATTCAGCTGGTGGATAGGCAGTGTTGTATGTGTCAGCTTTAGTTCACATTGGTGCGATTTGACATGTCAAAGCGGTGGCAATTGCACTGTTTTAATTGGTGCGACTTTGGGGTGCAATTTGTATTGATATCAGAAACCTGCACAGATGTCTCTGAAATTCCCCCTGCAGTCGGGACTGACATGCGGGAATGAAATTGTGTGATTTCAGCTGAATGATTTCCTCCCTCTGCAGCTGCCTCATACTTGCCAACTATCCTGGTTTAAATTCCCTCGTCCCTTGAGGTTTTAGTCCTGAACTGTGTCGCAATATCTCAATGTGAAGTGCTGCTACTAATGCTGCCCAGATCTGCCTTATTGTTGTGTACAGATGACTCACCTGCAGACCCTGTGTTTACATGTAAATTACCAGCATTCATATGTAAATAGCGGCAGCCGGCTGCATTGATATGTATATCATGCCCCCCGAGGTCATATCCCCAGTAATCTCTTGCAACCAATCAACAAGCAGAAATCATGTGCTGTAACCTCTAGCAACTAATCAGTGAGCCGTAATGTGTGCTGTAACCTTTAGCAACCAGTCAGTGAGCGGTAATGATACACTGTAACCTCTGGTAAACAATCGCAATAGCCACCTGATCTGATTCAGTAAACTGATTTTGAGTCTAGCTGCTATTTATTGTATGCCTCAGAGCAGGTGAAGAGTAGGGATGAGCCGAACACCCCCCCTGTTCAGTTCGCACCAGAACATGCGCACAGGAAAAAAGTTTGTTCGAACACGCAAACACCGTTAAAGTCTATGGGACACGAACATGATTAATCAAAAGTGCTAATTTTAAAGGCTTATATGCAAATTATTGTCATAAAAAGTGTTTGGGGACCTGGGTCCTGCCCCAGGGGACATGGATCAATGCAAAAAAAAGTTTTAAAAACTGCCGTTTTTTCGGGAGCAGTGATTTTAATAATGCTTAAAGTGAAACAATAAAAGTGTAATATCCCTTTAAATTTTGTACCTGGGGGGTGTCTATAGTATGCCTGTAAAGGGGCGCATGTTTCCCATGTTTAGAACAGTCTGACAGCAAAATGACATTTCAAAGGAAAAAAAGTAATTTAAAACTACTCGCGGCTATTAATTCATTGCCGGTCCGACAATACACATAGAAGTTCATTGATAAAAACAGCATGGCAATTCCCCACAGAGGAACCCCGAACCAAAATGTAAAAAAAAATGACGTGGGGGTCCCCCCAAAAATCCATACCAAACCCTTATCCGAGCACGCAACCTGGCAGGCCACAAGAAAAGAGGGGGGTACGAGAGAGCGCCTCCCCTCCTAAACCGTACCAGGCCACATGCTCTCAACATTGGGAGGGTGCTTTGGGGTAGCCCCCCAAAACACCTTGTCCCCATGTTGATGAGGACAAGGGCCTCATCCCCACAACCCTGGCCGGTGGTTGTTGGGGTCTGCAGGCTTATCGGAATCTGGGAGCCCCCTTTAACAAGGGGAACCCCAGATGCCGGCCCTCCCCCCTGTGTGAAATGGTAAGGGGGTACAAAAGTACCCCTACCATTTCCCTAAAAACTGTCAAAAATGTTAAAAATGACAAGAGACAGTTTTTGACAATTCCTTTATTTAAATGCTTCTTCTTTCTTCTTTCTTGTATCTTCCATCTTCCTTCGGTTTCCTCCTCCATCTTCTTCTTCTTCTGGTTCTTCTGGCTCTTCTGGTTCTTCCTCCGGTGTTCTCATCCAGCATCTCCTCCACGGCGTCTTCTTCCCTTCTTCTCCTCGGGCCGCTCCACATCCATGGCATAGAGGGAGGCTCCCGCTCTTCTCTTCATCTTCTTCTCTTCTTCATCTTCTTCTCTTCTTCATTTTCTTCTCCGGGCCGCTCCGCATCCATGCTGGCATGGAGGGAGGCTCCCGCTGTGTGACGCTTCTCCTCTTCTGACAGTTCTTAAATAACGGTGGGGGGGCCACCCGGA
The DNA here is from genome assembly GCF_042186555.1 of Aquarana catesbeiana. Lineage (NCBI taxonomy): Eukaryota > Metazoa > Chordata > Amphibia > Anura > Ranidae > Aquarana > Aquarana catesbeiana. Next base: position 27,402,640 of record NC_133329.1, read on the forward strand.
GACCCCGCCCCCTCTGACACACAGTGACTTGACGGGACTTCCCTGTGGCGTCACGGGGGAATGTCACAGGGAAGTCCCGTCATGTCCCCGTGCATCAGAGGAGGGTGGGGTCACCGGGTGCCCCCCCCCATTATTTAAGAACCGTCAGAACAGGAGAAGCGTCACACAGCGGGAGCCTCCCTCCATGCCAGCATGGATGCAGAGCGGCCCGGAGAAGAAGATGAAGAAGAGAAGAAGAAGAAGATAAGAAGAGAAGAAGATGAAGAAGAGAAGAAGATGAAGAAGAGAAGAGCGGGAGCCTCCCTCCATGCCATGGATGCGGAGCGGCCCAAGGAGAAGAAGGGAAGGAGATGCTGCGGAGGAGATGCTGGACAAGAACACCGGAGGAAGAACCAGAAGAAGAACCAGAAGAAGAAGAAGAAGATGAAGGAAGATAAAAGAAAGAAGAAGCATTTAAATAAAGGAATTGTCAAAAACTGTCTCTTGTCATTTTTAACATTTTTGACACTTTTTTAGTGAAATGGTAGGGGTACTTTTGTACCCCCTTACCATTTCACACAGGGGGGAGGGCCGGGATCTGGGGGTCCCCTTGTTAAAGGGGGCTTCCAGATTCTGATAAGCCCCCTGCTCGCAGACCCCCACAACCACCAGCCAGGGTTGTGGGGATGAGGCCCTTGTCCTCATCAACATGGGGACAAGGTGTTTTGGGGGGCTACCCCAAAGCACCCTCCCAATGTTGAGGGCACGTGGCCTGGTACAGTTCAGGAGGGGGGCAGCTCTCTCGTCCCCCCCTCTTTTCCTGCGGCCTGCTAGGTTGCGTGCTCGGATAAGGGTCTAGTATGGATTTTTGGGAGGACCCCATGCCGTTTTTTTTTTTTATTTTGGCGCGGGGTTCCCCTTAATATCCATATCAGACCTGAAGGGCCTGGTATGGAATTTAGGGGGACCCCCACATCATTTTTTTTAAATTTTGGCCAGGGTTCCCCTTAATATCCATACCAGACCTGAAGGGCCTGGTATGGAATTTAGGGGGACCCCCCACGTCATTTTTTTTTTAAATTTTGGTTCGGGGTTCCCCTGTGGGGAATTCCCATGCCATTTTTATCAATGAACTTCTGTGTGTATTGTCGGACTGGCAATGCATTAATGTGACAGCAAAATGTCATTTTGCTGTCAGACTGTTCTAAACACAGGAAACATGCGCCCCTTTACAGGCCATTTTTAAAACTTTTTTTGCATTGATACATGTCCCCTTGGGCAGGACCCAGGTCCTCAAACACTTTTTATGACAATACCATGCATATAAGCCTTTAAAATGAGCACTTTTGATTTCTCCCATAGACTTTTAAAGGGTGTTCCGCGGCATTCGAATTTTCCGCGAACACCTCAAATTGTTCGCTGTTCGGCGAACTTGCGAACAGCCGATGTTCGAGTCGAACATGAGTTCGACTCGAACTCAAAGCTCAACCCTAGTAGAGAGCAAAACTGCATGGGGGGGCCCAATAAAAGTTTTGCCCAGGGTCCAATCAATATTAAAGACAGCCCTGATTGTAATCACCCGGAAGTTCCTGTGCTGGTCAGGATCTCCATCTAGGTGGACATGGCGAGGTCCCTCTTTAGCAAAGAGGAGGTGGTGCTCATTTTCTGGATAAGAGTATGATATGTACTTGTGCTTAATCAATGTGGGGTGGATGTGGTAGTTAGATTTGATGTGGGTGGGGTTCATCGATTTGTTTGGCATCCCCACACATTTGCTTCTGGCCCATGTGCACACATCACTTCCTGCATTTGTTCTGCTGCAGTGGCGGCCTGTCCCCCCCCTCCAGGCAGTCAAAAAAAAGAAAGTAAAAAAAAAAAATTTTTTTAAGTTGGCCCATTTAAAAAAAAATACAAAAAATGGTCCTTAACCACTTCCCTACCCGCCCATAGTCATATGACGTCCTGGGATGGGATCTCCCATCCTGGGTGGACGTCATATGACGTCCTGGGATTCCCGGCCGCCTAGGGGGCGCGCGCCTGCCGCGTTCCTCGGGACCCGGTGCGTGTGCCCGGCGGCCGCGATGTCCGCCGGGCACCCACGATTGCCCGTTAACCGGGCCGGCATGTGGATCTGTGTGTGTAAACACACAGATCCGCAGCCTGTCAGCTCAGAGGAGAGCGATCTGTGTTCCCAGAACGGAGGAACACTGATCGGTCTCCTCCCCTTGAGCGTCCCCTCCCCCTTCAGTTAGTAATCACTCCCTAGGAAACATATTAACCCCTCCCCGCCCCCTAGTGGTTAACCCCTTCACTGCCTGTCACATTTACACAGTAATCAATGCAATTGTATAGCATTGATCGCTGTATAAATGTGAACGGTCCCAAAAATGTGTCAAAAGTGTCCGATGTGTCCGCCATAATGTCGCAGTCACGAAAAAAAATCGCGATCGCCGCTAAAAAAATAAATAATTTTTTTTTTTTTTAAAAATGCCATAAATCTATCCCCTATTTTGTAGACGCTATAACTTTTGCGCAAACCAATCACTATACGCTTATTGCGATTTTTTTTTACCAAAAATATGTAGAAGAATACGTATCGGCCAAAACTGAGGAAAAAATTTGTTTTTTAAAAAAAAAATTGGGATATTTATTATAGCAAAAAGTAAAAAATATTGTGTTTTTTTCAAAATTGTCGCTCTTCTTTTGTTTATAGCGCAAAAAATAAAAACCGCAGAGGTGATCAAATACCACCAAAAAAAGCTCTATTTGTGGTGAAAAAAGGACGTCAATTTTTTTTGGGTACAACGTCGCACGACCGCGCAATTGACGTTCAAAGTGCGACAGCGCTGAAAACTAAAATTTGGCCTGGGAAGGAAGGGGGTGAAATTGCCCTGTATTGAACCGGTTAAGTGCACTGTGTTCAGACGTCGGACACAGTGCACTTATGGGAAGCGCCACGTCTATGCAATCACGAGATTGCAGACGTGGCGCTGCTTTTGCGGGCGTTTAGCCCGCCTTGCGGCGCTTTGTGCAGCGCTGAGTAGCTTCCGCCCGGCCCTAGTATCTATTACTATGGCCGGGCGGTTTGATTGACATCTGCGTGTGATGTCACTTCCTGCTTCTCTCTCTCTTGAGGAAACAGGAAGTATGAGAGGAACGGAGCTCTTCACAGGAGACACGGCTGGAGAGAACAACACATAGCAAGGTAAGTAACGGGAGGAGGGGGATTTGGTGGTGGCACACGTTGCTGCAATTTGGGGACACAAACTGCTGCAATTTGGCAACACATACTGCTGCAATTTGGGGACACACACTGCTGCAATTTGGTGACATTGCTGCAATTTGGGGACACATACTGCTGCAATTTGGGGACACATATTGCTGCAATTTGGTGACACTGCTGCAATTTGGTGATACATACTGCTGCAATTTGGGGACACATACTGCTGCAATTTGGTGACACTGCTGCAATTTGGTGACACATACTGCTGCAATTTGGTGACACTGCTGCAATTTGGGGACACATACTGCTGCAATTTGGGGACCGCTGGAGCGGACAACACATGGCATGGTAAGTAACGGGGAGGGGGAATTTTTTTTTCCTTTTTTAATAAAGGACTTGTCCAATGCTGTGTCTGTGTGTTTTTTTACAAATTTTTACACTTTTTGTGAAATGGTAGGAGTACAATGTACCCGTTACCATTTCACACGGGGGGGGCCGGGATCTGGGGGTCCCCTTGTTAAAGGGGGCTTCCAGATTCTGATAAGCCCACCGCCCGCAGACCCCCACAACCACCGAACAAGGGTTATGGGGATGAGGCCCTTGTCCCCATATTGAGGGCATGTGGCCTGGTACGGTTCAGGAGGGGGGCGCTCTCTCATCCCCCCTCTTTTCCTGCAGCCTGCCAGGTTGCATGCACGGATTAAGGGTCTGGTATGGATTTTTAGGGGGATCCCCACGCCATTTTTTTTTTTAAATTTTGGTGCGGGGTTCCCCTTAATATCCATACCAGACCTGAAGGGCCTGGTATGGAATTTGGGAGGACCTCCACGCCATTTTTTTTTTACATTTTGGTTCGGGGTTCCCCTTTATATTCATACCAGACCCAAAGGGCCTGGTAATGCACTGTAGGGGATCCCAGGCCGTTTTTATCAATGAACTTTTATGTGTATTGTCGGGACCGACAATTTATTAATAGCCGGCACTAGCGCTAGTACTTTTAAATGACTTTTTTTTCCTTTGAAATGTCATTTTGCTGTCAGACTGTTCTAAACACAGGAAACATGCGCCACTTTACAGGCATACTATAGACACCCCCCGGGTACGAAAATCACTTCTCCAGAAAAAACGTCTGTTTTTTAAAAAAAATTTTGCATTGATACATGTCCCCTGGGGCAGGACCCGGGTCTCCAAACACTTTTAACTTTTTTTTAACACTTTGTTAAACAGGGGCTGAAAAATTGGGCCTTAAGCACTGGTGCTGGTGCCACAACACTGCAACCCCTCACATATACTCTAGTTGGAGCGCAGGAACTAGCCCTGCTGCAAAGAATTGCATCAAAAATTGTAATTACGCGCCCCTGTTAAACAGGGGCTGAAAAATTGGGCCTTAGACACTGGACACATGGAATAGCCTTCCATGAGAAAAAGTGGCATTTGGGTACCTGCCACTGAGGAACCACACATTCCACAAACTCACGGAAGGGGGCAGAGTTTACCAACTGAAAAGGTAGCAGTTGAAGAGCTGGCAATTTTGCCATACTAGCATTCAACTGCTGGGCATGTGGATGGCTGGGAGCAAACTTCTTTCAGCGGTGCAGCAGCTGGGGCAGGGAACTTTGCCTAGTACAATCTGACGTCGGTGTACCGAAAGCAGATTGCCCACAAGTACTTGGCTGTGACACACCTAATTCTACACCTTCATTCCTCTCAGTGCAGGTCTCAGAGAGGACTGAATGTATCGTGGGGTTGGAGATCTCAGCTGATGAGGAGCAAGGAGAAGTCCTCTTTGTTCTTTGGTGTGGGTCTTTTAGATACGCTTGTCAACTAACTGCATGGCAGGTCAACATATGTCTGGTCAAGCATGTGGTGCCCAAGCGGGAGATGTTTTGGCCACGCGAGATACGCTCGAGACATATGTTGCAAATAGCAGTGGTGCGATCTGCTGCACTTGTCTCAAAAAAGGCCCACACCAAAGAACTTTTGGAATAATGCGCAGAAGGAGCTTTGCGGTGTGATGCAGTCGGTGTGTTGCCCTTAGGCTGGCCCCTGGAGGGCATCCTACCTCGCTGGTGATGTGCTTCCTCCTCCTCCTCTCTCCTATCAGGCACCCACGTTGAGTCAGTGACCTCATCATCCCCTCTCTCCTCATCACTGGAGCAAACCTGGCAGTATGTTACAGCAGGGGGAGCATGACTGCCAGATTGCTGTCCTTCTTGGGCACCCCAACTGTCTGTGCTCACGTTACTGCCTTCCTCTAGCTCAGTATCATCATCAGAGCCTTCTAAACGCTGGGCATCCTCCTGGAGCATGTACCCAACACTGTGGTCAAACAGTTCGAGGGACTCCTCAGGAGGACATGGTGGGGCTAGGGAAGGAATCACTGATGCCATTGAGCTGAGGGAAGAGGCCGCATTGGTAACTGCTTTGCCAGACAAAGTACCCTGAGCATGGGTGAGAGAGGATGAGGAGGATGAGGACGGCTTCGTCATCCACTCGACCAAGTCTTCCACATTTTGCGGCTCAACACGGCCAGCTGCCAAGAAAAAAGCCAAGTGTGTCCCACGGCCAAGTGCTGATGAGGATGCACCGTCTCCACGACCAGCACTGTTGCCTCTAGACACAGAGCCTGCTTGCCCTCTTTTATTGGCTTGTGACTGTCTGCCTCTCCTTGTTGGGCTTTCAGACATACTAATGGCCTGCAGTGAGATCTAGCTGCACTAAGCTGGTATATATTTATATATATATATATATATATATATATATATATATATATATATATATATATATACTGCAGATAGGAAAATCAACTGCCTGCCTGTAGTATGAGAACACCACTAATTTTCTACAGGTAGCTTTAGATGAACACTGTGCAGAGGTAACACAACACTAACTTGTAGCTTTAGCTGAACACTGTGAGGAGGACGCACTACACTAACTTGTAGCTTTAGATGAACACTGTGCAGAGGTCGCACTACACTAACTTGTAGCTTTAGCTGAACACTGTGCAGAGGTCACACTAAACTAACTTGTAGCTTTAGCTGAACACTGTGAGGAGGACGCACTACACTAACTGTAAATAGTCTAGCTGCCTGACTGTGGTACTAATAGGATCAGAAGAACACCAGCAATTTTCTTCAGGTAGCTGTAAATACTGTAACAACACAAGCCTGCCTGTCAGTAGGAATATAATAACAGGAATGGATCTAGCTAAACTGAATACAGTGTATATATATATATATATATACATCACCTGGGATGCATATATACACAATACACTGTAAGTGCAGATAACTGACTGTCCTGCCTAATCTATCTAACTTAAATCAAATGACACTGTCTCCCTGTCTCTGTCTCTCAACGCCGGAACACACTACACAGGGCCACCGAGCAGGCGGCCTTATATAGTGTTGGACATGTACTAAACCCCCTGAGCCATAATTGGCCAAAGCCACGCTGGCTTTGGCCAATTACAGCTCTCTCTACAGACGGCGCTGTGATTGGCCAAGCATGCAGGTCATAGTGCATGCTTGGCCAATCATCAGCCAGCAATGCACTGCGGTGCCTCAGTGAATTATGGGTCGTGACGCACCACACATGTTGGCGCGAACGGCCCATATCGTTCGCAATTTGGCAAACGGGCGAACGGACGATGTTCGAGTCGAACATGGGTTTGACTCGAACACGAAGCTCATCCCTACCCGGCACTGTAGTAAATACCAAAATGAGAGCTAAACAGAGAGCATTTTTTGGAAGTGAAAATCTGCTCTATTCTAGTCCAAATCAAGTATTAGCCATTAATTTTAATGGTACAATTGTAACTTTCACAAAAAAAAAACTTTTAATGTTGAGATGAAATGTATCTTTCTCTGAAATAAATTTTCCTTTGCAACATTGTTGCTTCTACTTAATAATATTTTGTTTTTAAGAATGCTAGAATGTGAAATGGTTTGATGTTTTGGTAAAATATATTTTTCTCTGTCACTTTCACTTGCTTCTCTCCATCTCACAACAATCTTTACCCCAAACTCACACAGGTGTCTTTATAATCCACAAACAATACCATTTCTGATGCAAATTTAAAATGAACCAAATTTTTTTGTGCTTTTTATTATTTCCAAATATTCATAATTTGAGCCCAAATGTGATATGTGTACCAACATCAGAAATCAAAATGTAATTCCCAAAAATTTGAGGGTAATATTCTACTCTCACCCACAAAAAACACCAAATATCACAGAATAAATCAAGAAGAATAACTCTTGAGTAATGTAATTCCATCACCTATATGTCCAAAGAAATGCAGTATTTATGTGTAGTTACATGTAGGAGGTTCTCACATGTGGGCTTAGAGGTTAGAATTTCTGCTTAGTATCCCTGAGTGTCTGGGTTCAAATCCCAAACATGCTGCTTCATGTAGAGAAGTTGTCTCATCTCCCAGGTCCTATAACTATGTCTAAATATAGTATTTATGTGTAGGAGGGTTCCACCACTATTGTAAGTTGTAAAAGTATTGGGACACCTGCCTTTACACACACATGAACTTTAATGGCAGCCCAGTCTTATGCCGCGTACACACGGTCGGACTTTCCGGCATACTTGGTCCGGCGGACCAGAGTGTGCCGGACAATCCGCCCGTGTGTAGGCGCCGGCGGACTTTTTCCCAAAAGCCCGCCGGACCTAGATTTGAAACATGTTTTAAATCTTTCCGTCGGACTCAGTTTCGGGCGGAAAGTCCGCTCGTCTGTGTGCTGGTCCGAGGGAAAGCCCGCTCGTGTGTATGCTGGTCCAACGGACCAGATACGACGCAAGGGCAGGGTATTGCATTTCGCGCTCGCTGCAATAGGAAAAACAAATTTTCCTATTGCGGCGAGCGCGGGGCATACCAGGCCCTTAGGTCTGATATGGATTATCAGGTGTGGGGTGTGGGGTCCCCCCTGAAATCCATACCAGACCCCGATCCGAGCACGCAGCCCGGCCGGTCAGGAAAGGGGGTGGGGACGAGCGAGCGCCCCCCCTCCTGAACCATACCAGGCCGCATGCCCTCAACATGGGGGGTGGGTGCTTTGGGGGAGGGGGGCGCCCTGCGGGGCCCCCCCCCCCAAAGCACCTTGTCCCCATGTTGATGAGGACAAGGGCCTCTTCCCGACAATCCTGGCCATTGGTTGTCGGGGTCTGCGGGCAGGGGGCTTATCGGAATCCGGGAGCCCCCTATAATAAGAGGGCCCCCAGATCCCGGCCCCCCACCCTATGTGAATGAGTATGGAGTACATGGTACCCCTACCCATTCACCTAGGGAAAAAGTGTAAATAAAAAAAAACACTACACAGGTTTTTAAAATATTTTATTAAACAGCTCCGGGGAGGGATCTTCCTCCGACTTCGGGGGTCCCTCCGGTTCATCTTCTCCCGGCGTTCAGTTGGTTCTTCTCCGCTCTCTTCTCCCGGTGTTCCAGGTCTTCGGCCGGCTCCTCCGCTATCTTCAGGTAGCTCTCTTGCCAGCAGAGGTCCGGACTTCTGGGCTTCTTGTCTTCTCTTCTCTTCTCCAGATGTTGACACGATGCTCTCTCCGGCTGGACTGCTCTCTGAGGGCTGCGTTGTGACTTATATAGGCGGAGACCCCGCCCCCTTATGATGTCACAGTCCCTGGGCATGCTGGGACTGTGACATTTTAGGGGGCGTGGTCAACATCACCCGATGACCACGCCCCCTAAAACATCACAGTCCCAGCATGCCCAGGGACTGTGACATCATAAGGGGGCGGGGTCTCCGCCTATATAAGTCACAACGCAGCCCTCAGAGAGCAGTCCAGCCGGAGAGAGCATCGTGTCAACATCTGGAGAAGAGAAGAGAAGAGAAGAGAAGAGAAGAGAAGAGAAGAGAAGAGAAGAGAAGAGAAGAGAAGAGAAGAGAACAGAAGAGAAGAGAAGAGAAGAGAAGAAGTCCAGAAGTCCGGACCTCTGCTGGAAAGAGAGCTACCTGAAGACAGCGGAGGAGCCGGCCGAAGACCTGGAACACCGGGAGAAGAGAGCGGAGAAGAACCAACCGAACGCCGGGAGACCGACAATTCATTAATAGCCGGCACTAGCGCTAGTACTTTTAAATGACTTATTTTTCCTTTGAAATGTCATTTTGCTGTCAGACTGTTCTAAACACAGGAAATATGCGCCACTTTACAGGCATACTATAGACACCCCCCAGGTACGAAATTTAAAGGAATATTACATTTTTATTTCACCCTAAGCATTATTAAAATCACTTCTCCTGAAAAAACATCCGTTTTTTTATTTTTTTTTTTTGCATTGATACATGTCCCCTGGGGCAGGACCCGGGTCTTCAAACACTTTTTATGGCAAAGAACTTGCATATAAGCCTTCAGTGAGAACTTTGGATTTTGCAGGTTCGAGCCCCATTGACTTCCACTATTCCAGCATATGTGATCTGACAGGCATTACGGCAATAGCGCTGCTTTCCATTTGCATTAGCGATGAGTTTCTGAGAGTTGAAGGCTTACTGGCCTTTTTTTGAGAGCTATTTTTTGGTACTGCAGGATAATTTTTTGGCGCTATAGTAAATGACCCCCATAGATACATCATCTTTACAATTAAACATATATTTAAAAACATAATTGCAACTCTAACCTAAGACCAATTTAAATACATGAAGTAAGCAGATATAACCTAGGAACTCCCTCCGGTGGTGAACCAATGGAATTACATCTCTACATAATCATCCTCTAATGAACTAAGGGTAAATGGATGTGTATGAGGTAGAAAAATGCTAGAAAGATGCTAAAAAATACTATAATACTATATAATACAATACTAGTAATTCAGTTCAACTTAGATCAATTCCACTTAGATTGTATATGCCTTCACCCACTACTCTCTTTTTCTTTTGGACCTTGAATCCTCCTCGGCATCCCCTCGTGCGTTTGGGCTTCTCACATGCGTTATTATGTCCTGCCGAGGCGGGGTCCTTTAGCTCCTGCTCCGGTCTAAAATAGATGTTGATTGGTCATTTTCTCTATAGTCTCTTAATGCTTCATATCAATTTTGGGTACGAATAGGACTATTCCTAGATCCATATTGGTACTGATCATGATGCCCTTGGTTCCACCCTTGTTTATAGTGGTATTGGGGTTGCTCTCTATTGTGACTAATGTAGAAAATGGAGGTAGGATTGATACACCTGGAATAATTCTCCATAGTAACTTAAGAAACAAATCCTTATTTAACCCCCCTGTTCATAACAACCAACATATAGAAGTTTTTAACAAAATGGTGACACAAGAGGTAGATAAACTTAAAATTAAAAGAATGAAAGATCCGCAAGATTTAGAAAAGGAATCAAAGAATTGTAGGACAATAACAATGTGGTAGTGAGACCAGCCGATAAAGGAGGTGCAATTGTGGTTTTATCAAAAGAATACTACAACAATGAACTTCAAGGACAACTGAATGATCAGAATACCTATATAAAACTGAGAGGAAATCCCACTAGAGAATATAAAAGTGAATTACAGGAGTTGATACTAAAAGGAAGCAAAAATAATATATTAACCAAAAAGGAGGAAAAATATTTCCTACCAGATACATGCAGGGTGCCTATTATTTACACAATACCAAAGCTCCATAAGGATCAGAAGAATCCGCCGGGACAGCCAATAATAAATGCTAAATGCATTCTATAAATGCAAGATTAGGGGAATATGTGGACAATTTTTTGCAACCATTAGTCCCATCAACACCAGCTTATCTAAGGGACACCAAGCACTTGATTCAGGAATTGAATAACATTGAAATCAGTCCAGATCAAAAATATTTGTTAGCCACAGCAGACGTTTCGTCTTTGTATACAAGCATAGGCCATCAGGAGGCCATACAAGCCTCAAGATGGGCCATGGATAGATAGCAATATAATTTCTAAACAGAAAAGATTTATTGTAAGATGTTTGGCATTTGGTTTACAACACAATTATTTTTGGTATAACTCAGAATTTTATAGGCAACCTAATGGTATTGCAATGGGTGCTAAATATGCCCCAAGCGTAGCTAATATTTTTAAGGCCGAATGGGAGGAATATGCGGTGCACTCAAATACCCCCCCACAATTAATAATGTATCAAAGATTTATAGATGATTGTATAAAATTATGGAATGGGGATGAAAAAAAAACTGAATTTTTGAAAAAACTGAATGACAATCAAAAAAATACCAAGCTTACCTATGAAATCAGTAATACATCTATACATTTCCTGGATATGGATATTCAATTAACTAAGAATGGATTCCTTGTCAAAAGAAGTTTATTGAGTATACAATGTTATAAAGATACATAAAGTAAGTTTACAAGGATCTATAAAGTAAGCTCATTGTTTTACAGTAGGGTTTATATAGGTAAATATCATGAAATTTCAAATATTAAACATTGGGTTCACGTAAACCTAAATAAAAGATATATATCATTTCCTTAGTTACTTTTGTAGGTATTTAAATGATTTATACCTACTATACATATTGTTTACAAGTAGAGTGTATATAGGTCAAATAAATTCTGATAATGAGCTTTAATCGTAAGGTGGAGAAAAGGAAAGAGAAAGAAGAAAAAGGGTTGAAAGGTAGAGGTATGGTCCACAAGGTTGTCCCGCTCGTCAGTTTATTATTCTTTTTAGTTCTCTTTGAAGGCTTAGAATCGGTGTCTCAGTAAGTCATTTAATCTGTTACCATGGCAACAGGACAGAGTCATTGAAGTTTGACAGGAACTGTTGTTTTATCCAAGGATGCCAAAGTTTTTCAAATTTTGGAATTTGATTTTGATCGATGGCTACCATCTTAGCATGGGACATTGTATTATTCATTCTGTGAATTGTTTCTGCTAGTACCAATGTAGGAGATTTCCATGCCTTGGCCACTGTTTGTTTTGCAGCCGTTATTAGTTGGATCATAAGTTTGAATTGAGAGAGTGTTAACCATTCCGGTTTTAGATTAAGTAAAGTTAAATATGGATCTGGTTGTATTATTTTTTTAAATATTTTAGATGCAATCACGAAGACTTCCTTCCAGAAGGTTTGGATTACTGGGCACGTCCACCATATGTGTAAATATGTGCCTATTTCTGGACATCCTCGAAAACAAAGAGCTGAGGTATTAGGTGAATATTTTGCCACTCTAGCGGGTACAAGGTACCAGCGAGTTAGGACTTTATAATTTGTCTCCAGTGCTAAGATGTTGGGTGAAGATGACTTAGATGTGAGCCATATGTTAGACCAGTCCGTGTCTTCTAAAGTTTGTCCCAGGTCCTCCTCCCACCTCTGAACGTAAGAGGGTCTATTAAGATTTGCTACCCCATATAATTGATTATAAAGTGATGAAATTGTAACTTTAGCAAATGGATCTTTTGTACAGATTGATTCAAAAATGGATAATTGGGATAATGGTGTATCCCCCTTTAGGTATGATATATAGAAATTTTTGATTTGGAGATATCTAAATATCTCAGAGTTTGGTAGATCATATTTTTCTCTAAGCGATGGAAATGAAAGGAATGATTTAGATGCTATGAAGTCATTTAGTGTCTGAATGCCTGATGTTGTCCAAGCTTTAAAAGAATTTGGGTAGATCCATGCCGGATAAAAGGCCAGATTTCTGATAAAAGAAAGGAGAGGATTGTGTGGAGATTGTAACTGATATTTGGTTTTTAGTTTATCCCAGAGAGATAAGAAGTGTTTAGTTATGGGATTATGAATTTTAAAGCGGTCTTTAGGATCAAGCCATAATAAATTTGATATTAATAGAGGGTCATTTTCTGAAGCCTCTATAAATACCCATAATGGGATTTCCTGTTTTGCATGGTATTTGGACAGACTGGCCAAATGTGCCGCTCTGTAGTAGTTAGTAAAATTAGGGTATCCCAGGCCTCCTTTATTTTTGGGAAGATGTAGTGTGTGTATAGGTATACGTGGTTTAGAAGAGCCCCATATAAACGAAGTTGCTCTTTTTTGTACTATTCTCAAAAAATAGGAAGGAATTGGAATAGGGAGGACTCTGAATAGATAAAGCAATTTGGGTAGAATAGTCATTTTGATTGCATTAATCTTCCCCATCCAGGATAAAGGAAGTTGCGACCATTGTTTTATTAGATTTGTGATCTGTCTTAATACAGGAGGATAATTGGTTGAGAATAAGTCAGAATGAGAGGCTGTTAAATGAATTCCAAGATATGGGATTGATTTTTCTGCCCATGTGAATGGGAGTGCAGCCCTAGCCGGGATCAATTCCATGTTTGTTAGTGAAATATTAAGCACTAGGCATTTCTTAGGATTAATCATAAGGCCAGATAGGGCTGCAAATCCATCAAGAGCTGGTATTAAGTTAGGACCAGAGACCTGTGGTGATGATAGAAAAAGTAATATATCGTCTGCAAATATACATAATTTGTGTGTAATACCTCCTACTTCAATGCCAGTTATAGTTTGGTTTGTTCTGATGTATTGGGCCATGGGTTCGAGTATAAGGGCAAATAATAAGGGAGATAATGGGCAACCCTGTCGGGTACCTCTTTCGATATTAAAGGCTTCAGATTTGTATCCAGCATATTTTATATAGGCTTTGGGTTTATTATATAATGCTTTGATCCATGTTAAAAAGTGGGGTCCAAAACCCCATTTTTGTAATGAATATTGCATATATTGCCAGGATACTGTGTCAAATGCCCTCTTAATATCGAGAGATAGAAAACATAAAGGGATTTTCCGTTTTTTAGCAATATGTGCCAATAACACTGCCCTGCGTATATTATCGCCTGCCTGTCTATTTGGCATGAAGCCTACTTGATCTCTATGTATTAATTTTCCTATAATGCTATTGAGGCGTTTTGCTATTATTTTTGCTAATAATTTAATATTGAGGTTTAACAGAGAGATAGGCCGATAATTCACACAGGAAGTATCATCAGAAAGGGGTTTTGGGATCATACAAACAATTGCCATTAGTGTTTCTTGCCGAAAAGAATGTCCATCTAGAAGTTTGTTAAAAGTTTCAGTGAGAATGGGAGAGAGTATTTCTGAGAATGTTTTATAGTATAAAGCCGAGTAGCCGTCTGGGCCTGGTCTTTTGTTAAGTTTTAGGTCTTTTATGGCGTTAGCAACTTCATCTATAGTTATAGGCTCATCCAAACTGCTTTTTTGATTCTGAGATAACTCAGGTAAGGTTATTTTTGAGAAGAAGGATTCAGCCTCTGTAGGATTAAATTCATTGTTTGTCTTGTATAAAGTTGCGAGATGTGAGTGAAATTTATGGACTATTTTAACTGGATTACAAGTGTAAACATTTTTTGATAATTTCAAACGTATTGGTTTGAAAGATTTGTTAGTTGAATTTAATGCCCGAGCCAAATATGTACCTGGTTTGTTTGTATTCATGTAGAAATTGTGTTTGGAGCGTTTGAGGGATTTATCAACTGACTCAGTGAGAAATAGATCGTATTCCAATCTAGATTTTTCCAGATGAGATTTTGTACTCTGAGATGGATTATCTTGAAATGATATGTAGGCTGCATTAAAATTGAGTTCTAGTTTTTTTTGCTAGATTTTTGCGTTCCCGTTTAAATAGTGCCATTTGTCTTTGTATTGTACCACGCAAGACAGGCTTATGAGCTTCCCACAGTGTTATTGGGGAGATGTCTGTTGTATTATTAATTGATATGTATTCCTTTAAAGCTTGTTCAATGGCCATCTGATGTAGTGGGTGTTTGAGCATTATGTCCGGTAAGTACCACGTTGGGTCATGCGCTTTTGGTATGGCTGAGGCTATAGTAGTGTATACTGCATTATGGTCAGACCACGGAATCGGAATTATATCTGATGCAATAATTTCTGGTATCATTCCTATTGTTAGAAAAATATGATCTATTCTGGTGAAGGTTTGATGAGGGTGCGAGAAATAAGTGAATTTCTTTTTCATTGGGTTACTTTCTCTCCATGAATCTACCAGATTGTATTTGGAAAGACGTTGAGAAAAAGGTAATCTAGAGGTTATTTTGGATGGTGTAAAAGGTGATTTATCTAGAAATGGGAGGAGGACCTGGTTCGAATCCCCACACATTATCACTGTTCCTATTTTGTGTGTATTAATCACTTGTAATATATGTGAGAGGAATGGTGTAGGTTGTTTGTTAGGAGCGTAGTAGGAAATCACCGTGATTGCTGTATCCATTATATAACCCATGAGTATCAGGTATCTACCTTCTGGGTCTTTAATTTCTGATGATAAGGTGAATGGTGTGGATCGGTGAAATGCAATTAGAGTTCCCCTTTGCTTGGTACAGGCAGAAGCCGTGTAAATTTGTTGATAAAAAGGAGAAATATATTTTGGAGTAGAATCTTTGGTGAAGTGTGTTTCTTGGAGGCATACTATGTGAGCCTTCTTGTTATGGAAAGTACGGAAGGCTTTGGTCCTTTTTTGAGGGACATTTATTCCCTGAACATTCAGGGAAAGTATATTCAGTGGTGCCATGGCAGCAGATCAAATAGTTTTGACTTACTTTTTGTTATGCAGAGCTGACTGCGCAGATCAACCTGTGTGGACTGAAGAGATGAATAGATAGAAAAGAAACCAGTGAATTCTGGAGTAAAGAGTAAACAAAAAACATATGAGATTAGATGATACATTGTATAAATTATTTTTTGCAAGTAATCACAATTTACCCGTGAAAGAGAATAAATATCTCTCTCAGGGGAATAAGTGCCTTCGTCACACTCCCACATAATATGGTTGGGAGAATGAGGAGGGCTAATGGGGGTACACGGATCTTCCGCTTACAGGAGAGAAGTGCTATGTCAAAAGACATCAAAATGATGTTTCATTAGTTGGAGGGCAGAATATAGTTTTTGTTGAAATTATTTATTCCAGGGTGGTTGTATATGGTTAGTCTTGCCCTAGGCTAAATAATTCAGTTAGAAAGGTACTGTTAATAACTTTGGTATTGATGAAGATAGTTTGAATTATTTTGGGATTTTAACCCTTTTAGAGTAAACAATTACATATTTTATTCATATGTAACTGTTTAGATATGTTAACTCATAAAATTGAGGTTGTATTGCTTCAGATTAGAATAAACAAAAACATAATTCTAGGAACTAGTTAGGTAATAATATATTTGTTTTAAGAAAAGAAAGAAAAAGCTTCCATTACTTCTGGATTATTGAACATATTTGTCCTAAAAAGTAATAAATCTATTGTTATTACCTGATAATATATAACTGAACAAGAATTTCCTTATTTCACTTATATATTCTAAGGCTATATGAATCAGAAGTAATAAGAAATATAACTGGAATGTAACATGATCCCACACAGTGTGTGACTATCAGAATGCAGTTACATTCAGTTATAAATACAGGTTTTTTATAGAGAACCATCTCTTAGTATAATAAATGAAGAGATATCAGGAATTAGTATGTCAGTCCATTGAATCTTCTTGGTCCATGGATGATGTGGCATAACGGTCTCTTTTGTGAGAATGATGATTCCCATTTTGTTCTGGAATTTTCTGGGTGCTGCCTGAAGGTGAAGATGATGCCATTCTTCTGCGTGTGGGAGTGTTGCTGCTTGTGGGTTCTGTCAGATTTAATTTTAAAAGGGTTTGTTGTAGTTCATCTGCTGATCTGCTTCTGTAAATTGTACCTTGGTAGTTAAATCTGACTGAAAAGGGGAAGCCCCATTGATACATAATGTTGTGGCGTTGCAGTTCCATTAGTTGGGGTTTCATGGATCGTCTTTTAGTAATAGTAAGTTGGGATAGGTCAGCAAAAATGTGATAATTGTGTCCTTGAAAATTAAGTTCCTTTTTTTCTCTTGCAGCAATTAGTATTTGTTCTTTCGTTCTGTAATAATGAAATTTTGTGATTATATCACGTGGGGGTCCATCTTTCTTTTTTGGCTGTGAGGGCTCTGTGTACTCTGTCCAGTTCTAAACGTTCAATAGGGATATCTGGCTTTAGTTCTTGTAATAGAGCAGTAATAGTAGATTGCAGGTCTGTCACAGTTTCAGGTATTCCCCTTATGCGCAAGTTTGAACGTCTGGCTCTATTTTCGTAATCTTCGAGCTTAGTTTGAAGTATTAAATTCTCTTTTTTTAATTGTTCCAATTCTGTTATATTTTCTTGGGTTGTAATTTCAATTTCATCCATTTTTATTTCTAAGGCTGCGGTGCGGTTTCCCAGCTCTCTTATTTCTTTGGTTAGGCTGTTTGTTATTTGGTCTGAGGTTTGTTTTAAAGCCTTATGAAGCATCTTTTCAAATTGTAATAATATTACTGGGGATACTGAGGAGGCTTGTGAGGAAGTTTGTGAGAGGATTTGTTCTGTATCTGACTCAAATGGAGAGTCTTGCTGTGACATTTTCTGTCTGTGAGAGCGCCCTGATGCTGTATCTTGTGAGGTGACTGGAGCTGCTTCAGCTGCAGTGAGTGCCTGTGAGCTCTTTGTGAGGTGATTTTTATTTCTGCCACGGTTTCCTCCCAGTACCATATTTCCTGCCCAAACTTTCACAGTTTGTTCCCTGGGGCAAAAAGGTTCAAATGGATACCTTTTGAGCCTGCAGGCTCCGCTTTGTCCTTCTCTTCTCTCCTCAGCGGTGTGGAGCTCTAACAATGCATGTCTGCTCCGCTAGGCTCCGCCTCCTGCCCTTACTAAGAATGGATTCCTAACAAAAACTTTTTTTAAACCAGTCGAGAGGAATATGTTATATCCCTGTGGACAGCTGTCACTTTGATCCCTGCCTGATTAACATTCCAAAGGGGCAAATAATACGTCTAATGCCCCGTACACACGGTCGGATTTTCTATGTGTGATAGGACCTTGTTGTCGGAAATTCCGACCGTGTGTGGGCTCCATCACACATTTTCCATCGGAATTTCCGACACACAAAATTTAAGAGCTTGCTATAAAATTTTCCAACAACCAAATCCGTTGTCGGAAATTCCGATTGTGTGTACACAAAGCTGATGCACAAAGTGCCACGCCTGCTCAGAATAAATTAAGAGACAAAAGCTATTGGCTACTGCCCCATTTATAGTCCTGACGTACGTGTTTTACGTCGCCGCGTTCAGAACGATCGGATTTTCCAATAACTTTGTGTGACCGTGTGTATGCAAGACAAGTTTGAGCCAACATCTGTCGGATAAAATCCTAGGATTTTGTTGCCGGAATGTCCGATCAATGTCCGACCGTGTGTACAGGGCATAAGAAGAAATTGCACTGATAAAAGCACTTTTTTGGAACAAGCTAATATTATTAGAAGGAGATTTGTCCAGAAATTGTATAATAATGATTTTATAGAAGATAAAATCAAGGAGGTATCAGAGCTCTCAAGGGAAGAATTAATTAGAGACAAACAAAAGAAAACCACACAGTACCAAGAGATTCCTGTGATTCTGGATTATAATATTCAGCATAGGCAAATCGAGCATATATTTAAAAAGCATTGGTCACTACTCTTAGCGGATCACCAATTACGTAGTATTTTACCAGAGAAACCAAAATGTGTTTATAGAAAGGCACCAACTTTAAGGGATTTAATAACGAAAAATATTTTGGACCCTCCAAAAATCTCAGACGGGTTCACATTTTTTCAAGGAAAGGGGTTTTTTCCATGTAAAAGATGCTATGCTTGTAGAAATACAAAGCAAAATGGTCAAAAATGCATCAATTTAACATCTACCAGTAAAAAAAAGATTTTAAAATCAAAGATTTTGTGTCATGTAGAACTGAGGGGGTGGTGTATGTATTACAATGTCAATGCTCCCTACAGTATGTGGGAAGAACAAAATGCCCTGTGGAAACACATTCGGGAGCACATACAGAATATTGAAAAAGGTTTTCCAAAACACAGTGTTTCACACCATTTTACTCTATATCATGACAAAAACCCTGCGTTATTGAAATTTTGGGCCATTGAAAAATATAAACCGCACTGGTGGGGTAGTAATAAAGTGAGAGAATTAAGGAAAAACTAATCAAAATGGATTTTTGAAATGGGGACTCTTGCACCTTTTGGCTTAAATATAGATTTTGATATAAATTGTTTTATTTCGGATTTTTAATTTATCTCTTGACATCTGCTCCTCCAAAACAAGTTCTAATATTTTAAAATATTTTTAATAATTTTATCATATATTTTTAAAATATTTTCGTCAAAAAATTATTTTAGCGATTTTTTTTAGCGTCTTTCTAGCATCTTTCTACCTCATATACATCCATTTACCCTTAGTTCATTAGAGGATGATTATGTAGAGATGTAATTCCATTGGTTCACCACTGGAGGGAGTTCCTAGGTTATATCTGCTCACTTCATGTATTTAAATGGGTCTTAGGTTAGAGTTGCAATTATGTTTTTAAATATATGTTTTATTGTAAAGATTATGTATCTATATGTAGTAAATTGTTACTTTGTATGGATATTATGTTGTTTGAATGTAGTGCAGAACGCATATAGCGGCATGATGATGCATTACACTCCCTGGTCACTATGGCATGCACACTATAAATGCTAAGCAAGGTCGTCACATGGTCACCTTTGAAAAAGTCACATATCTAGTGATGAAACCGGTCGGGAGGAGCCAGTGACGAGCAGTGCTGTGTGTACCCTGTTGGGGTGTGAGGAGGTCCCAGCTGTTAGCTGTATGCAACTGACCTTATGCGATTTATTCTGCTGAAAAGTGTGAGTGAAGTTTACCCTTAGTTTATAGGGAATATATATTACACTACTTGCACAATTGTCTCTTTTTTTGTTGTTTCATACTGGGGAAGTTCTTTTAAAGCCAGAAGCCAGCCCATGCTAATGAACAGCTGAATATATGAGCAAGCCATCTATCACTGGGGATTACTCATTGAAACCTGTCTATATTCATCAATCACCAAAGACGTTATATTTCTTCACAGCGGTATGCTGTCCTATTGAGATATCTGTGCACTGTGCTTCATCACATTAATATATCTCATCTTTCTTTCTTCCTTTTTATTGTGTTCAATAATTTATTAACACATTGATATTTAGTTATAGGATTTTGTTATGATGAAGGATGTTATGTTATTTATAATAGGCCCCATTTGATTATTTTGCACATGATTCACTGATTAACCATTAGGAGATTACACCGTGTTATATTGGGATGTTAATATTAGCGCATTATACATTCCGAATATATACAACACTTTTTGTGTGATATCAGTTCACATACACAATAATTGCAGCTATATTATTTGGTCATCTTCTAGTATTTGTCACTTATTTATTTATTTACTAGTTCATATTACATATACACTTTAGTACACTTTTTACTTAATATATTACATTTCCACTAGATGTCATCAGTGAGCCTTGGAGGACTGTTTTTCCATATATCTTTCCAACCACCAGATGGCGCTTGTATTGTGCTGTATGAATTCACTATGTGACTGATTAGAAAATCACTTTGTCAGAATTTTTATCAAGTTTTTTAATATTTATATTTAATATAAATATATTATTTTTAATATTTAATAGTTTTTTAATATTTATATTTATTTTTAATTCCTAGGGAAGTTTTTATTGCTTATCAAATTAATTTAAGATATGCCAGGAGCCAGGTGTCGTTCACTTCCGGTCACGACCCAAGACCAGAAGTATTTGTTCTGATCGTTGAGTTTTTGTTTTTTTTAATGTAAGTTACTACGTGTGCTGGATTTATTAAATGTATTGAAAACTACTACACAATGGAGCCACCTTTCTCTTTTAATACATACCCCCACTACAACTGTTAAATCTGGAGATTGGAGATCGAAGATGCTTGCTGGATACCATGTGTTCCTTTGAGCTGATCTTTGGAGGTCGACCGGTTGAGGAAATCTGCACTATCTGTTGATCCAAGCTCAACTTGGCCTGTGGGGGCCGTTGCTAGAGGTGAGAGGCTGGGGGAAACAGGTGGCGCACTCCGGATTGTGATTGGATGGAATAGACATCGTTCTTTTTTCTTTCAGATAGAGTGTTTGTTGCACTTGCACTTTTTTTTTTCACATATGGACTGCCGCAAGGAGTTCTGATCCCTGTGTAGCACTAACCCCCGAAGGAGCTGCTGATTTAAACTGGGTCTTTGCCATCACCCCTTACCTGTAGTTTCACCACGTCAGGAACTTAGAGTCTATTTTGGGCCTTGCGCCCATCAATGTATGCACCAGTCACTTAGTTCTGTTCCCAATGCTTTATTGCAAAACAACTTGAAAGAAGTAGCAGTAAAGAGGTAGAAGAAGAGTTTCAGGAAGGTTCAGATACCTTGTGCAGATCACTGAGGAATTTGAGATCCTGGAGACACGTACGCTTTCAGTCCACGGATATTGCTCACCCAGATAGGCCTCTTTCACTGCCCTAGCAGCCAGAGTGACGCACGAACAAAAGTCTCTGCCACAGACTTGGTAAGAACAAATTTGGTTGAACAATCCTCTGCCACAGGATTTAGTATTAGATGAACGATCCTCTGCCACAGGATTTAGTATTAGATGAACGATCCTCTGCCACAGGATTTAGTATTAGATGAACAATCCTCTGCCACAGGATTTAGTATTACATGAACAACAACACAGTACCAGAACTTTTAAGCCGACCCGGCAGTACTGTGTGATAGATTGGTTAGGATGCATCCTCCAATTAAGTCATCAGGCTCTTCTTGAGATACCAGCCTTTCACTCGGTCCTCTTCAAGGTCGAGCCCTCCCCCAGATCCTTCAATTGCTCGGCTTCTTCCCGCAGGACAGACAGCACAGGACCACCTCTAAACCAGCAGACCCCAGGCGACCTCTGGGCCTACTTGTAGTAACATAGCCTAGGCTAGCATGGTCCAGAGACAGAAGAGAAGTTGGCACATACCTTAGGCCAGGAGGGCCAGGAGGCAAGAGAGTGAAAAATGGCATCTTCCCCTTAAGTACCCTCTCCCAGAATGCACAGCAGTGGACCACCCCCACTGAGCTGCTTCTGAGAAAGAAGGACACCTAATCCACCTCAGCCTGTTGCTCTTCCAACACAGGCCTATGGTGACAGCGACACCTACAGACAACAGTGTGGAACTGCACGCAACAATGCTGGAACAGAAGCTAATTTAGCCACAGATTAAATCTGAACTGTATAGAACAGATAACCCCCTAAATTTACATGCAAGCACCTGATCAACAGGAGCAGGGCGCCACACCTGCTTTTGGGATTTCTACCTATGGTTCAGTGGATCTCTGGTTTTTCACTATTATTTTTATTGCACTGTATTGAAAAATTTTTGGACATTCACTGGTTATATATTTTTGAGCTGTGTCACTCACTTATGCACTTTATATTGCACTTTTGAAGAGTTTCTCAATGAAGCAGGATATCTATTATTGCATTTTTTAGATTTGTTTATTCATTTGCACTTTATTATTTAGCTGCTATATTATTCACTATCTGTGTTTATTCATCGATTGTTTTTATTATATCTTATCATCATCATATTGTTACACAGGTTAGTTAGCGCCACATATTAATTAATTTATTCATTTTTGAGTTGTGTGAGATCACTTATTTATGTTGGCAGCTTCTTTAAATTTTTATTTACATTGTGGTTTTGCGCATTAGTTACCCCCCATTGTATAGTAATAATAGCCAGCACTCTTCCTGAATCCATTCCTTGCAGTGTGAGACGCAAAGTACCAGAGAAGCTACAATATTTGTTTTGCTCACGTTTTTTGTTCATATATTTTGTATATACAACCTATTAGGTTATTATTGGGGTATTTATCACAGGTGTATATCACTATTGATTTAATTATTGAAAGCCAGTTATTATCCCACATAGGCAATGCTGCATTTTTTTTTTCCTTTTTTAATATACATAGTTAACTGACCACAATAATCTGAAACTTGTTATCAAAGATTAAAGTACATATATTACAAAGAATAGAGTGACATCTCCTGTACTTACCAAGCTGAGCGTATATCTCTCCGGTCTCTTCCTTATTCATTTTGGCACATCCCCGGTTATCGACCAGCGTGATGGTTTTGGTGAGCTTATATGAACTTCTTTTCATTGTCTTTGCCCCAGCACAGCTCACAGCTGAAGCAGTCTCTGCGTAGATCTTGAATGGACCGTCATCTATAACGTACTTACAGGAGTTGATGAAGGAGGATTTTCCATGACCCCCAAAACCAATTAGCTGCAGGAGGACCCGGTTGTAGCCCTGATTACCAAGTTTACAGTTATCAAGGCTGAAATTCTGGATATATTTTCTCATACTATCACTATCCATAGCTGATCTACAGGGATCTCCTCCGTTTTATCTTTATACTCTAAAACACACCAACTGCCTAAGAAGAGTGGAGTTCTGCTTCTAAAATGCAGAAAATGAAAGTGAAAGGACTGTTGGTATCTGATTATTAACATTGCTCCCTCTGCTTGTTTTCATGACACACATACCTCCCAACTTTTGAACTTGAGAATGAAGGACAGTTCCGGGAGGCAACAACCTGCAGTGCGCTATGCGTGCCACGGCAAAAAGTGTGTGTGGCCAAGTTTTTAACAGTGAGAGTGGCTTAAGGGGCATCGGTAAACAAAACCCAGGCTTTCTTGTACCCATAAAATATGCTTTGCCACATATAAACTCCAGTATATTCACAAAAAAATTGCTTCCATTATATATGTTTTTTCACACACTGAAAATAGACAGCGAGCTAACACTTTGTCTGAGCCTATCTTACAGAAGAGTGCAGATGTGAATATACAAAGCAAAAAACATATAAATAAAGTCCAAATAAATGTGCTGAATTTTCTGATCCGCAATGGAAACAAACTTTTGAAGTGCAATGGAATACAAAAGCTCTTTGATAACGCCCTGTAGGTTTGTGAAACATGTCAACGTATTTCCGGTGGCACTAACGTCATTTCCTGCTCCTTGGTACGCACTTCCTGGTTTCTGGAACACATGCCGTGAGCAGCGTCAGAATCCATCTTTAATCCTTTTACATGCCTGTTTTTATCAACCATTTTGTAAGTACCCATTTGTATATAGAATAAATCCCGTTTCAAACAGTACTTTTCACTATTAGTTCCATTTTTTTATCCTTTTTTGGTGCCTGGTGATTCTGCTAAGAAATTCCAACAAGAAATCCTTTGATCTGATGTGCACAACACCACTCCTGAGCTTCTCTGGATACCATCACATAAGCCTGAAGTGACCCCCAGACTGCAAAGCTGGGGGTCATAGCCATTTGGTGAGCGGGGACACATGCGGGGGTGGCGTTTCTGCACCTGAAAAGTCCTGGAGCGTCTGTGGTCCATTGCACTTCAAAATTTTTTTTCATTGCGGGACAGAACATTCAGCACATTTATTTGGACTTTATTTATATGTTTTTTGCTTTTCTATATTTACATCTGCACTCATCTACACTTAGTCACACATGTTTAATAACATTTGCGAGCGCCACATTTCCATAATTCTACATTTTTAGTAGCACTTTGTGTGTGGCAGCTGCTTTCATTTTCTTTTTCACTGTTTTTTCACCATTCAGCGCGAGTTTAAATTTTATATTATACACTACCTTACAGAAGAACTTTCGTATAATAGTCAGGGACTGATTAGCAACCAGTAATTGTTGAGACAATAAACACTTTAGTGAGAAGTATGTAATGTACAATACATTGCATCCCCCACCCTTTCAACAAAAATTCCCACTCTCTCCTACCAAAACAAAATGCTCACCCCTCCCAGAGCAAATCTTTGTCTCCCCAGCACAAATTCTCTCTTCCTCTTCCAGCACAAATAACCCCCCTCCCAATACAAGTCCTCAGCCCTTCCTCAGCACACATCCTACTCCACCCCTCAAATTCCCCCTTCCAGCATAAGTCTTCTTCTTCTCCATCCCAGTACAAATCCCCACTTCCCCCCAATTTCCCACTCCCAACATAAATACTGTCCCCAAAATCTCCCCTTCCAAAATAAATCCTCTTTTACCTCCAAACCAAATCCTCCCTCCCAGCACAACCACTATTCCAGTACAAATCTTGCCTCACCCAATTCCCCTCTCTAAATCCCCCACCACAAATTATCTTTACATGCAAATACCCCATCCCAGGGTAAAACCTTTCCCCACTTATAGCACAAATCTTCTCCCCCAAATCCCTCCTCCCCGCACAAATCTTTTTCAACCCCCCCTCTCCCAAATCACCCCTCCCAGCACAACTCTTAATTCTGGTACAAATGCCCCCAGCACATTCCCTCCTTCCCCCTGCCCCTCCTCCCAGCAAAAATCCTCTCCGCACTTCTAGCATAACCCCCCAACCATCCTGGTTGGGGGGTTATATACCATGATTATTCGGGACCTTCCTTCAATTTGAAGTCCCATTGTCCCACAAATCTGGGCCGAGATACCATAACAAGTACCACCACTTGGCTCCAATCGCCTGCCTGACAGAGGTGCGCTACTGTGGGCACCCAGGGTACATGACCAACAGCTCTGTGGGGTGCCCGGGGTCACAGACACCGTGATGGCACCTGGCATATTTCTGAGGGGTAGATGGATATGTGCTAGAGGGGCACTTTGGGAAGGGAGAGGACTTGTGCTAAGAAGAGGAAGGGGGGTTGGGGGAGGTTGGACTTTAAATCTGACTCCTGGGGGTGCATGCGCGGCTTCTGAACATGGCGGGCGTGTGAGACCGGAGCTCCGTCCCCTGCCACCTCTCCGAGACTCCCGCCGACAGATCCACAACTCCTTTCTACACGGGAGTCACCTCTCCAGCCTCCCACGATGGCTGTGCACCACATGGGCCAGATTGGGGACCAAAGGCAAAACTATGCCGCAGTTATCAATCCCTGGGCCTGCACCACGATGGACCTCTACTTACATAGGCCAGCATCCGCGGCCTCGATTAGCCAGGGCGGCACACAGGGCGCAACGGAGCATTTTGAGTCCGACACAGGTACCCTTTTTGATATCACCCCCACTCCCACACAGGGATAATTCCCCCCCCCCCGACAGCAGAAGTCCTAGATGCCAAATTACAATCCCTGCTCCAAGCCCTCTCCCACAACATTTCACAAGAAATGGGGAAGCTTGCTAAAGAGCTCAGAGGGGAAATAGGCCTACTGGGAGAGCGCACAGACACCCTGGAGTCTAAATTTGATGAACTAGTGCAATATGTACAAGTGCTTGAAGAGGACAATGCTACCATAAAGCAGACAGTCTCCCAACTCCAGTCCCAACAGGAAGACCTGGAAAATAGGGAACGCAGACAAAACCTGAGGATTAGAGGCATCCCTGAAGCAGTGGATGATAATGGCCTCAGGCTCTACCTCCTAAGCCTTTTCAATGTTGTAGCCCCTAATATTCCTGATATAGACTGGCGATTGGACAGAGCCCACAGATTGCTTGCTCCTAAACCCCCAGCTGGAACTAACCCCAGAGACGTTATTGTCAGATTTCATTACTATGACAGCAAAGAAGCTCTCACTATTGCCACACGCAATCAACCCAGGGTCAAGTTTAAAGGATCCAGGATCCAGATCTTTAATGATCCCTCATCAATTACTCTGGTAAGAAGGAGAAATCTTCGCCCACCGATGCTACATCTTCAGTCCCACTAAGTCCCATACCATTGGGGATTTCCCTTTCGCCTTTCTGCATCCCGAGAAGGTGTGCAATACTCCCTACGAGACCTTCAAGAAAGTGACACCTTTCTACACATATAGAAAAAAATATATTCTAGGGGGGGTCACAAGAGAGGGTGCCCCCCAGAAAAAGACAGCTACTATGGCTATAGTGGGCAAATAATTGAAGGATATGTAAAAAAATCAATGCAAAATGTATTAAATATCAAGTATATAACATTAAGAGGAAAGCTCTCAACGAAAAAAAGCTAAGTAAAGCTGATATTGTAGGACATCAAACGGATGGCACATCAGATGCAGAAGGCCATATGATGCACCAAATAAACAGAAACACAGATAACGACAAACAATACACTCAACAAATACACACAAACCGGTCCAGGCGCCTATAAAACCACAAATGCATGGAAACCCTTAGGGGCAAAATTGTCGATGGGGAAATAAATTAATATCATATGTAAATGCTCTAGGAAACCATGCATGCGTGGCCCCCGGGGGAACAGAGAAAACTGTCAAAGGTGATGCTGTCATCTAAAATGCTGCCTAGCTTGGTGATGTTGCCTGTCTGATGGGTAACAGATATAATGAAAAATCCCCAGATATTAAGGACAGTAGATTCCTTATATGTTAGCTTAAATTGATGCAGCATAGATAATAGCATGGATATGCTGAAAAATTCTCCGTCAAAGAATGTCCATTCCTGGAAATAGTAATGCAGTTGAAATATAAAACAGAAGTCTCTAAGTTTGATTCCAGATATAAAGCAATAGACACATGACAGCTGTAAAATGAATATGATCTTATTCCAAGTTGAATAAATGGTACAAGTACTAATATCCTTTAGGCATCATTAGGCATAGCTATCATGAATACTGTACCCATCTCATCAGATTAATCGAGATTATAATCAAACTCTAGATCACACAGATCGTGTGTGGCGATGTAGGCTCTAGTAGGGCAACCGTCTAGGTGTATAGGGTTATAGAGACATTACCGCCTTCATTCACCATGCTGCGATACCGGCCGAGGTTCCTTATGCTTGTAGGTAGTAAAGCAGTTCCATCAGATCCTCGTCCGCTTACAGGGGGATCAACCGCTGGACACTGTCATGTGTCCCGTGCGTTGTGTTGATGGGTCTTCGGCCGCTCTGCAGCGGTACTTGTAGACTGGCAGCAGCTCCGTATGTCATGTGTCCTGTATGATGTATTCCGGCCACACTACAGCGGTATCTGTGGGCTGGCAGCAGCTCCGTATGTTGCTCTGTGTATGGGGGCTAAAAATGCAGTTTAAAGTTCACTATTCCCCATGGAGATCGGGGGATCACTGAGACGATGTCTCCTGGGCCGTGATTACGTCGATGCGTTTCGCAACGTCATGTCACGTAGTTTCAACTGGACGTCGACCTTTCTACACAACCTGGGCCTATCACCCCTCCCAGATGAGGATCCTGTGCCGCTTTATGCTACTTCTAAACCGCCGACGGCCCGGAGTCACATTTGGACCCCAGTGCGTAAGAAGTCGTTCAAGTCCAACTTCACACCACAGAGGCGTCCTACATTTAGATTTCCGACCTGAGCATCTTTCAACATGGCTGCGGCCTTAATTTCCATTTTTACTTGGCATTTTTGTTCTTGTTCTTGTTGTTCATTAATGGCCAACAACCCCTGAGAGGGTTTACTTACCCCCCTTTGGCCGTGGAGTGCACCGCCTGATGGTTTTTCAAGTTACCCTGGTTTACAGATTTGTTCTCTTCTACAGTTCCTGAACTATGACCCGGGACCACTATCCATCGGAGGATGGCGGGGACCTCCCATCCCCATTGTTGGAGGTTCTCATGCTCCCCTTCCTAGCCCAGTCTCAGGCCTGGGTTTCCTGGAGGCATTCGGCTTTCCAGATTTCTATCTGGATGACATTCAGATTTTATATTTTTTCTTTTTGTTTTTTTTCAGGTCCTTTTTTTTGACCTGAGGTTACTACATTTCATAGACCTAATATGTTTATCTTACAATGCTGCTATTGTCCTAAATGCTGTTATGTTGCCTTCTAGACACTATGTGACTATGGAATCTCTCACCTAATGTTTATTATGCACCCTATCAAATGTTTTTTCCACAGGTTAAGATGTCATGGCACTAAAGTTCAACACATGTAATGTTAAAGCTTTAAACTCTATTCATAAGAGATGGCTGACTTTGAAAGAGTTTAAAGCCTCCAGAGCAGATGCAATTTTAGTCCAGGAGACTAACTTCTGCCCTGGGGGATCCCTTAAATTTGCCAGCAAAAACTTCCCAACATCCTTCCTGGCTTCTGATCCATCTGGGAAAGCAGGAGTAGCTATCTTGATTAATTGATCATGCCCACTATGAGTTAAATCTTCTTACTTGGACCCCCAGGGCAGATTTATTGTCTTGGATTGCTCTCTCTTCTCCCAATCGCTTACTATTGTAAATGTTTATGCCCCTACTTCTGATCAGGTCAGGTTTCTCTCCTCCATGTTTGACACTCTAGACAAATATTCTCAACCCTACATGGTCATTGGCGGAGATTTTAATATGACCATGTCCCCCAGCAAAGATAGACATATATTGTTCCCCTCCATGACATCAACCAAACCTGACAGCCTTTCCAAATCCTTCCGTAAACTTATTGGAACTAGGAATCTTTTAGATATCTGGAGGATCAAACATCCTACACACAAACAATATACATTTTTCTCACATCCTCACAAGCTTTATTCCAGATTGGATCACTTCTTTATCTCCTCACCCCTCCTGACATCCACGGTCTCCTCTGAAATTAACCCCATAACCTGGTCAGACCACTCCTCTGTATCTCTTGACATTGCCCTCTCCTCCGCCTCCCCCAAAACCTGTCACTGGTGACTCAATGAGACCTTTCTTCATATTCCAGAAACTAAAGCTCAACTCTCTAATAGCCTAACTGAATATTTTCAACTTAACACAGACACGGTCTCGGAGTCCTCCACCCTATGGGAGGCACATAAGGCTGTCTTCCGGGGACATTGCATTGCTACAGGCTCCCGTTTAAAAAAGGATGCAGCTTTTCAACATTTATCTATCCTGTCCAAACTATGCAAAGCTGAGAAACTCCTGCTGTCCTCCCCCACGGTGGGCAGGCTCTGAGCCATTGTCTCTTTACGAATCAACTTAAATCACTTAAAATGAGCAAGATCGATAAATTTCTCCTATGGTCAAAACAAAAATTTTATGAATACTCAAACAATCCCCACAGAATACTGGTGAATAAGTTGAAACCTTGTCCCTTCCATTCCTCCCCAGACTTCCTTAGACAGGCAGATTGGACCCCTACATACTGCCCCCTCACAATGTCCAAGGTATTTGGAGACTTTTACCGCCAACTGTACAATTGTCTGCAAACAGACTCTATCTACAACTTTAAACAAGAGAGATTTGACTCTTTTTTTGAATCGCTACACCTACCCAAACTCTCCTCTGAACACCTCTCATCTTTGAACGCTGCGGTCACTCCCGAAGAACTAGCTGATGTTGTTAAACATCTCCCTACCCAAAAATTCCCCGGTCCGGATGGCTTTCCATATTCCTATTACAAGACCTTCCTACCAATTTTAAGTCCACACTTGATTTCACTATATGCCTCCCTATTTAAAGGTACCATATCCCATCCACAATTCCTTCATGCCTATATTTCCGTGATCCCAAAACCTGGCAAAGATCCCTCTATCCCTGACAACTATAGGCCCATCGCATTGCTTAATTCTGACTACAAGATATTTACAAAGATACCAGCTAACCGACTATCCCTCTTAATTCCCAGACTAATCCATAAAGACCAAGTAGGCTTTGTGACAGCCAGACATGCGGGTGACAACACGAGACATACCATAGACCTCATTGACTTATTGAATTCAACGACCCGCCCAGCCCTGATACTGAGCCTCGACGCTCAAAAAGCCTTTGATCGGCTTAGCTGGCCTTTTATGTTTTCTACACTCTCCAATTATGGTTTCGGAGGCCCCTTCATATCAGCACTGCATGCCTTATACTCCCGACCTTCCTCCCAAGTCCAGTTATCCTCCTACTTATCGCCATCCTTCACCCTAAGTAACGGTACTAGGCAAGGGTGTCCGCTATCCCCCTTACTTTTCATTCTCTGTCTGGAACCCCTAGCTGCAGCCACATGCACCCATTCTAATATCCGGGGGGTCTCTCTGCGCCAGAAGGAATATAAACTATCACTATTTGCTAATGATGTGCTGCTGACCCTGACCAGACCACATGCATCTCTTCCGAACCTTATAGCTTTATTAAGAGAATTTAGCTTTATTTCAGGATATAAAATTAATAAAAGTAAAACAGAAGCACTACCAATACATATTCCACCCTCAGAGCTTGCCACTCTCAAAAAAAACTACTCCTACCACTGGTGCCCAAACCCCCTTAAATATCTGGGAATAAACCTAACCTCCTCCTATTCTACTCTTTATCAGGCTAACTACCCCCCACTCTTCTGCGACATTGAACGGCTCCTGCGACAGTGGGATGCCTATCCAATCTCTCTCCTGGTTCGTATCAATGTCCTGAAGATTTCTATTTTACCTAGACTTCTCTACCTATTTGAAACTCTACCAATCCCTGTTCCTATGTCTCAACTCAAAGCCACTCAGAGAACATTTATCAACTTCATTTGGCATTATAAAGCTCACCTTCGAAGGAGAAGGAGCTGTGCTGATATGGGCTGTGTGATACTGCCCCATTCAAAACTGATACTTGGTGAGTGCTGGAGGACGAATTGGGAGACTGTTCATGACTGGAGTTCTTCTTAGGATCCTTCGATTGCGGACCAGGAACAGCTATGACCCTACCGTGCTTCAGGGTTCAAGCTCGTATGACTCACCGCTGAACGGCCTGTGAGTCCACCGCGTCCGGTAAGGGCATTTTACGTTATTCTCATACCTGGCTGATCATTGGAGGAGTCCATCAATAATAAGAATAGATGATATTATGAGCTATATGTCTATACTCCAAGATGTCTCCGTCTGATTAAATGAACTGTCCTCACCTCAGAGACTCATCACTTATCCTTACCCCTACATGCTGGTGTTTTGTTCTGAGGGTTTGGCTTAAGCTGTGTGATGCACATTTAATTCACATTGTTTTACCACAGAGGACGTGATAATAGTGGTTTCCTTTGAACAGTGGATTTTCCATTGGTGCATTGTCCTCCATATGAGGTCTATTATGACCTAACTTTTGATATACACTGATTGTTATTCAACACATTCTAGTGTTGCCGACTGACACATTATAGCGCTACACTTTTTGTTTATATATGCATAAATACAGTATTTGTAGATTGGACAGACTGTTTAGATGTTAGATTTTAAAAGCAGCAGCAAACCTGCTGACCTTACATGGTTGCTAATGTGACAGAACACCTCTGATTTTCACATTTAACATTAAAGCTCATCCCTATTTCCTACTTCAGGCAGGCAGGTGATTCAGTTAGCTGCAGTGTATTTAATATATATACAGATAGTCTTATATATATATATATATATATATATATATATATATATATATATATATATATCCACTGCATACAGTTTAGCTATATCTCACTGCAGGCCGTTCCTGGTGTACTCTTTCTAATATACTTCTGGCAAGCAGGTGATTCAGTTAGCTGCAGTGTATTTAATATTTTAATATATATATACAGATAGTCTTATATATATATATATCTATATATATATATATAGATATATATTTATATATATATATATGTAACAGCGCCCTGCTCCTGTTAACCAGGCGCTCGCAGGTAAATTTAGTTTTTGGCTGAGCTCAGATTGAATGAATATAGTTTACTGGATCTGTTCTGGAATTAACTTGGTTGTACAGTTCCCACTGTTGCCAGTAGATGTCACTGGTACCATGGGACAGTGTGCAAATAACAACCTAGTGAAACTTTAATAAATATTCTTCTTTCAGAAACAGCCCAGTGGGAGGTTCCTGCAGCTGTGCCTTCTGGGGGAGAGTATTTATGGGACAGATGCCATGTGCTTAGGAGAGTTCTTACCTCGTGGCCCTCCAGGCTGGAGGGCTGCGTCACTGCAGCTGTGCAAGTAGGCCCAGAAGCCTGTCTGGGGCCTACTACCGCAGAGGTGGTCCTTAGGCTGTCTTGCCTGCTAGGAAGAAGCCGAGCCAAGCTGAGGAAATCCAGGGGAGGACCCTTGCTGGAGAGAGCCAGGATGAAAGCTGGTCTCTCAGAAGGACCTGGTAACTTACTTGGAGGACGCACCAATCTCTAACCTATCCTTACAGTACTGCCGGGTTGGCTTAAAGGTTCTGGTACTGTCAAGAAGATGTTCTACAATTTAATCAAGGTAACTAATTGTCTGGCTGCTAAGTTTGTGAGAGAGACTTATCCAGGCATACGCTGGCTGCTAAGCCTGTGAGAGAGGCTTGTCCAGACATCTTGCAGGTTTCTAGGTCTGTGGCAGAGATCTACCCAGCCATACAAGATTTACAGAGAGAAAGCTGTGTTTTGTCCTCTATTCTGAAGAGTCTGTAAGTGATCTGCTACAAAAAGGTATCTGCAACTCCCCTTCAACCTCTTTACTGCTACTTCTTTCAAGTTGTCTTGTAATAAAGCATTGGAAAAAGAACTAAGTGACTGGTGCATACATTGGTGGGCGTAAGGCCAAATATAGACTCTAAGTTCCTGATGTGGTGAAACTACAGGTAAGGGGTGCTATATCTCACTGCAGGCCGTTCCTGTTGTACTGTTTCTAATATACTTATGACAAGCAGGTGATTCAGTTGGCTGCAGTGTATTTAATATATATATACAGATAGTCTTGTGTATATATATATATTAATATATATATATATATATATATATATATATATATATATATATATATATAAGGGATTGCTGCACAAACCATATTTTATTTTGAAATCTTCAAAAGGACATCACCACGACATCCATAAAATCAGGCGTCCATATTAAACGTTTTCGGGCTATTGTAGATAACGCCCTTCATCAGAAGATCATGCCTATCTAGTGAATATACATATGGCAATATATATACTCAATGAACAATCAATTAACAAGCTAATCATCTGGAATGAATCAAATAATCATTTATGTTTAACCGAATCTGTTACCACATACACATACAATTATCATCAAATTTGAATACAATTTTTTACCATTTCGGAATCAAGGTCACAGGTAGAAAGAAGATTTCACACTTCGTAGACTATGGCCACAGAAATCCTGGAATTAAAACAGAAAAAGAAAAAAATAATAAAAAAATAATAAAAAAAATAAAATTTTGAAAAATTGTCACATCTGTAAAAGGTATATTTTTTTTATGTGTAAATTTGACCCTTATTGTATGATCTACAGTGGATACCTATATCTTGCATGTTAAACTATGCACCCTCTCTATGCCTCAACAGGTTGTGCATATCAATCCCTGTATTAGACCATACACACAACAACTAGCACCAATCTGATTGCACGAAATACCAATAAATGTGAAAAAAATGAAAAAAAAAAACTAGAGAAAATAAACACTGTTAACTGTGATAATATAAATAACATAAATAACATTAATGGCATTGATCACCTCTCCACAAAATACTAAACTTTCAAAAAAACATTTTTTATAAAAATAAATACAAATCAAAATCAGAATTTAACCCTAAGAATAAAATGCCTTCAAACGAATCTGTCTATAAAAACGGTAAAGGTCCTGTCTTAATGTAAATGTATCCATTCTAGCTTTAGGACAAAAATTAAGCCCCTTATTCAATACCTGCAATTCTATTTCACTTAATACAATAGAAGAAGGCATTTTATTCTTCCAGATCTAAAATGAACAATACCAGCTCACTACCTTTGTCTATTGTTAATTTACAATTAAAAAACAAAAGTGGCTTTGTGCCTTCTACTTCTAGTGCAGCTGCTGAATTGTTCATTAATAGAGTGGATGAAGATATTAATCTGTTTTTGCAAAAAAGTAATGAGAGGGATCATATTCCAAAAAATATGACAAAAGAGGAAATGATGGCTCTTTCCTCTTTGGCAGCACGTAAGGAAATCACGATCAAGCCAGCCGACAAAGGCGGTTCGATCGTGATTATGAATACTGTACAATATGAGAGGGAAATTCTTAGACAGTTGGCAGATCCTACAGTATATAAATGTCTGGAAACGAATCCCACTTCCCGTGTTATGAATAGGATTAAGCAGGTGGTCAGTAAAGCTGTACAAAATTATGTGATTGATACCACTACACAAACTTATCTTATTGCTGATCAGCCTGTTACACCGATTATTTATGTGCTTCCTAAAATACATAAAGATCCCATCAACCCTCCAGGACGTCCCATTGTGTCCAGCACTGCATTAGTTACTATGCCATTGGCTAAATATCTTGATAAGTGTTTGACACCCTTGATTACACAGACCCGCTCATACATCAGGGATACTAAGGATTTTTTGAATAAAATTCGTTCACAAACTATTCCTCCTGATGCACTGCTGGTCACATGGGACGTTGCTAATTTATATACAGCCATCCCACATACTCTGCAAATAGAAGCCTGCAAACGTCTATTGTTTCATTCAAAAAAATACACTGCTGCTCAGATTAAGTTTCTCCTTGATTTGCTGAGTATAGTATTAGAGGAAAATTTCTTTCTGTTTAAAGATACTTATTATTTACAATTAGCCGGAGCAGCTATGGGCAGCAATGTAGCACCACCTTATGCAAATGCATTTATGGATATGATAGAACAATCTTTCATTTTTCCTTCTGCGTTATTCAGTGAACATTGTACATTATGGTACAGGTTCATTGATGACGCCTTTGCTGTATGGACAGGTGATTTAAATTCATTGTCTTTGTTCAATTTCTATTTAAACTCATTAATACCTGGTTTAAAATTTAATATCATGTATAACAATGTTGCTGTTCCGTTCTTGGATACTTTATTGTCCATCAAAGATGGACACATTGTTAGCGATTTATATAGAAAACCAACAGACCGCAACCAATTGTTGTTATTTTCCAGTTTTCATCCTCCTGGGGTATGTAAATCTATCCCACGGAGTCAATTAAAATGCGTAACCAGGATCACGAGTGAAGTAGATACTTGTAACATGAGATTGGATGAGATGGAAGGCAGGCTGCGACAGCGAGGATATCCAGCAGATTCAGTACATTCTGAACGCATTAACATATATAATAAGACCATATCAGTCAGCAATCAAAGTCGCAGAATGCCTTTCACCTCACAATTTCTTTTTTTTTTAATCAAGTTTTTATTGGAATTTTCAGACAAGACTTAACATGTACAGAGGAACTGTAAGAAATTGCTTATAAATGCAGTTAGGCGGACGCAGCCGCTTTGGTAATAAGATTAAACAGTAATGTTACAGAAATCTTTATGCTTTGAGGAATAGAAAAAGGGTACAACATTTGTTACAATAACTATGGGGACGCTAATGTGTGTTCTTATTGGCAACAGGTATATTACTGTGTATGGATAAAAATATAAGCAAATCTTTATATCTCATTGGGTACCGTGTTGGGGTGAGTTCGGGATGATTTCAAAACTGTCGATAGCTTATGCAGATATGGCGTCCGATGCAGGGGTACCGGCTAGGATTGGGACGGTTTATGTAAGAGGCCTGAGAGATATATAGGGGGGGATTTGATATGGTAGGTCAGCGGAATGGTGTAAGGTTTAGTAGTCTAGTTCATGGATACGGTTGGATATTGAGTGTTATTGGGGTGGGGGAGTAGGAAGAGAGAAAAGGAAAAGAGAACAAGAGGTTCGTAGTGAGGGAGGGAGGCAGAAGCATGGAGGGAGAGGACATGGGATACAGTGGGATGAGGAGACAGGGAAGTACCTAGTTCCTGCCACAGCCCAGTGAAGGTATTCATGTTATGTATTGTTGGTATACATCTGTAGTGGTGAAGTGTATCCAAGATGTCCATGTTTTGGTGAACTTTGCTTGAGTGTCATTGGATTGGTGGATGAGGTCTTCCATTACCTGTGTTTGATGTATACGATGGAACCACTCCTTTATGGTAGGTGGTTCAGGAGAGCGCCATTTAGGGGGTATGCACATTCTAGCAGTGTTCACCAAATGCATGGCCAGAGAACGATGATAAGCTGGTATGTGGAAAGAGGAATGGTGTAGTAGGAACATTGCGGGGTCGAAGTCTAGGGTATAAGTGGTGATTCGTGTGATTAGGGTGTGCACTTCTTTCCAGAAAGGTTGGATTTTGGAGCAAGACCACCAAATATGTATGAGTGAGCCTGTGTCTGCGTTACATCTCCAGCATGTTTGGGGAATTGTTGGATTGAAGCGATGTAGCAGGAGTGGAGTTCTATACCATCTGGAGAATAGTTTATATGCAGATTCTTGGACTTGCACGTTCATCGAACCTTTGTGGATTAAGGTGTGGATGCTAGCCCATTCTTGATCACTTAGTTGTATTGAGAGATCTCGTTCCCATTGTCTATTAGTCCAATGTGTTGTCAGGTTGTGCTCATTGAATAGGAGGGTGTATATTTGCGAGATCAGGTGCGTTTGGGTGCATTTGCTTAGACATACATTTTCAAATGGGGTCGTGATTCTGGACCATTGCGGGGTGGGTTTTGGTTTGTTGAGGAAATTACGTATTTGGACATATGTCCAAAAAGGGAAGGATTCTATTTTTAGTTTTGAAGCTAAAGCGGTTTGTGATAAGAGGTGGCCTCCCTCAAAGAAGTGCTCAGCTCTGACAGTCTGGTGGGGCCATATGGATGTTAGGAAGGTAGCATGCATTCCCGGGGGGAAGTCAGGGTTTTGTCGTATTGGTGTCATCGGACCATTTACTGATGAGATTTTGTGCTTGTTACAGGTGTTTCTGAATGAGATCAGTGTAGGGTTGATGAGTGGGTGTTGGGAGTGTTCAAAAAGTGATGAGGGGGAGTTAATCCATGGGAGGTTTTGGATGGGCACTGTTGAGAACGCTTGTTCCAGATGAACCCAATCCTTGTGTTCGGAGTGTACGTTCCAATCAATGATTCTAGCCAGGTGGCATGCTTGCTGGTATTTACGTATGTCTGGGGTACCTATGCCTCCTAAGAGTTTGGGTTCGGTCAGTCTTGAGAAGCTCAGTCTTGGGCGCGTTTTACCCCATATGAATGTTGTGCAGGCTTTTCGGTAGCTAGTAAAGAATTTGGGTGGTATTTTGATCGGAATAGTTTGTAGGAGGTATAGAATTCTGGGTAATATGTTCATTTTGATAATAGAACCAGGAGAAATAACCTGAGGACCATTTCTTCAAGTCAGCTTGTATTTTTTGGAGCAGTGGGGCATGGTTCAGGGTGTATAGGTTAGTTAGAGAGGTCGGTACCTGAATGCCTAAGTACGGGAGTGCATGTTTAGTCCAGGTGAACGAGAAGTTAAGTTGGCATTGTTGACAGATTTCTGGGGATAGGGAGATGTTTAGGGCATTGGATTTTGAAAAATTGATTTGAAGATTTGAGAGGATATGAAAGGTTTGGAAGTCTTTGAGTAGGTTCGGGATCGTGGTAAGTGGGTCTGTAAGGAATAGGAGGATGTCATCCGCGAATGCTGTTAATTTATAAGTGCGGTGTTTAATTTGTATTTGTTTGATGTCTGGGTTGGAATTGAGTCGTCTGAGAAAAGGTTCAAGAGAGAGAATAAAGATTAAAGGGGAAAGTGGGCAGCCTTGGCGTGTACCATTCGACACGGAGAAGGCATCCAACAGGTGACCGTTAACTTTAACTTTTGCAGTGGGACTAGAGTACAGAGCTGATATATAATTTAGCATCATTTGGGGAAGGCCTATAGTTTTGAGAGTTTCTTTCATGTAGTCCCAAGCCACCCTGTCGAATGCCTTCTCCGCGTCGAGGGAAAGCATAAAACCTTTTTTTTTGTTGGATGTAAGCCAATGGTGGATACTGAGCATTTTGAGAGTATTATCTCTCGCTTCCCTTCCGGGGACAAAACCCACTTGTTCAAGGCCAACTAGTTGGGGGATCAAAGGTAGGATTCGGTTTGCTAAAGTTTTTGCATACCATTTGAGGTCAACATTGAGTAGTGAGATAGGTCTGTAGTTGGTGACTAAGGAATGATCCTTGTCAGGTTTGGGAATTACAGCTATGTGGGCTGAAAGGAGGTCCCTCGGGGGGTCGGTTGATTGTGCGAAAGAGTTGAATGCTTTTAGGAAGGTGGGTGTAAGCAGTCCTGCATATGTTTTGTAGTATCCTGCAGTAAGGCAGTCAGGGCCAGGGTTTTTGCCAGTTTTCATCTGTTTTAGAGCCATTTCAACTTCAGTGTGGGAAAGTGGGGTATTTAATTCCTGGGCTATGGATTCTGATATAGGTGTTGGGCTGTATTTTTTTTTTTAAATCGGATATCATTTGAGCGCGGGTGGTGTCATCTGGGGGGGGGTGGGCTTGTCTAGGTTATACAGTTTACTGTAATATTTTACAAATTGTCGTGCAATGTCTGGGGTTTTGTTTAGTTTATTGCCTGAGGAGTCGATGATATGGTGGATTGTCGTGTTAGATTTAGATATTTGTAGGGCTCTGGCTAGCATTTTGCTTGCTTTGTTGCCAAATTCATAGAATTTCCTTTTAGATAGGATGTATTTGCGTTGTATTTGTTTGTCTAGTAGTTCTAGGAGATCCTTTCTAGCTTGTATCAAGTCATTGAAAGTGGTGAGTGCTTGAGATTGTTTGTGTACCCTCTCAAGTTTGTGAATCTTTTCTATCAGATCTGAGTGTTGTTTTCTTTTTTCCTTGTTTCGTTTCGCTGCCGCTGCGAGGAAAGTGCCCCTAATTACGCTTTTATGGGTTTTCCCAATTAAAACACAAATATTGCTGATAATTGCCACTCTGAAAAAGATTGTTGCTTTTGCTAAATGACTGTTTTTCATGGGGCTAGCTAAATCCGAGTCCTATGCTGCTTTTTATTTTGCTATCATCGCACTCACCCATTCAAATAAATTATTGATATCAGCTAGGACTTGCTAAAGAGTTGCTTTGGCCCAGGACAAATACTGAGAAGTGCCCCCTTTTTTTTGACAGCACTGCCACCTCATAGGCATTATTGTCACCTCACTGTCTGTTGATAAACTGCCAATTATTGAAAAGGACTGTTTTTTTTTGGCAATGATTACTACTACCCATATGGCTAGCTCACGATATGCCTTGAAAACGTTTGTGGCTTTGTACTGATAATTATTTGTATCTACCTGCTGATAGTTATTACTATGCGTGGAAGAACATTGCTGTATCATGAGAAGTGTTGCAGCTGTTTGCTACTGACTAGGGATGAGCCGAACACCCCCCGGTTAGGTTCGCACCAGAACCTGTGAACGCCGAAAGTTCGCGTGAACTTTAGAACCCATTAAATTACATTAAAGTGTATGGGACTCGAACGTTTGAAATCAAAAGTGCTAATTTTAAAGGCTAATATGCAAGTTATTGTCCTAAAAAGGGGTTGGGGACCCGGGCCCTGCCCCAGGGGACGTGTATCAATGCAAAAAAAAGTTTTAAAAACGGCCATTTTTTCGGGAGCAGTGATTTTAATGATGCTTAAAGTGAAAAAAAAGTGAAATATTCCTTTAAATATCTACCTGGGGTGTGTCTATAGTATGCCTGTAAAGTGGAGCGTGTTTCCCGCACTTAGAACAGTCCCTGCACAAAATGACATTTTTAAAGGAATAAAAGTCATTTAAAACTGCTTGTGGATTTAATGTAATGTCGGGTCCCGGCAATATGGATGAAAATCAGTGGGACAAACGGCATGGGTACCCCCCCACCCCCCCAGTCCATTACCAGGCCCTTTGGGTCCTGTATGGATATTAAGGGGAACCCCGCACCCAAATTAAAAAAAGGAAAGGCATGGGGCCCCCAGGCCCTATATACTCTGAACAGCAGTATACAGGCGGTGCAAACAAGACAGGGACTGTAGGTTTGTTATTAAGTAGAATCTGTTTGTAATTTTGAACTGGTACGTTTTTAAAGTGTAGCTCCACCCAAAAAAAACTATTTTTAAGCTTTTTGGAAAACATAGGGAAGGGTTATCACCCC
The DNA here is from genome assembly GCF_042186555.1 of Aquarana catesbeiana. Taxonomy (NCBI): domain Eukaryota; kingdom Metazoa; phylum Chordata; class Amphibia; order Anura; family Ranidae; genus Aquarana; species Aquarana catesbeiana. Next base: position 27,443,637 of record NC_133329.1, read on the forward strand.
TGCAACATTTGTTTTGCTGTCTGTGCATCTCTTCAGAAGATTTCACCTCACTTTCTGTCCCAATGACAAATGTTTTTTGAAAATTTGGGGTTTTTAGTGAAACAAGGATTGGTGATAAAGCATCAGTGAAGAGGAGACACGTTTTTCCCATATTAATTCTTAAAGGAGAGAATTTCCCTTCCTAGGGGTAGATTTCATCTCACTTCCTGTTGTCTCCTTCCATTTGCAAGTAGGAGTCGTTTGTAAGTTGGATGTTTGAAAGTAGGGGCCTGCCCTATATACTCTGCAGAAATTGGGGCCTTAGGTGTTGGCGTTGCCACAACACTGTAAGCCCTCACAGTTACTCTTGGTGGGCGCAGGAACGGGCCCTGCTGTGAAATATTAGATCAAGAATTGTAATTACATGCCATTGTTGAACAGTGGTAGAAAAATTGGGCCTTTGGTGGTGGTGGTGGTGCCACAAAACTGTAAGTCCTCACAGTTACTCTTGGTGGGCACTGGAACGGGCCTTGCTGTGAAATATTATATCAAGAATTGTAATTACATGCACCTGTTGAACAGGGGCAGAAAAATTGGGCCTTTGGTGGTGGTGGTGGTGGTGTTGCCACAACACTGTAAGCCCTCACAGTTGCTCTTGGTGGGTACATGAATGGGCCCTGCTGTGAAATGTTAGATCAAGAATTGTAATTACATGCACCTGTTGAACAGGGGCAGAAAAATTGGGCCTTTGGTGGTGGTGGTGGTGGTGTTGCCACAACACTGTAAGCCCTCACAGTTGCTCTTGGTGGGTACATGAATGGGCCCTGCTGTGAAATGTTAGATCAAGAATTGTAATTACATGTCCCTGTTGAACAGGGGCAGAAAAATTGGGCCTTAGGCACTGGTGCCACAACACTGCAACCCCTCACAGATACTCTAGTTGGAGCACAGGAATGCGCCCTGCTGCAAAGTATTGTATCAAAATTGTAATTACACGCCCCTGCTAATCAGGGGCAGAAAAATTGCCACAACACTGCAACTCCATACGGATGCTATAGTTGGAGCACAGGAATGAGCCCTGCTGCAAAGTATTGCATCAAAAATTGTAATTATACGCCCCTGTTAAACAGAGGCTGAAAAATTGGGCCCTGGGCACTGGTGCTGGTGCCACAACACTGCAACCCCTCACAGATACTCTAGTTGGAGCGCAGGAATGAGCCCTGCTGCAAAGTATTGCATCAAAAATTGTAATTACACGCCCCTGTTAAACAGGGGCAGAAAAATTGGGCCTTGGCCACTGGTGGCGGTGCCCAGAACCAAAAATGTTCTTACAAGCTATCAACATGAAAATTGAGGAGGAAGAGGATTGTGACTCAGCATAACAGGATAGTCACTCAACATCAGCATAGGCAGTCTTGAAGGGATCTCACATTAAAAAAAAAAACAATCGGTTACATCAGCATCAGGTGCTTGGTAGCTGGTGATCCAAGACTGATTCATTTTTATGAAGGTCAGCCAATCGAACGATTCGATGGACAGGCGCACCCTGTGATTGGTTACAAAGCCTCCTGCAGCACTGAATGTGCGTTCCGAAAGAACGCTGGATGCAGGACAGGCCAGTAGCTCAATTGCATACAGTGCAAGCTCTGGCCAGTGATCCATCCTCAAGACCCAGTGACCCAGAGGATTTTCAGTGGGAAAGGTGTCCAAGTCTGATCTTGCCCCTAGGTAATCCTGCACCATGTGAATCAGACGCTGGCGATGGTTGCTGGAACCGATCAGACCTTGGGGCTGCGGAATAAAAAATTGTCTGAACGCATCGGTCAGACGGCCACCTTCTCCACCGCTCCTTCTGTGACTGACCAAAACCTCAGCAACACGTTGTCCAGGAGGACCAGGAAATTGTAACCACCCAGGCTCTGGAAACGCGTTGCACAAATCTTTCTGCAAGGCCTGCCGAAGATGTTTCATCCCCTGCTCCCTCTGCAATGGCAAGATAAGGTCCGCAACCTTACCCTTCTCTTGATACCACAAATACAAGGATCCTTCCTCAGGCTTTGCAGGATCAGGGGTGCCATGCAGCGTAGGTTTGCTGAGGCATTCGGTCCAGAGTCTTCTAGGTCACTATGGATGACATGATCCACAGCCACCTCCTCCCAGCCACATACAAGTCCATGGGTTTCTCCAGACTGTAAATGATCCCTTGAAGACTGCTGCTGATGCTGAGTGCCAGGTTCCACCTCCATGCTGACACAATCCTCCTCCTCCTCGTCCTCTTCCTGTGTGATCGGCGGGCATGCAGGAACACTGTCTGGATAAAGGGGGCCTTGAGAGGTAAGGAAGTCCTCCTCTTCCTCCCTCTGTTCTGCCTCAAGTGCCCTGTCCATTATTCCATGCAGCGTGTGCTCCAACAGGTGGACAAGAGGGACAGTGTCACTGATGCATGCACTGTCGCTGCTCACCATCCTCGTGGCCTCCTCAAATGGTGACAGGACAGTGCATGCAACCCTGATCATAGCCCACTGGCGTGGGGAAAAAACCAAGGTCCCCTGACCCTGTCCTGGTGCCATAGTCGCATGGCGACTTTTGGAGGTCAGCCAGCCGAGCACTGGCATTATTTGACCTGTGGAAATGCACAGACTTTCCTGGCCTGCCTCAGGACATCCTGTAGGCCTGGGTACCTGCCCAAGAACTGCTGCACCACCAAGTTAAGGACGTGAGCCAAACATGGCACATGAGTCAGTTCTCCCTGTCGGAGGGCGGAGAGGAGGTTGGTGCCATTGTCGCAAACCACCATACCTGGCTTAAGCTGGTGTGGCATCAACCACCTCTGAACCTGCCCCTGCAGAGCTGACAGAATCTCTGCCCCAGTGTGGCTCCTGTCCCCCAAGCACACCAGCTCAAGCACCGCATGGCATCTTTTTGCCTGCGTGCTTGCGTAGCCCCTTGAACGCCTACGGAGCACCGCTGTTTCCGAGGACAAATCAGCACAGGAAGAGGCCATGGAGGAAGAAGAAGAGGAGGGGGTGGAGGAGAGAGGTGTGGCAGAATCACCACTAGTAGAATTTTGGAGGCATGGTGGCGGAACAATCTCCAACACTACTGCACCCTGTCCTGCATCCTTCCCAGCTGCCAGAAGAGTCACCCAGTGCGCGGTGAAAGATAGGTAATGTCCCTGTCCATGCCTGCTGAACCATGAGTCAGCGGTAATATGCACCTTACCGATGACCGCCCTGTCCAGCGAGGCCAAGACATTGCCTTCCACATGCCGGTAGAGAGCCGGAATCGCCTTCCATTAGAAAAAGTGGCATTTGGGAACCTGCCACTGAGGAACCGCACATTCCACAAACTCATGGAAGGGGGCAGAGTCTACCAACTGAAAAGGCAACAATTGAAGTGCTAGCAATTTAGCCAAGCTAGCATTCAACCGCTGGGCATGTGGATGGCTGGGAGCGAACTTCTTTCGGCTGTGCAGCAGCTGGGGCAGGGAAATTTGCCTGGTACAATCTGACGTCGGTGTACCAATAGCAGATTGCCCGCAAGTACTTGGCTGTGACACACCTAATTCTACACCTTCATTCCTCTCAGTGCAGGTTTCAGAGAGGACTGAAGGTATAGTGGGGTTGGAGATCCCGGCTGATGAGGAGCAAGGAGAGGTCCGCTTTGTTCTTTGGTGTGGGTCTTTTAGGTACGCTTGACAACTAACTGCATGGCAGGTCGACATATGTCTGGTCAAGCATGTGGTGCCCAAGCGGGTGATGTTTTGGCCACGGGAGATACGCTTGAGACATATGTTGCAAATAGCAGTGGTGAGACGTGATGCACTCGTCTCAAAAAAGGCCCACACCAAAGAACTTTTGGAATAACACACAGAGACAGCAGCGCCCTGCACATGCGGAGCTCTGCAGTGTGATGCAGTCGGTGTGCTGCCCTTAAGCTGGCCCCTGGAGGGCATCCTGCCTCATTGGAGATGTGTCGCCTCCTCCTCCTCTCTCCTATCAGGTACCCACGTGGAGTCAGTGACCTCATCATCCCCTCCCTCCTCATCACTGGAGCAAAGCTGGCAGTATGTTGCAGCTGGGGGAACATGACTGCCAGATTGTTGTCCTTCTTGGGCACCCCCTCTCTCTGGGCTCACGTTACTGCCTTCCTCTAGCTGGGTACCATCATCAGAGCCTTCAAAACACTGGGCATCCTCCTGGAGCATGTACCCAACACTGTGGTCAAACAGTTCGGGGGACATGGTGGGGCTAGGGAAGGAGTGACTGATGCCATTGAGCCGAGGGAAGAGGCCGCGTTGGCAGCTGCTTTGCCAGACAAAGTACCCTGAGCCTGGGTGAGAGAGGATCAGGAGGATGAGGACGGCTTGGTCATCCACTCTACCAAGTCTTCCGCATGTTGCGGCTCAACACAGCCAGCTGCCGAAAAAAAGGACAAGCATGTCCCACGGCCACGTGCTGATGAGGATGCACCGTCTCCACGACCAGCACTGTTGCCTCTAGACACAGAGCCTGCTTGCCCTCTTTTATTGGCTTGTGACTGTCTGCCTCTCCTTGTTGGCCTTCCAGACATACTAATGGCCTGAGATGAAACTGCACAAAGCTGGGATGTATATATATATATATATATATATATACTGATACTGCAGCTAGCAGAATCAACTGCCTGCCTGTAGTATTATTAGTATGAGAACACCAGCAATTGTTTTCAGGTAGCTTTAGGTGCACACTGTGCAGAGGACGCACTACACTAACTGTAAATACTGTAGCTAATAGGACTAATAGGATCAGAAGAACACCAGCAATTTTCTTCAGGTAGCTGTAAATACTGTAAAAACACCTGCCTGCCTGTCAGTAGGAAGAGAATAACAGGAACGGATCTAGCTAAACTGAATACAGTGTATATATATATATATATATATATATATATATATATATATATATACAACACCTGGGATGCATATATATACACAATACACTGTGAGTGCAGCTAACTGACTCTATTTAACTTAAATCAAATGACAATGTCTCTCTGTCTATCTCTCTGCCGCAACACACTACACAAGGCCGCCACGCAGGCGGCCTTATATAGTGTTGGCCCTGTACTAAACCCTCTGAGCCATAATTGGCCAAAGCCACCCTGGCTTTGGCCAATTACGGCTCTCTGTATAGACGGCGCTGTGATTGGCCAAGCATGCGGGTCATAGTGCATGCTTGGCCAATCATTATCTAGCAATGCACTGCGATGCTGCAGTGAATTATGGGCCATGACTCGCCACTCGAATTTGGCGCGAATGGCCCATAACATTCGAAATTCAACGAATAGTCCAACATGCGATGTTCGAGTCGAACATGGGTTCAACTCGAACTCAAAGCTCATCCCTACTACTGACAATTGGTGCTCTCAACTGCACTTAGCTGCTGATGGTTATTACCATCTGTGGAGGACCTTCTTCTTGTTAAGAGAACTTCCATTGCTCCCTGGAGAATTCCTGCTACTTTGTGATTGTCATTTATTGATAACTGCTGTTATTCTATTGCAGACGTCGTTATCCTCTGACAAACTTTGTTGGGTGGCTTAGAAGTGCTGCTTCCTGCTGATAATCTTTTTTTTTTTTTTCTCCATCTAATAACTGAGCGATATCAGTTAAAAACTGCTCCAAACTAGGATAAATATTAAGAAGTGCCCCCTGGCGATAACATCACCATATCTTTGGCACTATCTGGGACAATCACTGTTACTTCAATATCTGCAGATAAATAGATAACTATTGATAAGGACTGATGCTTTTATCATTGAGCTAGATGTATCTGGCCAATTAAAGTCAATCAAAGGAGTGTCCTGAAAATTCCTGATGCTCTCTAAACATTAAATAAAGTAGTGGCTAGATGGTACCATGGGATACAGTACCTCATCCCCAAATAATTCAAATGACTAGTGGGTATAAGGACAGGGGATTATAGCAGTACTAGGGTGAAAGAAGTACAAAAGAGGTAGAAGAGTTTTAAAAACCAAAAATTACAAAGTTTATTTATTGATAATAATACATATATAGAAAAAACACATAATGTACATTTACATTAAAATAAATTTGTATACTGTATACGACCCAAAGTGAGATGGAATAGGCCAGATGGAGATGGCCGTAAAAATAAGGCTCAATTTCCTACATGTTTCGCCAAAACATTGGCTTCCTCAGGGAACAAGAGCTCAAAATTGAATATATGGAAGGGTCTATATGTAGGGATACAGAAAGACAACATGTCAATACATTTATTTTACAAAACAGTATTATGTGTAAAGTGAAAAATAAATTATTCAGTGTAAAGGCTAGGAACAATCATACATTTAGGTGTCACCACCAAGACCGGTAGCATAGACCTACCTGAAGTACCAACACCCAGAGTAGGGCTCGCAGGGGGCGTCGCCACAAGGGAAATGGGGCAAGCCGCGCCGTATAATGGGCCTGCAAGAGGTACACAGCAGACCTGGCAAAGGAATGTATTGGAAGTATGTGAGCACATATCGAGTTTAACATATCGGGGGATACTACGAATGATGCAATTGATGCATCAGTTGTATGGACCAAAACAAACACTGTAAGTGTACTATTGAATAAATATGTGTTAAACTCACAAGCTTCTTAAAAAACAGTAGATTGCAGTAGACACAGGGGGCCTGTAGATGGATACACACACACAGCAAGGCAATTGGCAAAATCGGCAAAGAATTGAAAAAGGCCTAAATAGAAAAAGAAATTGCTTTAAGAGTGGGACAGATGATCATTTACAAAAATAACCAATATAAGTTCATCGAAAATGGACTTACGTAGTGAGGTACACTGTCAAATGTGGGGCTATTGGCACGGTTAGTTGTACACAGTGCGTTGTAGTAGAATTTTAATTAATTAAAGAAACAATAGGAACCATGAGTCCTAAAGAGAAATAAATATAGGGGAGAGAAGTTTGAAGCAACACAAACTATGTTGAAAGAGATAATATAACTACTAAAAACGCAAGGAACGTATTAACTGAATGGCCATATAGCAGACAATGTGACTCCTGCAAAGTCAATATGCAAGATTATCAAGAGAAAATATGTCCAAAAAAACTCCTAAAGAAAATAGTAAATAGTGAAAGCTTGGTAAGTAATGGTATTAGCTAAGATTGCACTAGATGTAAATAAAAAAAAAAATAATTACCTTGCTGCTCAGTGTGAAACAAAGACAAGCACGTCCCTCGTCCAGCATGTGTGCTGAGAGACTGGCCGGTTGCTTATATACCCCTCACACCTGATCGAGCTTTGATCAGGTGTGCGGACGCGAATAGAGGGCGTCCACGCATGCGCAGCCAAGCGGTGTACCGGAACCACAAGTTCCGACATGCACCGCGGGCGCATGCTCAGATCCAATGGACCCCATGGCGAATGGAGGAGTGAATCGCCAAGGAATGGGAGGTACCAAGGCGTCACCACCTCCCATTCGCCGATGGAAATAGGGGACCAGAGGGTCCGAGTAACTCGCGGACACCGAGGGCAGACACAGGAGTTCTGCCCTGGGCGTCCGTACAGGCAAAAAACAGCGCTGGCGATGCACCTCCCGAGGAGGAAGCCACAACCACACAGCCCCACAGGGCGCCGGAGATCCAGGAGACCTTAACAGTCCGGTGGTGGGACACATCAAAAGCATGATAGAGGGTGGGCGGAGACACAGGGTGGGGTGACACATAGCCCCCATTAGCCCGCCAGTCCACAGGGTCCATAGGGACGGCGGGAGATACCTGTGTATCAGCGCACAGAGTCCAGTATCTTTAATGCTCACTTTTCAGTTTGTGTCACTTATAGACTCCTGTTTACCTTTTTTTCTTTTCTTACTGTTTTTCTTGCCTTCTGTTCTTTGGCCCCTTCTCATTCCTGCCATGGCTGCACCTGTGGTTCCCCCCACAGTTTATGCAGGTCTTTTTACCACCATGACCTGCGATATTTATCAATACTTATATTTTTATTTCTTATATACATTTTCAAGCATTATTTGGAATTGTGTCTAATCTGTGTTTGTATTTATAAAACTGTGTTTTTGACAATTGTAGCAATATAACTTTTTCGACCCATTTGTTCCCATTATTGTTACAGTCTACCTTCAGTATGATTTGTATTCATTGTTTGCTTTTCTACAACTGGAACCCTGTGGTTCTCTATGTCTGTCATACACTTTATGGCTGGACTCTGTGCGCTGATACACAGGTATCTCCCGCCGTCCCTATGGACCCTGTGGACTGGCGGGCTAATGGGGGCTATGTGTCACCCCACCCTGTGTCTCCGCCCACCCTCTATCATGCTTTTGGTGTGTCCCACCACCGGACTGTTAAGGTCTCCTGGATCTCCGGCGCCCTGTGGGGCTGTGTGGTTGTGGCTTCCTCCTCGGGAGGTGCATCGCCAGCGCTGTTTTTTGCCTGTACGGACGCCCAGGGCAGAACTCCTGTGTCTGCCCTCGGTGTCCGCGAGTTACTCGGACCCTCTGGTCCCCTATTTCCATCGGCGAATGGGAGGTGGTGACGCCTTGGTACCTCCCATTCCTTGGCGATTCACTCCTCCATTCGCCATGGGGTCCGTTGGATCTGAGCATGCGCCCGCGGTGCATGTCGGAACTTGTGGTTCCGGTACACCGCTTGGCTGCGCATGCGCGGACGCCCTCTATTCGCGTCCGCACACCTGATCAAAGCTTGATCAGGTGTGAGGGGTATATAAGCAACCGGCCAGTCTCTCAGCACACATGCTGGACGAGGGACGTGCTTGTCTTTGTTTCACACTGAGCAGCAAGGTAATTATGTATTTTTTAATTACATCTAGTGCAATCTTAGCTAATACCATTACTTACCAAGCTTTCACTATTTACTATTTTCTTTAGGAGTTTTTTTGGACATATTTTCTCTTGATAATCTTGCATATTGACTAGGGATGAGCCGAACACCCCGCGGTTCGGTTCGCACCAGAACCTGCGAACGGACCGAAAGTTCGCACGAACGTTAGAACCCCATTGACGTCTATGGGACTCGAACGTTCGAAATCAAAAGTGCTCATTTTAAAGGCTAATTTGCATGGTATTGTCCTAAAAAGGGTTTGGGGACCCGGGTCCTACCCCAGGGGACATGTATCAATGCAAAAAAAACTTTTAAAAACGGCCGTTTTTTCGGGAGCAGTGATTTTAATGATGCTTAAAGTAAAAAAAAAAAAGTGAAATATTCCTTTAAATATCGTACCTGAGGGGTGTCTATAGTATGCTTGTAAAGTGGCGCGTGTTTCCCGTGTTTAGAACAGTCCCTGCACCAAATGTAATTTTTAAAGGAAAAAATCTCATTTAAAACTGCTTGCGGGTTTAATGTAATGTCGGGTCCTGGCAATATGGATGAAAATCAGTGAGACAAACGGCATGGGTACCCCCCAGTCCATTACCAGGCCCTTTGGGTCTTGTATGGATATTAAGGGGAACCCCGCACCCAAATTAAAATAAGGAAAGGTGTGGGGCCACCAGGCCCTATATACTCTGAACAGCAGTATACAGTCTGTAGGTTTGTTGTTAAGTAGAATCTCTTTGTAATTTTGAACGGGTACATTTTTAACGTGTTTAGCTCCAGCCAAAAAATCTTTTTTAAGCTTTTTGGAAAACATAGGGAAGGGTTATCACCCCTGTGACATTTGTTTTGCTGTCTTTCCTCCTCTTCAGAAGATTTCACCTCACTTTTTGTCCCAATGGATTGGAAAGCATCAGTGGAAAGGAGAAATGTTTTTCCCATATTAACTCTTACAGGAGAGAATTTCCCTTCCTAGGGGTAGATTTCACTTCCTGTTGTCTCCTTCCGTTTGCAAGTAGGAGTCGTTTGTAAGTTAGTTGTTTGAAAGTAGGGTCCTGCCCTATATACTCAGCAGAAATTTGGGCCTTAGGTGTTGCTGTGGCCACAACACTGTAAGCCCTCACAGGGCTCTGCTGTGAAATATTAAATCAAGAATTGTAATTACATGCCCCTGTTGAACAGGAGCTGAAAAATTAGGCCTTAGGCACTGGTGCTGGTGCCACAACACTGCAACCCCTCACAGACACTCTAGTTGGAATGCAGGAACGAGCCCTGCTGCAAAGTATTACATCAAAAATCGTAATTACACGCCCCTGTTAAACAGGGGCTGAAAAATTGTGCCTTAGGCACTGGTGGTGGCACCCAGAACCAAAAATGTTCTTACAAGCTATCAGCGTGATGATTGAGGAGGAAGAGGATAATTACTCAGGGATAGTCACTCAGCATCAGCATAGGCAGTCTTTGAAGGGATCTGAGATTTCAAAAAAAATTATTCGGTTACATCAGCATCAGGTGCTTGGTAGCTGGTGGTGATCCAAGACTCATTCATTTTTATGAAGGTCAGTCGATCGACCGAGTCAGTGGACAGACGCACCCTGTGATCGGTTACCACGCCTCCAGCAGCACTGAATGTGCGTTCCGAAAGAACGCTGGATGCAGGACAGGCCAGTAGCTCAATTGCATACTGTGCAAGCTCTGGCCAGTGATCCATCCTCAAGACCCAGTAACCCAGAGGATTTTCGGTGGGAAAGGTGTCCAAGTCTGATCTTGCCCCTAGGTATTCCTGCACCATGTAAAACAGACGCTGGCGATGGTTGCTGGAACCGATCATACCTTGGGGCTGCGGACCAAAAAATTGTCTGAACGCATCGGTCAGACGGCCACCTTCTCCACCGCTCCTTCTTTGACTGACCGAAGCCTCAGCAACACGTTGTCCAGAAACAGGAGTTTGTAACCTCCCAGTCTCTGGGAACGCGTTGCACAGACCTTTCTGCAAGGCCTCCCGAAGATGTTTCATCCTCTGCTCCCTCTGCGATGGCAAGATAAGGTCTGCAACCTTACCCTTGTAACGTGGATCAAGGAGGGTTGCCAGCCAGTATTGGTCCTTCTCCTTGATACCACGAATACGAGGATCCTTACGCAGGCTTTGCAGGATCAGGGAGGCCATGCAGCGTAGGTTTGCTGAGGCATTCGGTCCGGAGTCCTCTGGGTCACTAAGGACGACATGGTCCGCAGCCACCTCCTCCCAGCCACGTACAAGTCCATGTGTTTCTTGGGACTGATCCCTTAAAGACTGCTGCTGATGCTGAGTGCCAGGCTCCACCTCCATACTGACACAATCTTCCTCCTCCTCCTCCTCCTCTTCCTCCTCGTCCTCTTCCTGTGTGATCGGCGGGCACGCAGGAACACTGTCTGGATAAAGGGGGCCTTGAGAGCTAAGGAAGTCCTCCTCTTCCTGCCTCTGTTCTGCCTCAAGTGCCCTGTCCATTATTCCACGCAGCGTGTGCTCCAACAGGTGGACAAGGGGGACAGTGTCACTGATGCATGCACTGTCACTGCTCACCATCCTCGTGGCCTCCTCAAATGGTGACAGGACAGTGCATGCATCCCTGATCATGGCCCACTGGCGTGGGGAAAAAAAACCAAGCTCCCCTGACCCTGTCCTGGTGCCATAGTCGCACAGGTACTCATTGATGGCCCTCTGCTGCGTGTGCAGCCGCTGCAGCATGGCCAACGTTGAGTTCCACCTGGTGGGCATGTCACAGATTAGGCGGTTCTTGGGCAGGTTAAACTCCTTTTGGAGGTCCGTCAGCCAAGCACTGGCATTATATGACCGGCGGAAATGCACACAGACTTTCCTGGCCTGCCTCAGGACATCCTGTAAGCCCGGGTACCTGCCCAAGAACCGCTGCACCACCAAGTTAAGGACGTGAGCCAAACAGGGCACATGGGTCATTTGTCCCTGTCGGAGGGCAGAGAGGAGGTTGGTGCCATTGTCGCAAACCACCATTCCTGCCTTAAGTTGGCGTGGCGTCAACCACCTCTGAACCTGCCCCTGCAGAGCTGACAGAACCTCTGCCCCAGTGTGGCTCCTGTCCCCCAAGCACACCAGCTCAAGCACCGCATGGCATCTTTTGGCCTGCGTACTTGCGTAGCCCCTTGAACGACTACGGAGCACCGCTGGTTCCGAGGAAGAGGCCATGGAGGAAGAAGAAGAGGAGGGGGTGGAGGAGAGAGGTGTGTCACAATCATTAGCATTTTGGAGGCGTGGTGGCGGAACAACCTCCAACACTACTGCACCTTGTCCTGCATCCTTCCCAGCTGCCAGCAGAGTCACCCAATGCGCCGTGAAACTTAGGTAACGTCCCTGTCCATGCCTGCTGGACCATGAGTCAGCGGTAATATGCACCTTACCGCTGACCGCCCTGTCCAGCGAGGCATGGACATTGCCTTCCACATGCTGGTAGAGAGCCGGAATTGCCTTCCGTGAGAAAAAGTGGCGTTTGGGTACCTGCCACTGAGGAACCGCACATTCCACAAACTCACGGAAGGGGGCAGAGTCTACCAACTGAAAAGGCAGCAGTTGAAGTGCTAGCAATTTTGCCAAGCTAGCATTCAACCGTTGGGCATGTGGATGGCTGGGAGCAAACTTCTTTCGGCGGTGCAGCAGCTGGGGCAGGGAAATTTGCCTGGTACAATCTGACGTCGGTGTACCAAAATCAGATTGCCCACAAGTACGTGGCTGTGACACACCTAATTCTACACCTTCATTCCTCTCAGTGCAGGTCTCAGAGAGGACTGAAGGTCTAGTGGGGTTGGAAATCTCAGCTGATGAGGAGCAAGCAGAGGTCCTCTTTGTTCTTTGGTGTGGGTCTTTTAGATACGCTTGCCAACGAACTGCATGGCAGGTCAACATATGTCTGGTCAAGCATGTGGTACCCAAGCGGGAGATGTTTTGGCCACGCGAGATACGCTTGAGACATATGTTGCAAATAGCAGTGGTGCGATCTGCTGCACTCGTCTCAAAAAAGGCCCACACCAAAGAACTTTTTGAATAACGCGCAGAGACTGCAGCGCCCTGCACATGTGGAGCTTTGGGGTGTGATGCAGTCAATGTGCTGCCCTTAGGCTGGCCCCTGGAGGGCATCCTGCCTCGTTGGTGATGTGCCGCCTCCTCCTCCTCCTCCTCCTCCTCTCTCCTATCAGGCACACACGTTGAGTCAGTGACCTCATCATCCCCTCCCTCCTCATCACTGGAGCAAACCTGGCAGTATGCTGCAGCAGGGGGAGCATGACTGCCAGATTGCTGTCCTTCTTGGGCACCCCCTCTGTCCGTGCTCATGTTACTGCCTTCATCGAGCTCAGTATCATCATCAGAGCCTTCCAAACGCTGGGCATCCTCATGGAGCATGTACCCAACACTGTGGTCAAACAGTTCGAGGGACTCCTCAGGAGGACATGGTGGGGCTAGGGAAGGAGTCACTGATGACATTGAGCCAAGGGAAGAGGCCGCTGCTTTGCCAGACAAAGTACCCTGGGCATGGGTGAGAGAGGATGAGGAGGATGAGGACGGCTTGGTCATCCACTCGACCAAGTCTTCCGCATGTTGCGGCTCAACATGGCCAGCTGCCGAAAAAAAGGCCAAGCGTGTCCCATGGCCACGTGCTGATGAGGATGCACCGTCTCCACGACCAGCACTAGACACAGAGCCTGCTTGCCCTCTCTTATTGGCTTGTGACTGTCTGCCTCTCCTTCTTGGCCTTCCAGACATACTAATGGCCTGTAGCTGCACTAAGCTGGGATATATATATATATATATATATATATGTACTGATACTGCAGCTAGCAAAATCAACTGCCTGCCTGTAGTATGAGAACACCACCAACCTTCTACAGGTAGCTTTAGCTGAACACTGTGAGGTGGACGCACCCCACTAACTTGTAGGTTTAGCAGAACACTGTGAGCAAGACGCACTGCACTAACTGTAAATAGTCTAGCTGCCTGACTGTGGTACTAATAGGATCAAAAGAACACCAGCAATTTTCTTTAAAATACTGTAACAAGACAAGCCTGCCTGTCAGTAAGAAGATAACAGGAACAGATCTAGCTGAACACTGTGAGCAGGACGCACCCCACTAGCTTGTAGGTTTAGCTGAACACTGTGAGGTGGACGCACCCCACTAACTTGTAGGTTTAGCTGAACACTGTGAGCAGGACGCACCCCACTAACTTGTAGGTTTAGCAGAACACTGTGAGCAGGACGCACTGCACTAACTGTAAATAGTCTAGCTGCCTGACTGTGGTACTAATAGGATCAAAAGAACACCAGCAATTTTCTTCAGGTAGCTGTATTTACTGTAACAAGACAAGCCTGCCTGTCAGTAAGAAGATAACAGAAACGGATCTAGCTGAACACTGTGAGCAGGACGCACCACACTAGCTTGTAGGTTTAGCTGAACACTGTGAGGTGGACGCACCCCACTAACTTGTAGGTTTAGCTGAACACTGTGAGCAGGACGCACCCCACTAACTTGTAGGTTTAGCAGAACACTGTGAGCAAGACGCACTGCACTAACTGTAAATAGTCTAGCTGCCTGACTGTGGTACTAATAGGATCAAAAGAACACCAGCAATTTTCTTCAGGTAGCTGTATTTACTGTAACAAGACAAGCCTGCCTGTCAGTAAGAAGATAACAGAAATGGATCTAGCTGAACACTGTGAGCAGGACGCACCCCACTAGCTTGTAGGTTTAGCTGAACACTGTGAGGTGGACGCACCCCACTAACTTGTAGGTTTAGCTGAACACTGTGAGCAGGACGCACCCCACTTACTTGTAGGTTTAGCAGAACACTGTGGGCAGGACGCACTGCACTAACTGTAAATAGTCTAGCTGCCTGACTGTGGTACTAATAGGATCAAAAGAACACCAGTAATTTTCTTCAAAATACTGTAACAAGACAAGCCTGCCTGTCAGTAGGAATATAACAGGAACGGATCTAGCTGAACACTGTGAGCAGGACGCACTGCACTAAATGTAAATAGTCTAGAAGATAACAGGAACGGATCTAGCTAAACTGAATACAGTGTATATATATATATATGCAACACCTGGGATGCATATATATACACAATACACTTTAAGTGCAGCTAACTGACTGACTGTCCTGCCTAATCTAGCTAACTCAAATGAAATGACACTGTCTCTCTCTCTCTCTAAGCACACCGGAACACACTGCACAGGGCCGCCGTGCAGGCGGCCTTATATAGTGTGGGGCGTGTACTAAATCCCCTGAGCCATAATTGGCCAAAGCCTCCTTGGCTTTGGCCAATTATGGCTCTCTGTTAAGGCGGCGCTGTGATTGGCCAAGCATGCGGGTCATAGTGCATGCTTGGCCAATCATCAGCAAGCAATGCACTGCGATGCCGCAGTGAATTATGGGCCGTGACGCGCCACACGAATTTGGCGCGAACGGCCCATATCGTTCGCAATTCGACGAACGATCGAACAGCCGATGTTCGAGTCGAACATGGGTTCGACTCGAACACGAAGCTCATCCCTAATATTGACTTTGCAGGAGTCACATTGTCTGCTATATGGCCATTCAGGTAATATGTTCCTTGCGTTTTTAGTAGTTATATTATCTCTTTCAACATAGTTTGTGTTGCTTCAAACTTCTCTCCCCTATATTTATTTCTCTTTAGGACTCATGGTTCCTATTGTTTCTTTAATTAATTAAAATTCTACTACAACGCACTGTGTACAACTAACCGTGCCAATAGCCCCACATTTGACAGTGTACCTCACTACGTAAGTCCATTTTCGATGAACTTATATTGGTTATTTTTGTAAATGATCATCTGTCCCACTCTTAAAGCAATTTATTTTTCTATTTAGGCCTTTTTCAATTCTTTGCCGATTTTGCCAATTGCCTTGCTGTGTGTGTGTATCCATCTACAGGCCCCCTGTGTCTACTGCAATCTACTGTTTTTTAAGAAGCTTGTGAGTTTAACACATATTTATTCAATAGTACACTTACAGTGTTTGTTTTGGTCCATACAACTGATGCATCAATTGCATCATTCGTAGTATCCCCCGATATGTTAAACTCGATATGTGCTCACATACTTCCAATACATTCCTTTGCCAGGTCTGCTGTGTACCTCTTGCAGGCCCATTATACGGCGCGGCTTGCCCCATTTCCCTTGTGGCGACGCCCCCTGCGAGCCCTACTCTGGGTGTTGGTACTTCAGGTAGGTCTATGCTACCGGTCTTGGTGGTGACACCTAAATGTATGATTGTTCCTAGCCTTTACACTGAATAATTTATTTTTCACTTTACACATAATACTGTTTTGTAAAATAAATGTATTGACATGTTGTCTTTCTGTATCCCTACATATAGACCCTTCCATATATTCAATTTTGAGCTCTTGTTCCCTGAGGAAGCCAATGTTCTGGCGAAACATGTAGGAAATTGAGCCTTATTTTTACGGCCATCTCCATCTGGCCTATTCCATCTCACTTTGGGTCGTATACAGTATACAAATTTATTTTAATGTAAATGTACATTATGTGTTTTTTCTATATATGTATTATTATCAATAAATAAACTTTGTAATTTTTGGTTTTTAAAACTCTTCTACCTCTTTTGTACTTCTTTCACCCTAGTACTGCTATAATCCCCTGTCCTTATACCCACTAGTCATTCTCTCTAAACATTGTCAATATCACCCACCTGGTGACAGTTATCTTCATTTGAGGAGATTATTGCTGCAATATAAGAACTGCTGTTACTGCTTTGTACGGATATTTAGTGGTGTCAACTGCATCCATGTGCTGACAGTCATTACTATT
Source organism: Aquarana catesbeiana (assembly GCF_042186555.1). Lineage (NCBI taxonomy): Eukaryota > Metazoa > Chordata > Amphibia > Anura > Ranidae > Aquarana > Aquarana catesbeiana. The sequence continues at coordinate 27,460,321 of NC_133329.1, forward strand.
GATAAAAAATCATTGCCGTGCTATTGACATGACTTACTGGATAAATCCCTGTTACTATGAGATAATGATTGTCATTTATTGATAAATGCTGCTATCCTCTGGAACACTTAAAGGGATATAGTTTTGAAGCCAACATGAGAGGAAAGTCAGCCAAAATGGGGAAAGGGGGACCTCCTGCACCTCTTGCCGTGAGCCCAGGGGGTATTCAGCGCTACATGTCAGCTGAAACAAGTATGTCAGAGAATGGGCAAGGTAGCTTTAGGCAGGCAGCTACAGTGCGTACGAGTCTGAGTACACCTGTAACACAACCAAAGAAAGTAGGGAGTAACCCCCAAGGGAGTTCTAAGGCGCAAAACGGAGAGCAGAAGATGAGAGGGGGTGCAGAAGAAGAACCTGAGGAGAATCTAAAGCTAGAGGGAATCCAAGCAAGCCTACCTTAAATTAAAGAGATGCTGACTGAAATGTTGGCGAGAGTAGAAGCATCACTGAAAACAGATATAGCGGGAGTAAGAGCAGACATTTGCCAGGTCTTGGGACGAGTAGAAGAAATAGAGGAAAGATTTGATAAATACGATAAAAGACTAGAGGAAATCAACAAACAGATGAAATCCCTGCAATGTCAGGACGGGAAGGAACTGGAAACAAAACAACTCTCTCATTCAAGACCCGGGGATAATTAAGAAGATTGATCAGGAACTTGAACATTTTTTTGAGGTAAATGATACATCAGGAATCTCCCATTCAGCCCTGTGGGAAGCGCATAAGGCCATCATAAGGGGGATATTGATAGGAGAAGGTGCTGGGAGAGGGAGGAGCCGGATGTGGGTGTCTAGTTGGATCGGCTGCTAATCCCGGGATGCCGGACGTCTCTCCCTCCAGCTCCGGCGCACGGCCGAGAGCAGCTTCACCCCCCTGTAGCTCTTCCACCCCCCGCTCTGGAGTCTGACATCCTGCGCCTCATAACCCCGTAGGCATCTCGGGCACGGACCCCCGCAGCGACGGTGAAGTATCTCGGGCGGGATTAAGCACGTCGGGGAGTGAACGAGGAGGACGGTCTCCAGGCGACGGTGAGTCACACTGAAGCGCTGAACTGAACGGCCGACAGGTGCACGGAGACCTCGTGGAAGAAAAGTTTGTGCTGCAGGAAAAAACTGGGTAAGATCGTGCAAAAGCAGCTGAGGGGGGAAGTGTTTCACTCTGAATGCAACATGAAGGATCCCCCTCCCCAGTAAGGGATCAGAAAGTAAGCAAAATCTGTGGAATGACAGCTTATATTACTTACCTTTGTAGTACCTGTATTACCTGCTCCTGCACAGGATATATTCCGGAAGATAATCAGGATCGGGACTCATGTTAAAGGAGTAGGACTGTTATCAGTTAAAAAGTCCCCTCTCTGACGGTTACTGATGGTTACTCCTTATGTCTATGTGTGATCTCTTTTCTTTTCTTTCTTTGATGATTTAAAACAAGAGCATTTGCATAGTGTGGATATAGGGTGTGGGCGTAAGCTAAGGAAAGCTAGGAGGGCTTCTGGAATACCCGACCCAAAGAGGCCGGGATTCTAGAAGTAATGAACCCCTTGGCTGACCGCACAGAGCGCCTGAGAGGATTGGTCATACACAATACAATACGAGCCACACCGGTAGGATACTTACAATTTCCCCACGGGGCCCCGCAGTGCATACAGCATAATGAGGGGGAGGGGGGGGAAGGGGGACACAGTCAGCACAGTCAGCAGTAATAGAACAAGCATAAGCCCGGGTGCTATAAGGAAATATATGGTCCAAGATGGTAAAAAAGGGAGCCCGGGGAAGGCAGGTGGGTCCAAATTCAAAACCCCCGAACCCCCAACCAAAATAAGCACAAGAAGACAACTGGCGGAGATGGATTCCCACACTGTGGGTACGGAGATAACAGAAGAGGCTTCAAGGGACCTCCAGGAGGACAAACAATTACCAACAAAAAGCGAGATGGCAGAAATGTTTGCAAGATAAGAAACATCAATTAAAGGAGAAATCGAAACAATTCGACAAGATATGGGCCATACACTAAAAAGAGTGGAAGAGCTGGAAGTAACAACAGACATACAAGGAACGGAGATAAAAAACCTCAAACAGTAGAGAGAAGAAATCCTGAAAGAACAAAGAAATCTACGGTATAAATTGGAAGATCAGGAGAATCGTAATAGGAGGAAGAATCTGCGCATAAGCGGCCTGCCCGAGACAGAAGGAGGTAAAGAGAACCTACAAGAAATAATCGACCAAATCTTCGGAGACCGATTAGACCCATCTGGCAATAGACCAAAGATCAAATTAGAAAGAGCCCACAGGATAAGAAAGCCAGTGGAGATCAGGGGGGGATGCCCCACGGGATGTAATTGTCAGATTCCACAACTTCCAGGATAAAGAAAGGATTAAATCTAGCATAAGAACGAACCAACAAGTGAACTATGGAGAGATAAATCTACAGATTTTTCCAGATCTATCTGCAGAGACTCTGGCCAGGAGAAGAACTCTCAAGCCACTGCTGGCTCAACTCAGAGCAAATGATGTCCAATATTCATGGGGCTTCCCGGCTTGCCTGATCAGACGCAAGGAAGGTCGCTCGGCGACACTGCGGTTTCCCGAAGAGACACAAAAATTTTGCCAACGCTTGGAAGTGCCACTGGTGGAAATTCCGGGATGGTGGGAAAGATCTGGAACCCAAGATAGTAGGGAGGGGACACCTACCTGGAAACCAGTCATCAAAATGAAGTGATCATAAATAAGAGATATAAGACTGTATCACGATCATAGAAAGATAACTTTTGGACTAATTAACAAAAGAAGTGCGGGGGAGGCAGGGGGGGGCGCGCCTAGGGGGGGTGGGGAAGAGGGGGGAGGAGCCGGAAGTCCAGGGGGAAGCAGGTGGACCCAAGGATGGTACCCCCGAGCTCAACCTCTAGGGGGAGAACCGGGGGGCCGGGAGGAGTTAGTAGGGCCACGGTTAATGGTTAATGGGACCATGAGATTGTCCGCTACCCCAAAAAGGGGGGGAGGGAGGGGAGGGTTGGGGGGGAGGACAAGGGGGGGATAAGGGAGGGCAAGGGTTAGAGGGGGGGGAGGGAGAGACCTGTACTTATGGCACTGCTCCCCGCTTTCTAGAATTAGAAGAGAGGTTCAGCCCACATAAAGGTACAATAATAAGATGACTGGGATAAATTTAATCTCATACAATGTGAGGGGGATTGGTTCTCCCATAAAGTGTGCGAACATAATGAGAGAATTGAAACTTCTCAAAGCAGAGGTGGTCTTCTTGCAGGTGATGCACTTTTATGTGGGCAAGAACCAAAGAATACTCTCGAGGGACTTTCCTAAGTGGGAATACGGGGATTCCCCAACTAAGGGCTCAAAAGGTATAGCTATAGGTTTTGCCAAAAATGTCAGATTTAGGCTGGATGAGAGAATGACTGACCCTGAGGGACGGTTCCTATTTCACAGGGGCAATCTCAACGGGGTGGAATGTACGCTAGCAAATATCTACTGTCCAAATATCAACCCTAGAAGGTACCTGTTGGGCATTCTCTCAAAATTTGAAAGTTTTAAGAGTGGGAGGGCCATCATAGCAGGAGACTTTAATGTGTGCCTTGACCCGGGTAAAGATAGTACGTCGAGTGCCCAGGGGACTGGAGGGATATGGATGAATAAGCTTAAAAAGAAACTGCACCAATGTCAATTGTCAGACATTTGGAGGCTGCAACATCCGAATGAAAGAGACTATTCCTACTACTCCCCCGTACACTCTACGTACTCTAGACTAGATTTTTTTTTTTGGTGGAACACAGGTATATAGATGAAGTAGAGGGCACAAGAATTGGGTCAATAACATTCTCTGACCATGCCCCAGTAAGCCTTCAGTGGAAACTAGTTAAAGGGAATTCTCCCTCTAATAGCTGGAAACTAAATGAGGATCTACTACATGATAGAGATATCGATCAGCGCATTAAGGAGGAAATTGAATTCTATTTTAAAACTAACTCGGTGGGGGAAACCCGAGAAGCTGTAGTATGGGAGGCCCATAAAGCATATATCAGAGGCATTATAATAAAGGCGGGCTCAGAAAGGAAAAAAATGGAGGCCAAGGAAAGACTCGCCCTACAGAAAAACATTCAGGAGCTAGAACAACAGCATGAGCAAACAGGGGAAAAGGAGATAATGGTGGACTTACATAAGAGTAGAGAGGCCATGCGTGAGCTTATAGAATTAGAGAACCGTAAGGTATACAATCGGGTTAAAAAAGAAAGATACATAGGAGGTAACAGACCCGGAAAACTGCTGGCCAGGGTCCTAAGTAAAAAGAAAAATAATAACTACATTGACAAAATAAAAACTAAAACAGGTGAGATTGCCTATAAAGATAAAGACATTGCAGGGACCTTCCAGGAGTTTTATGGGGGGCTGTATGCCATAAATAAAAATACAAGTATCAAAGAGAGAGAAGAAAAACAAGTGAAAATCAAAAATTATCTAAAAGATAGCGGCCTGGCTAATCTCTCAGAAAGAGAACAAGCCGCCTTAGAAGCCCCCTATACGGAACTTGAAGTGAGAAAAGCGCTCAAAGGAATGCAATTGGGAAAAAGCCCAGGTCCGGATGGACTGACGGTGCTCTATTATAGAAAATATCAGGATTACCTGATACCAAAAATGTGCTCTTATATGAATGACACTGGGGACAAAGTAATGAGAAATGAGAAAGGAAGCTTTGGCAGCTAATATTGCTGTCATTCCAAAGGAAGGCAAAGATAGTACACAATGTTCAAGCTACAGGCCGATATCCCTCCTAAACGTAGATACGAAAATATATGCGAAAGTAATTGCGGATAGATTAAAACCTATAATAGAAAGGATCATACACCCAGATCAGGTAGGGTTTGTGCCAGGCCGACAAGGAAGGGATAATAGCATCAAGACCCTCCTGGCGGTGCAACAGATGAAGAAAAGTGGAGTCCCAGGTCTACTCTTATCAATAGACACTGAAAAAGCGTTCGTTGGAGTGGACTGGGACTTCATGATGGGCACACTAGAGGAGATGGGTTTTGGGATTAAGATCCGTAGAAGGATAGGGGCACTATACTCCAGACCTACAGCGAGAGTAAGGATAAATGGAGTCATGTCGGAGTCGTTTGATATGTACAATGGGACTAGACAGGGGTGTCCGCTCTCCCCTGTCCTGTTTGTACTGACTCTAGAGCCATTACTAGAAAAGATTAGGCAGTGTCTGGATATCAGCGGGGTAACGATAGGTAGGGATGAATATAAAATAGCCGCATTCGCGGATGATATCCTGCTCTACATCACGCGCCCAAGGATATCCCTCCCGAACATCATGACAGCTCTATTAGAGTATGGAAAGCTTTCTAATTTTAAAATGAACTCAAACAAATCTGAAACATTAAGCCTTAACACCAGTAAAACTAGAGATCATTCATATCAAAAGCATTTCCCCTTCATGTGGGGGCAAAAAGAATTAAATTACCTAGGGATAAAAATTACGACCTCACAAGAGACGCTCTTTCACGTCAACTTCCTACCACTTCTCAATGAGATAAAGCAAGAACTTAAGAGAGTACATGTAGGACAACTATCTTGGGGAGGGAGAATAAACATTTATAAAATGGTTGTATTGCCAAGAATAACCTACAAAATGCAAATGTTGCCAGTGGCGCTCCCGCAGGCTTACCTTAGAAAACTGCACTCGATTTTTTTTAAGATTTATTTGGAGAGAAAAATACCTCGACTAAAATTCACACAACTGACAAAAGCTAAGGGTAAAGGGGGATGGGGAGCACCATATGTCCGCAAATACTATGAAGCCATAGCTCTTGCTAGAGTAATTGACTGGGCAAAAAATAAAGCAGATAAACATTGGGTAAAAATGGAGAAGGAAATTAGCGACACTAAGTTGAATAAAATAATTTGGATCCCACCACACTTAAGGAAATTAGGTACCGAAACACACAAGATTACTAAACACGCACTTAAAATATGGGATAATGTCCACAAAAGGGAGCACTGGGGATATAATTCTCCCCTAATGTCACTTAAGGATTCAGACTATTTTGCACCAGGGATAGGGGAGTGGTTTGGGGGGGTGGCTACTGGACGAGAACATACAGTTAAAAGACGTACTTCAACACAATAAAATATGTACATATCAAGAGCTTAAGGACAAAAAAAAGCTTACTGGTTATAAACACTTGGCGGTACAACCAATTGAGTCAGTTCATAAAAACCCTCCCACAACCAATTAGATCAAGGGAGAATCTACGCCCATTAGAGAAAATGTGTATGGACAATGACAAGAAGGGGGGGGTTCTCCCAGACGTATAGAATGTTGATAGGCTTGGGGAGCACAGAAGCCCCGTCGTTTATACAGAAATGGAAGAAGGAGCTAGGAAGGAAGCTCACTGCCCCAGAGGGGTCATTGATCCTAAGCAGAGCATCAGCTACGTCTGTTAATAGTAAAATCCTGGAGCTAAATTTCAGATGTTTGGCCAGGATGTACCTGACCCCGGATCGCCTGAATAAATTTCAAAATGGATCTCCACATTATTGTTGGAGGGGGTGCAAGGAAACAGGATCAATGGCTCACATCTGGTGGCAATGCCCGACAATTAAAATATTCTGGAGTGAAGTGAGGGGATTTATTAAAGATATACAGTAATGGGGATCAACGTTCCAGATGACCCCTGGGTCTGTTTATTTCATATGAGCGAAATGCCCAATAAAGCTTACCAGAGAACGCTCCTGCCGCATCTTATTGATGTGGCTAAAAGTTTGATACCCAAGTACTGGAGAAGGATAGAAAGACCCGCATTGAGGGACTGGTTTGATAAAATCAACAAAATATACAGCCTAGAATATTTAAGGTATAGTGAAGGGATAAAAATGGGAGCCTTTGAGACAAAATGGAGAAGGTGGGTAGAATTCAAAGTGTCCCTGAGAGCGGCCGAGATATGGACATCCTAGGTAGGAAACGAGAGAGATCCTAAGACGAACGGTAAAGAGGGCCCGGAGGCTGAAACAGAGGTGGAAGTGAAGATACCAAAGGAGAGGGGGGGCAGGGGGGGTACGGTCTCGGGGGGGTAGGGGGGAAGGGGGGGTGGGGCATAATATGGAAAGGTAAATGTATTAATTAAACACCACCTAAATAGGTTTGAGGTGTATAAAAATGTAATTATTGCAACCACGATGATGTGAAGAAAGAATGGGACACAGTTTGAACTATTGACAACTGAAAAATGACTCCCAGAGATTCTATCTTACTGAGTGGTAAAAAAAAAAAAGGAGAAGGTGCTGGGAGAAAGAAAGAAAGGGGAGAGAAACTCCACAGAGAGGTACAGGACCTAGAAAAAATGACAAGACCCTAAGACATCTCGGAGAGACAGGAATTAGTAATAAAAAGGGCGCAATTATCTAGCCTCTTGGAACAAGAGAAAAAATGTGCATTCCACATGCTAAATAAGGAGAGATATTAATGGGGAAATAAATCTGGGAAGTGGTTGGCTAGAGTAATAAGGAAAAAAAAAATCGCTCCTTTATCCCTAAAATTAAGAATGAACAGGGAGAGATGGTTCATTCTTCTCCTGAAATAGCTGAAGTGTTCCACAAATATTACAGGTCACTATACAACGTGACTCAGAGAGGGTAAGGTAGGGAGGGAGAAATTTAGGAGTATTTGAGAGATCTTGACCTCCCCATGTTGCCCAAGGAGGAGCTTGAACAACTCGAAGCCCCAATTGCCTTAGAAGAAGTTGGGAGAACAAAAAAAAGCATGGCCCTAGAAAAGAGCTAGGGCTCTGATGGGTATTCTATCTTGTACTACAAGAGATTTAAAAAATGTTTAATTCCTAAGTTATGTGATTTTTTTAACGCTTTGGCTGAAGGGGAGACACTTCGGGAGGAATCACTATTGGCTTATATAACTCTTATATTAAAAGAAGGGAAGGATCAAACAGTTCCAGCGAGTTACCACCCAATATCCCTGGTAAATACAGATATAAAGATCTTTGCTAAAGTAATAGCAGAAAGATTAAAGCCTTTGCTACCAAACAGGGTAAAAAGTGACCAGGTAGGGTTTGTAGCAGGGAAAGAGGGGAAAGATAATGGCCTGAAGTCTTTGTGTTTGATCCATGAAGTAGAAGGGGGAAGACCCCAGTCGCATTCCTGTCGATTAATGCTGAAAACGCCTTCGACAGGGTGGACAGGGGCTTCATGTTTGGAACATTGAGGCATTTGGGTGTTTACCATCACCCAACGGCTAAAGTTATGGTAAATGGGAATCTATCTCCTCCCTTAGAGCCATTTATCCTGGCAGTAATTTATCAAATCACAGGAGAACAGATTCAGAAGAATCAGTGGGATTGTTTATTCCACGATACAAGGAAAACGGCAACTAAATATAAGAATACTTTAGTTCCATTCCTTCTAAATGCAGCCAAAAGTTGATTCCGAGTTTCTGGAGGATCCAGGAAGGCCCAGATTTGAAGGATTCAGTTGCAAGATTTGAATTGATAAGAGCTATAGAAGAAACCATTCATATAGAAAAGGACTCATTGGAGAGGTTAAGTCATATATAGGGGAAATGGCGGGAGTTTTGTGAGTCGGTGAACATGGAGTAACTGACGCGTTCTGTCTGTTTGGCTGGGGTGGGGGAATAAGGGTGTGAAACATAGATAAAGGAAATTGATGTAATAAACAAGTGATTATGCATAAAAAGAGAAAAAAAAAAGACTTCTGGTGGTGTACACAATACCGTGCACCCATAGTGCATTTGCTGCTACTTTTCTGGTGGTGTACACAATACAGTACACCCATAGTTGTTATTACACTTCTGTTGGTGTACACAGTACCGTGCACCTATAGTGCAGTTGCTACTACTTTTCTGGTGGTGTAAACAGTACACAATACATACAGTGCACCCATAGTTTTAATTAGACTTCTGTTGGTATACACAATACCGTGCACCCATAGTGCAGTTGCTACTACTTTTCTGGAGATGTACACAGTACACAATACAGTGTAGTGTGATGTTGCAAAACAAAATCCCCATCATGTCCAGAAGGCCACCAAGGAGAGGCAGACGCTCACAGGACACTAAAAGAGGGCAAGCAGGCTCTGTGTCTACAGTCCACAGTGCTGGTCATGGACATGGTGCATCTTCTGCAGGTGGCCGTGGAGCACGCTTGTCCTTTTTTTCTGCTGCTAGGACAGGGGCAGAAAAATTGGGCCGTTGGTGGTGGTGCCACAACACTGTAACCCTTTACAGATACTCTTGTTGGGTGCAGGAATGGTCCCTGCTGTGAAATATTAGATCAAAAATTGTAATTACATGCCCCTGTTAACCGCTTCAGATCCGGGCCATTGCCAAATGACGGAAACAGCGCGGATCTAAATTGCCGGGACTACGTCTATTGACGTTGTCCCGTGCACGAGCGGCCTGCGCGCCCCCTGCAGGGCGCGCGCGGCGCGCTCGGTGATCAGCGAGTCTATGAGACTCGCCTGATCACAGATCAGAGTGAGAGGTCGGTCCCGACCCCTTACCACATGATCAGCTGTCACCCAATGACAGCTGATCATGTGATGTAAACAGAGCCAGTAATCGGCTATTTTTCCTCCTCGCGCTGACAGCATGAGGAGGAAAAAAAAACCTGATCACCGGCTCACCGGCGGCCGTGATCGGGACATCAGTCCCGATCACGGCGATCTTCTGACACACAGCAATAGGCAGCAGTGCCGCCTACCAGTGCCCACCAGCATCACCCATCAGTGCCCACAGTGCCATCAATCAGTGCCACCCATCAGTGCCCACAGTGCCACCCATCAGTGCCCACAGTGCCACCCACATCAGTGCCACCCATCAGCACCCACATCAGTGCAACCTATCAGTGCCCATCAGTGACACCTACCAGTGCCCATAAGTGCCCATCAGTGCTGCCCATCACTGCCCATCAGTGCCACCCATCAGTGCCCCCCATCAGTGCCACCCATCAGTGCCCCCATCAGTGGTATGGTACCTATCAGTGCCCATCTGTGCCACCTATCCGTGCCACCCATCTGTGCCACCCATCAGCGCCCATCAGTGGCCATCAGTGCCACCTTATCTGTATCCATCAGTACCGCTTATCTGTCCTCATCAGTGTGGCCTTAACTGTGCCTATCAGTGCCGCCTTAACTGTGCCTATCAGTTCCCCCTTAACTGTGCCTATCAGTGCCACCTTATCTGTGCCTATCCATGCCCATCAGTGCAGCCTATCAGTGCCCACCAGTGCCGCCTCATTAGCGCATATCAATGAAGGAGAAAAATTACCTGTTTGCAAAATTTTATAACAAACTATTAAACATGATTTTTTTTTTTTTTCAAAAATTTCCATCTTTTTTTGTTTGTTTAGCAAAAAATAAAAACCCCAGCTGTGATTAAATACCACCAAAAGAACGCTCTATTTGTGGGAAAAAAATGATAAAAATTTAATTTGGGTACAGTGTTGTATGACCGCGCAATTGTCATTCAAAGTGCGACAGAGCTGAAAGCTCAAAATTGGTCTGGGCAGGAGGGGGGTTTAAGTGCCCAGTAAGCAAGTGGTTAAACAGGGACAGAAAAATTGGGACTTAGGCAGTGGTGGTGGTGCCCTAAACCAAAAATATTGTTGGAAGCTAGCATCATCAAGATTAAGGAGGAATAGAATAGTCACTCAGCATATGCAGTCTTCAAGGGATCCCACAACCATAAAAAGAGCAATTAGTTACATCAGCATCAGGTGCTCGATAGCTGCTGCTGATCCAAGACTGATTCATTTTTATGAATGTGAGCCTATCAAGGGAGTCTGTGGACAGGCGCACTCTATGATCCGCTACAAACCCTCCAGCAGCACTGAATGTGCGTTCAGAAAGAACGCTGGATGTAGGACAGCCCAGTAGATCAATTGTATATTGAGAAAGTTCTGGCCAGTGGTCCACCCTCAAGACCCAGTAACCCAGTGCATGCTCTGTTTGAAAGGTCTCCAAGTCTGCTCTTGCCCCAAGATATTCCTGCACCATGTAATGCAGACGCTGGCGATGGTTGCTTGAACTGATCAGACCTTGGTGCTCAGGACTGAAAAATTGTCTAAAGGCATTGGTCAGCCAGCCACCTTCTCCACTGCTCTTCCTCTGACTGAATGAAGCTGTCATGGTTATGCAGTAATCTTTGTCGGTCAGCTTACCTCTCCTCCATGTGTTCACCTTTAGAGGCCAGCCACTCTCATCTGGCTACTTAAATAATCTCTCCTCAAAGCATGGCTCCACCCCAGCCCCTATCAGGGAACTCTATATTAACCTGTGCACTGCAAGCCTGCCTTGCTTATCAACCTTTGTGTGTTTAGCCTCCGTGTGCATCTTGCTGTGTCTTCTACGTTTGATTCCAGTTACTGATCTTGCCTTGTTCTCAACTATCCCTGCCTGCTTGTGACCCTGACCTTTGGCGCGTTCTATGTTTATCCCTGTCTGCTAGTCGCCCCGACCTTTAGCTTACTCCCTTACTATCTCTGTCCTCCTGTAGCCTACTGTGGGCGTGAGCTGGGAGACCCTGGGGGTCGCGACCTGGAGCCAGTTGCAGCCCAGTCCATCCTCCCCACTAGAGGCTCTGGTGAACACCTGTTGGCTCTTAGTCTCCACGCCCTGGGGAATCTTACACTCTAGCCCCTGTGGGATCCGTGTTGGTGTCCCAGCGGACCTGCCTTCCTTAACCACCTAGACTCCCATCCGCAGCAGTCAGCCGTAGGGTCCACTACATTTGTGGTGCACTCCTGATCCCAACAGTGTGCATCTGTCACCTGGCCTCAGGTGTCCTGACAGAAGCCTCAGCAACACGTTGTCCAGCACCAGGAAATTGTATCCTCACAGGGTCTAGAAATGCATTGCACAAACCTTTCTTCAAGGCCTCCTGTAGATTTTTCATCCTCTGCTTCCTCTGCAGGCAGGTTGAGTTCTGCAACCTTACTCTTGTAACATGGATCAAGAAGGGTTGCCAGCCAGTAATGATTCCTTCTCTTTGATACCACGAATCCTAGGGTCCTTATGCTGCATGGCCTCCCTGATTCTGCAAAGCCTGCAAAATTTTGCAGAGGCATTCGATTCTGAGTCCTCTGGGTCACTAAGGATCACATGATCCGTAACAACCTCCTCCCAGCCACGTTAATCTCCTTGGGTTTATGGGGACTAAAAACCATTCCTTGGGGGCGTGGCTTGGCGCGCAACAGGGATGGACGCTTGAAACAAGAGCTCCGGCATCCAGGCAGCCTTAGCCCGTCACCTTGCACCCAAAGCACTCGATAATGAGCAGGAGGAACACAGGGACACCCCGCACGAGATCCCGCCGCACATCGGCAGCTTATCAGGGAAGGAACATTGAGGATTTGTTCCGGAATCCCCCGCCAGCACGAGAAGGCCTGATAGGAGCCAAGATGGCGCCGCCACATGTAACGGAGGATGACTTCAGTGAGGACTCTCAATCTGCGGCTGAGGAGAACGGTAGGATTACCCCTCACCCCGACCTCCCCCTGACATATGCCGGCATGTCAGGCTTTGCAGCTGACATAAAAGCCACCTTTTCGGCGGCGATAACGGATCTAAAATCCAGCATGTTGATCCTCACAGACAAGATGGCCACGGTAGAGCATGCAGGCAAATGCAGGGATAAGGCTCTTCATCGCCTGGACAGAGTTACCCATACACAGTCCCAACAACTTATAGAGATTAACAAACACCTCGAGGATTTAGATAACAGAGGCAGAAGAAATAATATTAGGGTGCGGGGGATCCCAGAGACTGTGGAGGCTGATCAAATAACCCCAGCTTTACAGAGGGTTTTTAACAGCCTGCTAGAAAGACCAGAGGAGACAGACATTGAATTTGTAAGAGATCACAGAGCACTCAGAGCAAGAGGCCCTGACAATATGCCACCACGCGACATCATATGCTGTTTGCAGAGCTTTGCTTTAAAAGAAGACATCATGCGGAAAGCACGCAGGAATGATCAGATAGTCTTCAATGGAGAAACCATCATGCTCTTTCATGATCTGTCTCAGATCACTCTAAAGAACCTCAGAGCTCTTAGACCATTACTAGACAAGCTGAGAGAAAAGGATCTCCGCTACTCATGGCGATTCCCGTTCGCACTCCTAGTGAATCAAAATGGAAGACAGCATACTTTGCGATCGCCAGAAGATCTCCCAGATTTTTGCCAAGCGTTACATCTGGAACCGGTTGAACTGCCAGATTGGTACCAGGAATTTATGCTACCTCCATTGGAAAGATCCCCCTTCTCATCGCCCGACAAACGCCTCTCCAAGAAGATGAAATCAGCACGCCCTGGAGGTTCACAGGCGGGAACCCCAAATAACAGACCTCATGCTTCCAGGGGCTTTGAAGAAGCCTGAAAATGTCCACAGAAAACCACACTATACATGGAAGAGGACGAGCATCTTTCCTGAAATAATACCATGATTGCTGACCCCAAAGTTTTTTTTTTTTTGACACCAACAATCTAAGACACTTCGGCTGGGTTCGCCTTATCTGGTCGAATGGAACTTCACATCAAGAATCAACAACACACTAAGTGCCAGTTCTTGTAGCCCAGCAGTTTTAGTTGGAGTTTATGTTTACGGGGACTGTTGCTTTTACCCCCCATGATGGCTCAGGCCAATTCTATAGATAGAATACGGTTGTAGGGCAAATAGATCAGAATAGATGATACTAGCAGGAATGTGCGGTTCTTGAAGCATAACTGTCAGTATTTCACTTCAGCAAGCATTGATTATGGAAATGTCGATGAAAGAAATATCTTTAAAACTCAAAAAAAAAAAAAAAAAAACCAAAGCAAAGTAAAATGCAAGTTATAGGTTTAATTTAAAACCATCTCTAAGGGGAAGACAACAGGATGATACCCCCGCTTGGAGGGGGGCCTTGAAGTCTCCCAGGAGAACAGAGAAATGACCAAACAATTCATCGACATCTCTACATGTAAAGTCAAATGAGTCAAAGAGATCAGGGGTGGTAGTAAGTTCCTTCATTGTTGCAATTAGGGTGCATTGTTGACCATTAATGTTTACAATATGTTTATTATGGCTGCTGCCGGTTTTTGCTCACAAATTGAGTGTTATATATTTAATTCAATTTAATCTAATTTGATTGGTTGAGTTAACCAAAGTGATTGGGCGGCTGCCAATCGCGCTCCGACAAAGTGCCCCTTGACAGGAGAGGATTTTCCTGGCAGGAGGCACTAACATTTTACCTTGGCCCTATTGGGTTTCCAAGGAGATCACATTATCTCTATCTTACTTTCTAAGTGCTCTCACTTTCAAGGTACTAATTCCTCGCTTTCTTTTCCTCATTTCTTTTTACCTATACCTTTTAAGGGGTAAAGTATAATTTATTGGAAACTTCAGTTATCTCTCCAGTTGTTGCCTCGACAGCTCTCTCTGGGCCCTCAAGATGGCATACTCATCCCTAGGACATGAGCCTACAGTGATCTCTCACAACACGAAGGGCCTGAATATTCCTGAAAAGCGCAAGACCCTCTTAAAGGAACTCAAAAAAGGTAAACCTCGTTTTGTGTTTTTACAGGAAACACACTTCAAAACTTAACAAATCCCCAAACTGACAGACTCTTTCTTCACACAGGCATACCATGCAACGAATGACTTAGCAAAATCCAAGGGAGTGTCCATACTCATTAGTAGGGATGCTTCCTTTGAATTAACTGACAAACTCATAGATCCAGAAGGAAGGTTCATATTCCTGAAAGGGAATTGCTGCGGTACGCCTATTACGCTAGCAAATGTTTATTTTCCCAACACGGCACACCTAACCTTCTGCCGTAAAATTGTTGGACAACTCAAAGATTTTGGCTCGGGATGTATCATTCTAGGGGGGGACTTTAATGTCCCATTGAATCCTCTCAGTGATACGTCCACAGGCAAAACCTATATTACGTACAAAATACTCAAACAAATCAAAACATTACTGAACTCGCTTCAACTAATAGACTCTTGGAGATTCATTAATCCGAGGGAAAAGATTACACCTTCTATTCCATACCCCACTGCAGATACTCAAGAATAGATTATGTCTTTGTTTCACAAAGAGACTTAGATATAGTCTCAGGAGCTAAAATAGGGATACAGACCTTTTCAGATCATGCCCCAATTTCAATGTCGTTGAAGTTCACAGAACACCGACCCAAAACAAATACTTGGAGATTAAATTCAGCACTGTTAACAGACCCAACTTCACTCCCTCAAATAGCGACATCACTATCAGACTACTTCAAAACCAACTCCACACCAGACATCAACCCCCTTTCAATATGGGAAGCACATAAATGCACAATTAGGGGAGAACTCATTAGAATGGGCGCTCACCGCAAAAGAGAGAGGGAAAATGAAATTAAATCCCTGACAGAGAAGATTCGCGCCCTAGAATCCCTACATAAACAATCCCTGACAGAACATACGGCAATTGAACTCTTAAATCATAGAAAAACACTCCAACAGATCTTCGACACAAGGGCTAAAAGATTCCTATTTTTAAAAAAAAAATCTACTACGAACATGGCAACAAAACAGGAAGCTTACTAGCAAGAGCCATAAAAAACGCGAAAACACAACAAAATATCTCAGGCATACGAACAAAAGAAGGGAAACTAGATATCACTACCGAAAAAATTGCACACCACTTTCATAATTATTACACATCCTTGTATAACTTACTCAACCCACAGAAACCTAGCTCAATTCAAGGAACGAGATTACATGCCATACGTCAATATCTGATAGACTCTAAACTTCCCACATTGTCAACTGAAGATATTACCCAACTAGAAAATCCCATAGAAGCTTGTGAACTACAACAAGTGATCAAACACCTAAAGACAGGGAAAAGTCCGGGACCGGACGGTTTCACAGCAATTTATTACAAAACATTCCAGGGAACTCTGCTGGGACCATTACTAAGGGCCCTGAACTACTTGTCTGAGCCCAGGGAGATCCCGGCGGATTTCCTTACGGCACATATTACAATTCTTCCCAAGCCAAACAAGGACCTGACAAAATGTGCAAGCTACAGGCCAATTTCGCTATTGAATCTTGATGTGAAATTGATTTAAAAAATAATAGCAAACAGTTTGAAACCTTTACTTCACGGATTGATAGGAAGCGAGCAAGCAGGATTCATGCCAGGAAGAGAAACCAGAGATAATGTTATCAAAACGCTCAATTTAATGCATGCTGCAGGAGTGCGGAAATTCGAAGGCCTTCTCCTGTCCACGGACGCGGAGAAGGCCTTTGACCGCGTAGCCTGGGATTTCATGCTAGAAACATGCAGGTTCATTGGCTTGGGAAACAATATGATGTCTTGGATCTCTATGCTCTATAAAAACCCTTCTGCGCAGCTGAAGATCAATGGCTCCCTTTCAAGTACAGTTGAGATAAAAAATGGGACGAGACAGGGTTGCCCACTCTCGCCTCTGCTGTTTATCCTAACCTTAGAGCCATTTATCAGACGGATTGTAGCAGAGAGGGCAATACAGGGCTTCGAGGTAGGAAAAAAAGAATACAAGGTGGCGGCATATGCGGATGACTTGTTGTTCTTCATAACGAACCCTCATATTTTACTCCCCTCCTTGATGAAAGAATTCTCTATCTTTGGGTATCTCTCAAACCTTAAAATCAATTATGCCAAGTCGGAAATTTTAAATGTCTCGATCCCCACAAATAAATTAGATCTCATCCAGTCAAATTGCCCCTTTAAATGGGTAAGCACAGCGCTTAAATATTTAGGGATATGGCTGACCCCCAAATTATCTCAAATTTTTGAATATAATTTAATTCCCCTATTGAAAACAATATGTTCAGACTTACAAAACTGGCACTCAAAAGGTTTATCCTGGTTCGGTCGGGCAGCTATATGTAAAATGGTCATTTTACCAATAGTTCTGTATCTATTTAGAAATTTACCGATAAAAATTCCCCAAAACTTCTTTAAAGTGCTTCACGCAACTCAAACAAAATTTATTTGGGCCCACAAGAAACCTAGAGTAAGATTTTCTAGACTTACTAAGCCCAAAGATAAAGGGGGAATGGGAATCCCAGACTTCCGTGCGTACTACCTCGCCTCTCACATAACTAGGATAATAGACTGGCATTGCCACTCTACAATCAAAGATTGGGTAGAAATTGAGGAAATATTAAGCCATACACCAATTAAATACTCACCATGGATTCAGTGGAGTAGTCTCCCAGCGGAGATGAGGACACATCCCTTAGTGGACACCACCTTAGCAATCTTTCATAAGTTAACGAAACTTACCAACTTCTCGTCACTTCTTAGTGCGCTTACACCGCTACAGAATAAGCCCAATTTCCCACCGGGAATGGGGAACCGATCACTTCAAGCGAACGGCACAAATAAACCCCTACTAGCTTCACAATGTTTCCACAATCAAGAGTTCAGGGACTTTACAGATTTTAAACATACAAACAAACTACCCGACCTACAGCTTGGGACTTATTTTCAATGCCGTAGCTTCCTTAATAGAACACAAAGAAAACAAAATTTCAACAGACCACTAACAGAACTAGAGTCAGTATGTCAGACAGAGGAACCCATTTCTAAAGTGACATCACTAGCATACCGCTGGATCCAAAATGGGGAGGACAGGGATGAGAGGGATCTCAGAGAGAGCTGGTCGAGGGCACTAGGTATTCCATTGTCGACTTCACAATGGATGAAAGCATGTGTTTTTGCTCATAAATGCTCCCTGAGCACAAAAACTCAGGAAACAGCATACAAGTTACTCACTCAATGGTATGCCACAGCAGTAAAGCTACACTCTTGGTTTCCAGACCACTCGGATACTTGCTGGCGCTGTAACTCTGACAAAGGATCATTGCTTCACATTTGGTGGCAGTGCCCAGTATTGAACACATTCTGGGCAAAGGTCAGGGAGATGATATACTTAATAACAGAAACAAAATTAAAGCTAGACGCAGCAGGATGTCTCCTGCATATCACGGAATTCCCCATTAAGAGGTATAAACATTCACTTACCAAACATCTTTTAAATGCGGCCAAAGCTATCATCCCACTGTACTGGAAATCTACAAAAATCCCATCCATACGGGAATGGCTCAATAAGATAGGGGAGTTCTATGAGATGGAGGAGACTATTGCACAAGCAGGAGAAAATGTGGAAAGATTTCACAAAACTTGGTCACCTTGGCTTATATATAAATACTCACAGGCATATTTGGATGTTATGAAATAGATCCTGGTTGTAAGTTAACTCTCATATGACAAACTAAATATTGAAAAACAGTCAAATGAGGAACAATGATTCCCATTAACTTAACCTGAAGGTTTAATCCTTATTACCCTTTTTCTCTTTCTTTTCTCTTTTTCTTTTCCAACTATTCTTCTTCTTTGAATGACAATACGGAATCCACGAATGATAGTCATTGATATCTGCTTTACTAAGATTTACAGTTGTATAATCATAAACAATTGATACCAACCCTTGCAATGTAACTGAGGTTCAATGGTGTTTCTGATGATATATCTAACACTGTATTGTACTGGGTGGAGCTGCGTCTCCACAGATGCATCTCTTGATTTTTCACAATAAACTTTGATGATAAAAAAAAAAAAAAAAAAACAAAAAAAAAAAAACAACCCTTGAAGACTGCTGCTGAGTGTTATCCTCCACGTCCATGCTGACACAATCCTCCTCCTCCTCTTCTTCCTGTGTGTTTGGCGGGCCTGCAGGAATAATATCTGGATAAAGGGGGCCTTGAGAGGTAAGGAAGTCCTCCTCTTTCTTACATTGTTCTGCTTTAAGTGCCCTGTCCATTATTCCATGAAGCATGTGCTCCAACAGGAAGACAAGAGGGACAGTATCACTGATGCATGCATTGTCGCTGCTCACCATTCTCGTGGCCTCATCAAATGGTGACAGGACAGTGCATGCATCTTTGATCAGTACCCACTGGAGTAGCGAAAAGAAGCCAAGCTCCCCTGACCCTGTCCTGCTGCCATACTCACACAGGTACTCATTGATGGACTTCTGCTGCATGTACAGCCACTGCAGCATTGCCAACGTTGACTTCCACCTGGTGGACATGTCACAAATGAGGCGGTTGGTGGGCAGGTTGCATTCCCTTTGAATGTCAGCCAGCCAAGCACTGGCATTGTTTGACCGTTGGAAATGACCACAGACTTTTCTTGCCTGCCTCAGGAGATCTTGTAAGCCTGGGTACCTGCTCAAGAACCGCTGCACCACCAAATTCAGGATGTGTGCCAAACATGGAACATGGGTCAAGTGCCCCTGTTGGAGGGCGGAGAGAAGGTTGGTGCCATTGTCTCATACAACCATTCCTGGCTGAAGCTGGCGTGGCGTCAACCACCTCTGAGCCTGCCCCTGCAGAGCTGACAGAATCTGTGCCCCAGTGTGGCTCCTGTCCCCTAAGCAATGGTTTAACCTTAAACTACATAGATGTGGAATTCCCTTCCACAGGCGGTGGTCTCAGCGGGGGGGGGGGCATCGATAGTTTCAATAAACTATTAGCTAAGCACCTGAACGACCGCAACATATATACAATGTAATACTGACATATAATCACACACATAGGTTGGACTTGATGGACTTGTGTCTTTTTTCAACCTCACCTACTATGTAACTATGTACCTCATGCACCGCATGGCATCTTTTTGCCTGAGTGCTTGCGTAGCCCCTTGACCTCTTACGGAGCACCGCTGGTTCAGAGAACAAATCTGCAGAGGAGGCCATAGAGGAAGAAGAAGAGGAGGGGGTGGAGGAGAAAGCTGTGGCAGAATTACCGCTAGCATTTTGGAGGCGTGGTGGCGGAACAAGATCCAACAATACTGAACCCTGTCCTACATCCTTCCCAGCTGCCAGCAGAGTTACCCAGTGCACCGTAAATGAAAGCTAACATCCCTGCCCATGCCTGCTAGACCATGAGTCTGCGGTAATATACACCTTACTGCTGATCGCCCTGTCCAACAAGACAAAAACATTGCCTTCCACATGCCGGTAGAGAGCTGGAATGGCCTTCAATGAAAAGAGGCTGCTTTTTGGAACCTGCAACTGAGGTACAGCACATTCAACAAATTCACGAAAGGGGGCAGAGTCTACCAGCTGAAAAGGCAGTAGTTGCAGTGCTAGCAATTTGGCCAAGCTGGCATTCAGCTAGCATTCAGACTGTGAGCATGTGGATGGCTGGGACCAAATTTCTTTTTATGGTTAGGGGATAGGGAAATTTGGGAAAGCAACTGGGGTAGGAAAATTTGCCTGCTAAAATCAGATGGTGGTGTACTGCTAGCAGATTGGCTGCGAGTACTTGGGACACCTATTGCTATACCTTCATTCCTCTCAGTGCAGGTTTTTGAGAGGACTGGAGTAGGGTTGGAGATCCCAGATGAGGAGCAAGGAGAAGTCCGCCTTTTTCTTTGATGTGGGTTTTTCAAGACTTGTTGCCTTATGAGTTTATGTGAAATCTACATTAATAGCTGTAAAATATTGGAATTATGAATATATATATATATATATATATATATATTTAATTTATTTATATTTAATGAATTTAATGAATATATTTAATTTAGCTTTTATCTATGTAGGGCATATTATCTTCATAGAAATCTCTGGTAGACCAGAAAAGTCGTGCCTAGGATTGTGTATACAAACAATGGGATCCAAACCTCATTGTTTTACACATACTCACTTCAAAGATCCCATGCTGGGATATGCAATGAAGCAATGCCAACCCCTAATCAATAGTTAACTTCCCGGGAAAATTCAAGTCAGAGCCGGTTCACACTAGAAGCGGCACGACTTGCAGGTCGCCTCATCGAGGCGACCTGCACACGACTGCCACGGCGACTTGCAAGACGACTTCTGTATAGAAGTCTATGCAAGTCGCCCCCAAAGTAGTACAGGAACCTTTCTTCTAAGTCAGAGCGACTTGCGTCGCTCCGATTAGAACGGTTCCATTGTATAGAACGGGAGGCGACTTGTCAGGCGGCTAGGTTGCCTGACAAGTTGCCCCCGTGTGAACCGGCTCTTAAGCTCCTGCTCAGAATAGTCACAAGGATTTGCATTAAAGCGGGCTGACTTATGCAAAGTATAGGGATTGGAGATGTCGCCAGTCTTTAACCAGGAATAGGGAAGCTCACCAATCAGATCCACGCTATACCAACCAATGAAGCATCAGCATGTAATGATATACACAGACTAGATGGGAGGGAAACACACACTTTTATGGGAGAGCAACCATCAGAATGGAACCCTGGTGCAAAGGGTAATTATGGGAAAGGTCTGCATTTTACTTGTAACTTGTAACTTTTACTTGTAACTAAATATGTATGCAGATTAATGTTTTCAGGAATATACTCTGTATTCCTTCATGTAATTCTCTTATTTTAACCTAATTTTTTCTTCCTTGGTGTAGACCATGAGTCTTCAAACTATGGCCCTCCAGCTGTTCAGGAACTACAATTCCCATCATGCCTAGTCATGTATGTGAATGTCAGAGTTTTACAATGCCTCATGGGATATGTCATTCCACAACAGCTGGAGGGCCGTAGTTTGAGGATCCCTGGTGTAGACTATAAATAGATGGTTGTGTATTAGATAGACGTTCAACTACTCACCAACAAGTGCTGTTATTGTGTTAAAAAAAAAGAAAAAGACTGCATGGGAGGCCGTCATATGTCTGGTCAAGCATGTGGTGCCCAAGCGGCTGCTGTTGTGGCCACACTTGATCCGCTTCAGACATAGGTTGCAACAGCAATGGTGTGATCTGCTGCACACATGTCTAAAAAGGCCCACACTATGGAACTTTTCAAAATCAGTGGGGAGTCAGCTGCACCCTGCACCTGCGGAGCTCTGCAGTATGATGCAGTAGGGTGGCTGCCCTTAAGCTGCCCCCTAGAGGACATCCTGCCTCGTTAGAGTTGTGCCTCCTCCTCCTCCTCTATTCTATCAGGCACCCAAGTAGAGTCAGTGACCTCATCATCCCCTCCCTCCTCGTCACTGGAGCACATTTGACACTATGCTGCAGCTGGGGGATCATGATCATGCCAGTTTCTTATCCTTCTTTGGCACCCCCTCTCTCTAGGCTCACAGTACTCCCTTCCTCAACCTGGGAACCAGCATCGGAGACTTCAAATCGCTTGCATTCCAGCAGCATGTACCCTGCCCTATATTATTCAAAAAGCTTATAAATAGATTTTTGGGCTGGAGCTACACTTAAAAAATGTACCTGTTCCAAATGACAAACAGATTCAACTTAGGAACAAACCTACAGTTACTATCTTGTTTGTAACCCGGGGACCGCCTGTATGCTGCTGCTGTTCAGAGTATATAGGGCCTGGGGGCCCAACGCCTTTTTTTTTTAAATTTGGGTGCGGGGTTCCCCTTAATATCCATACCAGACCTAAAGGGCCCGGCAATGGGTTGGGGGGGGCAACATTACATTATAGCCACAAGCAGTTTTAAATTACTTTTTTTCCTTTAGAAATGTCATTTTGTGCAGGGACTGTTCTAAACACAGGAAAAATGTGCCAATTTACAGGCATACTATAGACACCCCCCAGGCACGATATTTAAAGGAATATTACACTTTTATTGTTTCACTTTAAGCATTATTAAAATCACTGCTCCTGAAAAAACAGCCGTTTTTAAAACTTTTTTTTGCATTGATACATGTCCCTTGGGGCAGGACCCAGGTCCCCAAACACTTTTTAGGACAATAACTTGCATATAAGCCTTTGAAATTAGCACTTTTGATTTATCACGTTCGAGTCCCATAGACTTTAATGGGGTTTGCGTGTTCGCACAAATTTTTGATCTGTTCGCATGTTCTGCCGCGAACCGGGTGGGTGTTTGGCTCATCCCTAGTTGTCAGTACACATTGAGGACTGAATCTCCATAATGGGAACATGAAAAGCAATAAAAGAGAGTCTAACCCCTCTCTATTCCATCTAAAACCAAATAAAAAAATGCCTAGAAATACAAATTAGCTCTTTAGCTGGCTGGTATATCATATTGTATCACGTATTGGCTTGCTCATCATATTTATCATCCTTTTTCCTGGAACTGCAATTCCATTTATCTGAATTTGCAACTATCTTATAGCTAGATAGATATACTTTATTGCCATTGTTTATCTCAACGGTAAAGTAACATTTATGATATGGTCATACAATTATTAACACTTACATCCTTATAACAAAAGCTACGCTTACATTTACATGTCTATAAACATGGCATGTTTCCCAGTATTTTATCTGAATCTTGTTTTTATTACACAGAATGACCTTTACTCTAAGACCCCTTTCACACTGGGGCGCTTTGCAGGCACTACAGCACTAAAAATAGCGCCTGCAAAGCGCCCTAAAAGAGCCGCTGCTGTGTCTCCAGTGTGAAAGCCCCGAGGGCTTTCACACTGGAGCGGTGCGCTGGCAGGACGGTAAAAAAAGTCCTGCTAGCAGCATCTTCGGAGCGGTGAAGGAGTGGTGTATACACCACTCCTTCACCGCTCCTGCCCATTAAAATGAATGGGGCAACGCGGCTATACCGCTGGCATAGTGCTGCTGTAGCAGGGCTTTGCGGTGGTTTTAACCCTTTCTCGGCCGCTAGCAGGGGGTAAAACCGCCACTAAAACGATGGTAAAGCGGTCCTAAAAATAGTGTAAAAGGGCTCTAAAGTAGAACTATAGGCAAAACTTTTTTTTTTTTTCATTTTGGATAGAGTAAGGGAGATTTATAACCCTTGTCAGATTTTTTTTTCGTCATCTGTGTCCCATTGCGAAGATTTACCTTCAATAATAATGGTAAACAGGACAAATAGAGAGGGTGAATCTCCTTAATGGGGACACAGACAGCAATAAAACCTGACAGGTATTCTAATCCCTCTCCACCCTATCTAAAACCAAATACATGTTTTGCCTTTAGTCATACTTTAATGTTCGCCAGAAGCATAGTTATAATTCTCTTTGACCTATGAAAAATTTGAGGTCCTCTCAACATCTCCTCTCTATTAAAAACACCTACCATGCATACAACTCTCTTAACCAGTTCCTGCCAAGCCTATAACAATATGATGGCCTCTCGTAGATCTGGGTAGATGTCATATGACGTGCTCCCAAACCATGCCTCGTGTGCGGCCCCACAGCAGTGCAATCTGTAACCGGCTGTGTCACAACCGATGACTGATCAGTGTACCGGCTTGCTGACCAATCACAACAGGTCACAATGAATGGCTTCCTTTCATGCCATCCATTGTGTACAATTGCTAGCTGTGATTGGTCAGTGTGATTACATGGTACAGACAGGGCCAATCCAAGCGCATCTGCACCATGTGCAGTGGTGGTCACTCCATTAGGGGCACCGCACCCCCCCCCCATCCATGCGCCCGGCCCCTACATCAGGTTTGATCAATTTTCAGATATATACCATCGTTTATGGACTCTATAACTTCCCTACAGGCTAAATAATATACACTGATTTGGTTTATTTTCACCAAAGAAACGTAGCAGAATACATTTTGACCTAAATTTACGAAGAACATTTATTTATTTGCAAAATTTTGAAACAAAAATGAAAAAAAAAATTCAGTCTTTTTTGTTTATTTAGCAAAAAGTAAATACAAACAGTGGTGATGAAATGCCACCAAAAGAAAGTTCTAGTTGTGTGAACAAAATTATAAAAATGTCATATGGGTACAGTGTTGTATGACCGCGTAACTGTCATTCAAAGTGCGACAGCGCTGAAAGCTGAAAATTGGCCTGGGCAGGAAGGGAGTAAAAGTGCCCTGTATTGAAGTGGTTAAACAATATAACAGACAATGAAGATGCTCCCACTGGAGTATGAGGGACATGAGAAAATATCCATTATCAAGGCCTCAGTGTTTAACAGTGAATCAGCCTGGACATATTACAAAAGTTTTTCAGATGCTTGTAATTCATTACATTGATTGGTGTCATAATGGGCCGAACACCCCCCTGTTCGGTTCACAGCATAACATGCGAACCTGCAAAAAATTTGTTTGAACACCATTAAAGTCTATGGGACACGAACATGAAAAATCAAAAGTGCTAATTTTAAGGGTTAATATGCAAGTTATTGTCCTAAAAAGGGTTTGGGGACCTGGGTCCTGCCCCAGGGGTCATGTATCAATGCAAAAAAAGTTTTAAAAACGGCCGTTTTTTCGGGAGTAGTGATTTTAATAATGCTTAAAGTGAAACAATAAAAGTGAAATATTCCTTTAAATTTCGTACCTGGGGGGTGTCTATAATATGCCTGTAAAGTGGCGCATGTTTC
Organism: Aquarana catesbeiana; assembly: GCF_042186555.1. Lineage (NCBI taxonomy): Eukaryota > Metazoa > Chordata > Amphibia > Anura > Ranidae > Aquarana > Aquarana catesbeiana. The sequence continues at coordinate 27,485,733 of NC_133329.1, forward strand.
CCGTGTTTACAACAGTCCGAGAGCAAAATGACATTTCTAAAGGAAAAAAAAGTCATTTAAGTACTAGCGGCTATAATGAATTGTCGGGTCTCTGCAATACACATAAAAGCAATTGAAAAAAATGGCCTGGGATTCCCCCACAGTGCATTACCAGGCCCTTTGGGTCTGGTATGAATATTAAGGGGAACCCGAACCAAAATTAAAAAAAAAAAAAAAAAAAAACACTTTTTTGGGGGGTCCCCTCAAATTCCATACCAGGCCCTTCAGGTCTGGTATGGATATTAAGGGGAACCCCGCGCCAAAATTTTAAAATAAAATGGCGTGGGGATCCCCCTCAAAATCTATATCAGACCTTTATCCGAGCACACAACCCGGCGGGCCGCAGGAAAAGAGGGGGGACGAGAGAGCGCCTCCCCTCCTGAACCATACTAGGCCACATGCCCTCAATATGGGGAGGATGTCCCCATGTTGATGGGGACAAGGGCCTCATCCCCACAACCCTTGCCCGGTGGTTGTGGGGGTATGCGGGCAGGGGGCTTATCGGAATCTGGAAGCCCCCTTTAACAAGGGGACCCCCAGATCCCGCCCCCCCCATGTGAAATGGTAATGGGGTACCCCTACCATTTCACAAAAAAAGTGTCAAAAATGTTAAAAAAGACAAGAGACGGTTTTTGACAATTCCTTTATTAATGTCTTCTTCTTTTCCCGCTTCTTCTTCCATCTTCTTCTGGTCTTCATTTGGTTATATTCTGCCATCTTGTTCTTCCCCCGCTTCTTCCTCTGCTTCTTCCTCCGATCCTCTGCTTCTTCCTTTGGTCTTCTTGTCCGCATCTTCCTCCAGCTCCTTCTTCCCCGCTTCGTTCTCCGGATGATCCGCATCCATAGGAGGTTCCCACTGTGTGACACTTCTGTTCTTCTGACAGTTCTTATATAACTGAGGGCGGGGCCACCCGGTGACCCCTCCCCCCTCTGACACTGATGGGATGGATGGCCAGTCACTGATAAGTACGTTGGGGGTCTGTGATGTGCAGGGACCCACTGTAGACCAGGGAAGACACTCCAGGAAGCCGGTGAGTGCAGCTAGTATGGACGTACGGCATACCGGGTGTGACGTCACCAACACGAAGCAATGTTGGGTTGACTGAGCCACAATGAGGCTTGGGATGGACACTTCTGACACTTCTTATATATAACGGAGAGCGGGACCCCACCCCAACCCCCCTCTAACCGGGTGATCCCGCACCCTGTGATGTCACGGGGAAACCCATAGGGATGTCCCCGTGTGACAGAGGGAGGCGGGGTCACCAGGTGGCCCGCCCTCCGTTATATAAGAAGTGTCAGAAGAAGAGAAGAGTCACACAACGGGAGCCTCCCATGGATGCGGAGCGGCCCAAGAATGAAGCAGGGAAGAAGATGCCGCGGAGGAAGATGCCGGACGAGAACACCGGAGCAAGAAGCAGAGGATCGGAGGAAGAATCAGAGGAAGAAGAAGATGGAGGAAGAAACAGAAGGAAGAAGGAAGGAAGAAGACCCGAAGAAGATGGAAAGAAGACTTTAAATAAAGGAATTGTCAAAAATTGTCTCTTGTCATTTTTAACATTTTTGACACTTTTTTTGTGAAGTGGTAGGGGTACTTTTGTACCCCATTACCATTTCACACGGGGGGGTGGGATCTGGGGGTCCCCTTGTTAAAGGGTGCTTCCAGATTCTGATAAGCCCTCTGCCCGCAGACCCCCACCACAACCACCGGCCAACGGTTGTGGGAATGAGGCCCTTGACTCATCAACATGGGGACAAGATGCTTTGGGGGGCTAACTCAAAGCACCCTCCCAATGTTGAGGGCATGTGGCCTGGTATAGTTCAGGAGGGGGGAGCTCTCTCATCCCCCCTCTTTTCCTGCGGCCTGCCAGGTTGTGTGCTCGGATAAGGTATGGATTTTTGGGGGACCCCACGCCATTTTTTTAAAAATTTTGGCGCGGGGTTTCCCTGTGGGGAAATCCCATGCCGTTTTTATCAATGAATTTTTATGTGTATTGTCGGACCGACGATTCATTAATAGCCGCGAGTAGTTTTAAATGACTTTTTTTCCTTTGAAATGTCAGACTGTTCTAAACACAGGAAACATGTGCCACTTTACAGGCATACTATAGACACCCCCCAGGTATGAAATTTAAAGGAATATTACATTTTTATTTCACCCTAAGCATTATTAAAATCACTGCTCCCGAAAAAACGGCCGTTTTTAAAACTTTTTTTTTTGCATTGATACATGTCCCCTGGGGCAGGACCCAGGTCCCCAAACACTTTTTATGACAATACCATGCATATAAGCCTTTAAAATTAGCACTTTTGATTTCTCCCATAGACTTTTAAAGAGTGTTCATCCAAAATTGTTCGCTGTTCGGCGAACTGGCGAACAGCTGATGTTCGAGTCGAACATGAGTTCAACTCGAACTCGAAGCTCATCCCTAGTGATGACATACATCTACAGTTAGGAGGTCCGGAAGTGGTTAAAAGGAAGCCCTCCAGTGGCACGCTGTCACCGCATACAGAGCTTCCATCTTCACCCGGTCTTCCTTTGTGGTTTGCTGACTCCGGCCATCTGACTGGCTGAGCTGCGATGATGTCACTCCTGCACATGTGCACGGGAGTCATGGTTTAAGGCACAAAGCTCTGAAGGAACGGCACGGGTATGCTATTTTTTCAGAACGCATGCGCCAGTGACGTCACCGGGTGCTGCTCCATGGAATATCTCCTAAACGGTGCACATTTAGGAGATATTAATTTTACCTACAGGTAAGCTTTATTATAAGCGTAGGGAAAAATTTTCCACCCTGTGTGTGACAAGACACTTTCTTGGCACTTTTTATGGTTGCTCTCCTTTTTTTGGTCATTTTTTTCAGGACTGTTTTTTCTTGTGGGTTCCCTTTGCACACTTTATTATGTATTGGTCACTCATCTGTTTTATTACTTAAGGTTTATATATACAGCAATTTTTTCACTCATTGCGGGTGATGTTGACCACGCCCCCTAAAACGTCACAGTCCCAGCATGCCCAGGGACTGTGACATCATAAGGGGGCGGGGTCTCCACCTATATAAGTCACAACGCAGCCCTCAGAGAGCAGTCCAGCTGGAGAGAGTGTCGTGTCAACATCTGGAGAAGAGAAGACGAGAAGCCCAGAAGTCCAGACCTCCGCTGGCAAGAGAGCTACCTGAAGACAGCGGAGGAGCCAGCCGAAGAACTGGAACACCGGGAGAAGAGAGTGGAGAAGAACCAACCGGACGCCGGGAGAAGATGAACCGGAGGGACCCCCGAAGCTGGAAGAAGACCCCCGAAGTCGGAGGAAGATCCCCCCCCGGAGCTGTTTAATAAAATATTTTAAAAACCTGTGTAGTGTTTTATTATTTACACTTTTTCCCTAGGTGAATGGGTAGGGGTACCATGTACCCCATACTCATTCACATAGGGTGGGGGGCCAGGATCTGGGGGCCCTTTTATTATAGGGGGCTCCTGGATTCCAATAAGCCCCCCGCCCGCAGACCCCGACAACCAACGGCCAGGGTTGTCGGGAAGAGGCCCTTGTCCTCATCTACATGGGGACAAGGTGCTTTGGGGTGGGGGGGTCCCGCAGGGCGCCCCCCTCCCCCAAAGCACCCACCCCCCATGTTGAGGGCATGCGGCCTGGTACGGTTCAGGAGGGGGGGCGCTCGCTCGTCCCCACCCCCTTTCCTGACCGGCCAGGCTGCGTGCTCGGATCGGGGTCTGGTATGGATTGTAGGGGGGACCCCCACGCCGTTTTTTCGGCGTAGGGGGGTTCCCCCTTTATAATCCATATCAGACCTAAGGGCCTGGTATGCCCCGCGCTCGCCACAATAGGAAAATTTGTTTTTCCTATTGCAGCGAGCGCGAAATGCAATACCCTGCCCTCTCGTCGTATCTGGTCCTTTGGACCAGCATACACACGAGCGGGCTTTCCGTCGGACTAGTACACAGACGAGCGGACTTTCCGCCCGAAACTGAGACCGACGGAAAGATTTAAAACATGTTTCAAATCTAGGTCCGGCGGGCTTTTGGGAAAAAGTCCGCCGGAAAAGTCCGCCGGCGCCTACACACGGGCGGATTGTCCGGCACACTCTGGTCCGCCGGACCAAGTATGCTGGAAAGTCCGACCGTGTGTACGCGTACACACGAGCGGACTTTACGGCAGACTTTGTCCGGCTGACTTTTCGACGGACTTTATGACGGACTTTTTGAATGAATGGACTTGCCTACCCACAATCCACCAAAGTCCGTCGAATTCGTACGTGATGACGTACGACTGGACTAAAACAAGGAAGTTTATAACCAGTAGCCAATAGCTGCCCTAGCGTGGCTTTTTGTCCGTCGAACTAGCATACAGACGAGCGGACCTTTCGACCAGACTCGAGTTCGACGGATAGATTTAAAACATGTTTCAAATCTAAGTCCGTCCAACTTTTGAGAAAACAAAGTCCGCTGGAGCCCACACACGATCGAATTGTCTGAAGAAATCCCGTCCGCCGGGCAAAGTCTGCCGTAAAGTCCGCTCGTGTGTACGCGGCATTAGTCTGCTGGACTCAGTTCCTGACGGAAAGCCCGTTCGTCTGCATGCTGGTCCGACGGACCAGATACGACGCAAGGGCAGAGTACTGCATCTCGCGCTCCCTGTTATGGAATATCTCCTAAACGGTGCACATTTAGGAGATATTAATTTTACCTACAGGTAAGCTTTATTATAAGCGTAGGGAAAAATTTTCCACCCTGTGTGTGACAAGACACTTTCTTGGCACTTTTTATGGTTGCTCTCCTTTTTTTGGTCATTTTTTTCAGGACTGTTTTTTCTTGTGGGTTCCCTTTGCACACTTTATTATGTATTGGTCACTCATCTGTTTTATTACTTAAGGTTTATATATACAGCAATTTTTTCACTCATTGCGGGTGATGTTGACCACGCCCCCTAAAACGTCACAGTCCCAGCATGCCCAGGGACTGTGACATCATAAGGGGGCGGGGTCTCCACCTATATAAGTCACAACGCAGCCCTCAGAGAGCAGTCCAGCTGGAGAGAGTGTCGTGTCAACATCTGGAGAAGAGAAGACAAGAAGCCCAGAAGTCCAGACCTCCGCTGGCAAGAGAGCTACCTGAAGACAGCGGAGGAGCCAGCCGAAGAACTGGAACACCGGGAGAAGAGAGTGGAGAAGAACCAACCGGACGCCGGGAGAAGATGAACCGGAGGGACCCCCGAAGCTGGAAGAAGACCCCCGAAGTCGGAGGAAGATCCCCCCCCCGGAGCTGTTTAATAAAATATTTTAAAAACCTGTGTAGTGTTTTATTATTTACACTTTTTCCCTAGGTGAATGGGTAGGGGTACCATGTACCCCATACTCATTCACATAGGGTGGGGGGCCAGGATCTGGGGGCCCTTTTATTATAGGGGGCTCCTGGATTCCAATAAGCCCCCCGCCCGCAGACCCCGACAACCAACGGCCAGGGTTGTCGGGAAGAGGCCCTTGTCCTCATCTACATGGGGACAAGGTGCTTTGGGGTGGGGGGGTCCCGCAGGGCGCCCCCCTCCCCCAAAGCACCCACCCCCCATGTTGAGGGCATGCGGCCTGGTACGGTTCAGGAGGGGGGGCGCTCGCTCGTCCCCACCCCCTTTCCTGACCGGCCAGGCTGCGTGCTCGGATCGGGGTCTGGTATGGATTGTAGGGGGGACCCCCACGCCGTTTTTTCGGCGTAGGGGGGTTCCCCCTTTATAATCCATATCAGACCTAAGGGCCTGGTATGCCCCGCGCTCGCCACAATAGGAAAATTTGTTTTTCCTATTGCAGCGAGCGCGAAATGCAATACCCTGCCCTCTCGTCGTATCTGGTCCTTTGGACCAGCATACACACGAGCGGGCTTTCCGTCGGACTAGCACACAGACGAGCGGACTTTCCGCCCGAAACTGAGACCGACGGAAAGATTTAAAACATGTTTCAAATCTAGGTCCGGCGGGCTTTTGGGAAAAAGTCCGCCGGAAAAGTCCGCCGGCGCCTACACACGGGCGGATTGTCCGGCACACTCTGGTCCGCCGGACCAAGTATGCTGGAAAGTCCGACCGTGTGTACGCGTACACACGAGCGGACTTTACGGCAGACTTTGTCCGGCTGACTTTTCGACGGACTTTATGACGGACTTTTTGAATGAATGGACTTGCCTACCCACAATCCACCAAAGTCCGTCGAATTCGTACGTGATGACGTACGACTGGACTAAAACAAGGAAGTTTATAACCAGTAGCCAATAGCTGCCCTAGCGTGGCTTTTTGTCCGTCGAACTAGCATACAGACGAGCGGACCTTTCGACCAGACTCGAGTTCGACGGATAGATTTAAAACATGTTTCAAATCTAAGTCCGTCCAACTTTTGAGAAAACAAAGTCCGCTGGAGCCCACACACGATCGAATTGTCTGAAGAAATCCCGTCCGCCGGGCAAAGTCTGCCGTAAAGTCCGCTCGTGTGTACGCGGCATTAGTCTGCTGGACTCAGTTCCTGACGGAAAGCCCGTTCGTCTGCATGCTGGTCCGACGGACCAGATACGACGCAAGGGCAGAGTACTGCATCTCGCGCTCCCTGTTATGGAATATCTCCTAAACGGTGCACATTTAGGAGATATTAATTTTACCTACAGGTAAGCTTTATTATAAGCGTAGGGAAAAATTTTCCACCCTGTGTGTGACAAGACACTTTCTTGGCACTTTTTATGGTTGCTCTCCTTTTTTTGGTCATTTTTTTCAGGACTGTTTTTTCTTGTGGGTTCCCTTTGCACACTTTATTATGTATTGGTCACTCATCTGTTTTATTACTTAAGGTTTATATATACAGCAATTTTTTCACTCATTGCGGGTGATGTTGACCACGCCCCCTAAAACGTCACAGTCCCAGCATGCCCAGGGACTGTGACATCATAAGGGGGCGGGGTCTCCACCTATATAAGTCACAACGCAGCCCTCAGAGAGCAGTCCAGCTGGAGAGAGTGTCGTGTCAACATCTGGAGAAGAGAAGACAAGAAGCCCAGAAGTCCAGACCTCCGCTGGCAAGAGAGCTACCTGAAGACAGCGGAGGAGCCAGCCGAAGAACTGGAACACCGGGAGAAGAGAGTGGAGAAGAACCAACCGGACGCCGGGAGAAGATGAACCGGAGGGACCCCCGAAGCTGGAAGAAGACCCCCGAAGTCGGAGGAAGATCCCCCCCCGGAGCTGTTTAATAAAATATTTTAAAAACCTGTGTAGTGTTTTATTATTTACACTTTTTCCCTAGGTGAATGGGTAGGGGTACCATGTACCCCATACTCATTCACATAGGGTGGGGGGCCAGGATCTGGGGGCCCTTTTATTATAGGGGGCTCCTGGATTCCAATAAGCCCCCCGCCCGCAGACCCCGACAACCAACGGCCAGGGTTGTCGGGAAGAGGCCCTTGTCCTCATCTACATGGGGACAAGGTGCTTTGGGGTGGGGGGGTCCCGCAGGGCGCCCCCCTCCCCCAAAGCACCCACCCCCCATGTTGAGGGCATGCGGCCTGGTACGGTTCAGGAGGGGGGGCGCTCGCTCGTCCCCACCCCCTTTCCTGACCGGCCAGGCTGCGTGCTCGGATCGGGGTCTGGTATGGATTGTAGGGGGGACCCCCACGCCGTTTTTTCGGCGTAGGGGGGTTCCCCCTTTATAATCCATATCAGACCTAAGGGCCTGGTATGCCCCGCGCTCGCCACAATAGGAAAATTTGTTTTTCCTATTGCAGCGAGCGCGAAATGCAATACCCTGCCCTCTCGTCGTATCTGGTCCTTTGGACCAGCATACACACGAGCGGGCTTTCCGTCGGACTAGTACACAGACGAGCGGACTTTCCGCCCGAAACTGAGACCGACGGAAAGATTTAAAACATGTTTCAAATCTAGGTCCGGCGGGCTTTTGGGAAAAAGTCCGCCGGAAAAGTCCGCCGGCGCCTACACACGGGCGGATTGTCCGGCACACTCTGGTCCGCCGGACCAAGTATGCTGGAAAGTCCGACCGTGTGTACGCGTACACACGAGCGGACTTTACGGCAGACTTTGTCCGGCTGACTTTTCGACGGACTTTATGACGGACTTTTTGAATGAATGGACTTGCCTACCCACAATCCACCAAAGTCCGTCGAATTCGTACGTGATGACGTACGACTGGACTAAAACAAGGAAGTTTATAACCAGTAGCCAATAGCTGCCCTAGCGTGGCTTTTTGTCCGTCGAACTAGCATACAGACGAGCGGACCTTTCGACCAGACTCGAGTTCGACGGATAGATTTAAAACATGTTTCAAATCTAAGTCCGTCCAACTTTTGAGAAAACAAAGTCCGCTGGAGCCCACACACGATCGAATTGTCTGAAGAAATCCCGTCCGCCGGGCAAAGTCTGCCGTAAAGTCCGCTCGTGTGTACGCGGCATTAGTCTGCTGGACTCAGTTCCTGACGGAAAGCCCGTTCGTCTGCATGCTGGTCCGACGGACCAGATACGACGCAAGGGCAGAGTACTGCATCTCGCGCTCCCTGTTATGGAATATCTCCTAAACGGTGCACATTTAGGAGATATTAATTTTACCTACAGGTAAGCTTTATTATAAGCGTAGGGAAAAATTTTCCACCCTGTGTGTGACAAGACACTTTCTTGGCACTTTTTATGGTTGCTCTCCTTTTTTTGGTCATTTTTTTCAGGACTGTTTTTTCTTGTGGGTTCCCTTTGCACACTTTATTATGTATTGGTCACTCATCTGTTTTATTACTTAAGGTTTATATATACAGCAATTTTTTCACTCATTGCGGGTGATGTTGACCACGCCCCCTAAAACGTCACAGTCCCAGCATGCCCAGGGACTGTGACATCATAAGGGGGCGGGGTCTCCACCTATATAAGTCACAACGCAGCCCTCAGAGAGCAGTCCAGCTGGAGAGAGTGTCGTGTCAACATCTGGAGAAGAGAAGACAAGAAGCCCAGAAGTCCAGACCTCCGCTGGCAAGAGAGCTACCTGAAGACAGCGGAGGAGCCAGCCGAAGAACTGGAACACCGGGAGAAGAGAGTGGAGAAGAACCAACCGGACGCCGGGAGAAGATGAACCGGAGGGACCCCCGAAGCTGGAAGAAGACCCCCGAAGTCGGAGGAAGATCCCCCCCCCGGAGCTGTTTAATAAAATATTTTAAAAACCTGTGTAGTGTTTTATTATTTACACTTTTTCCCTAGGTGAATGGGTAGGGGTACCATGTACCCCATACTCATTCACATAGGGTGGGGGGCCAGGATCTGGGGGCCCTTTTATTATAGGGGGCTCCTGGATTCCAATAAGCCCCCCGCCCGCAGACCCCGACAACCAACGGCCAGGGTTGTCGGGAAGAGGCCCTTGTCCTCATCTACATGGGGACAAGGTGCTTTGGGGTGGGGGGGTCCCGCAGGGCGCCCCCCTCCCCCAAAGCACCCACCCCCCATGTTGAGGGCATGCGGCCTGGTACGGTTCAGGAGGGGGGGCGCTCGCTCGTCCCCACCCCCTTTCCTGACCGGCCAGGCTGCGTGCTCGGATCGGGGTCTGGTATGGATTGTAGGGGGGACCCCCACGCCGTTTTTTCGGCGTAGGGGGGTTCCCCCTTTATAATCCATATCAGACCTAAGGGCCTGGTATGCCCCGCGCTCGCCACAATAGGAAAATTTGTTTTTCCTATTGCAGCGAGCGCGAAATGCAATACCCTGCCCTCTCGTCGTATCTGGTCCTTTGGACCAGCATACACACGAGCGGGCTTTCCGTCGGACTAGCACACAGACGAGCGGACTTTCCGCCCGAAACTGAGACCGACGGAAAGATTTAAAACATGTTTCAAATCTAGGTCCGGCGGGCTTTTGGGAAAAAGTCCGCCGGAAAAGTCCGCCGGCGCCTACACACGGGCGGATTGTCCGGCACACTCTGGTCCGCCGGACCAAGTATGCTGGAAAGTCCGACCGTGTGTACGCGTACACACGAGCGGACTTTACGGCAGACTTTGTCCGGCTGACTTTTCGACGGACTTTATGACGGACTTTTTGAATGAATGGACTTGCCTACCCACAATCCACCAAAGTCCGTCGAATTCGTACGTGATGACGTACGACTGGACTAAAACAAGGAAGTTTATAACCAGTAGCCAATAGCTGCCCTAGCGTGGCTTTTTGTCCGTCGAACTAGCATACAGACGAGCGGACCTTTCGACCAGACTCGAGTTCGACGGATAGATTTAAAACATGTTTCAAATCTAAGTCCGTCCAACTTTTGAGAAAACAAAGTCCGCTGGAGCCCACACACGATCGAATTGTCTGAAGAAATACCGTCCGCCGGGCAAAGTCTGCCGTAAAGTCCGCTCGTGTGTACGCGGCATTAGTCTGCTGGACTCAGTTCCTGACGGAAAGCCCGTTCGTCTGCATGCTGGTCCGACGGACCAGATACGACGCAAGGGCAGAGTACTGCATCTCGAGCTCCCTGTTATAGGAAAAACAAATTTTCCTATTGCGGCGAGTACGGGGCATCCCAGGCCCTTAGGTCTGGTATGGATCTTAAGGGGAACCCCCTATGCTGAAAAATCGGCATGGGGTCCCCCCCAAAATCCATACCAGACCCCGATCCGAGCACGCAGTCCAGCCGGTCAGGAAAGGGGGTGGGGACGAGCGAGCTCCCCCCCACTCCTGAACCGTACCAGGCCGCATGCCCTCAACATGGGGGGGTGGGTGCTTTGGGGGGAGGGGGGGTGCCCGGAATCCGAGAGCCCCCTATAATAAGAGGGCCCCCAGATCCTGGCCCCTACCCATTCACCTAGGAAAAAAGTGTCAATAATAAAACACACTACACAGGTTTTTGAAGTAATTTATTAGACAGCTCCGGGGGGGTCTTCTTCCGGCTTCGGGGGTCCCTCCGGTTCCTCTTCTCCCGGTGTACCAGTTCTTCGGCCAGCTCCTCCGCTATCTTCATGCCGCTCTCTTGCCAGCGGAGGTCCGGACTTCTGGCTTCTTGTCTTCTTGGCTTCTTCCCTCTTTTCTTCTCCAGATGTTGACACGACGGTCTCTCCGGCTGGACTGGTCTCTGAGCGCTCCAATCACCGGGTGATGTTGACCACGCCCCCTAAAACTGGGCATGCTGGGACTGTGACGGCATAAGGGGGCAGGGTCTCCGCCTATATAAGTCACATTGGAGCGCTCAGAGACCAGTCCAGCCAGAGAGACCGTCGTGTCAACATCTGGAGAAGAAAAGAGGGAAGAAGACAAGAAGCCAGGAGTCCGGACCTCCGATGGCAAGAGAGCGGCATGAAGATAGCGGAGGAGCCGGCCGAAGAACTGGAACACCGGGAGAAGGGGAACCGGAGGGACCCCTGAAGCCGGAAGAAGACCCCCCCCGGAGCTGTCTAATAAATTACTTCAGAAACCTGTGTAGTGTGTTTTATTATTGACACTTTTTCCCTAGGTGAATGGGTAGGGGTACCATGTACCCCATACTCATTCACATAGGGTGGGGGGCCAGGATCTGGGGGCCCTCTTATTATAGGGGGCTCCCGGATTCCGATAAGCCCCCCACCCACAGACCCCGACAACCAACGGCCAGGGTTGTCGGGAAGAGGCCCTTGTCCTCATCAACATAGGGACAAGATGCTTTGGGGTGGGGGGGCCCCGCAGGGCGCCCCTGCTCCCCCAAAGCACACACTCCCCCATGTTGAGGGCATGCGGCCTGGTAAGGTTCAGGAGGGGGGACGCTCGCTCGTCCCCACCCCCTTTCCTGACCGGCCGAGCTGCTTGCTGGGATCGGGGTCTGGTATGGATTTTGGGGGGGACCCCACGTCGATTTTTCGGCGTAGGGGGTTCCCCTTAAAATCCATGCCAGACCTAAGGGCTTGGTATGTCCCACGACGGGGCTTGCAAGGTGTCAATCTCGCCAATAAAAATGGTGAGATTGACTTCCTTTTCTAGTCCCGTCGTACCCGAGTCACGTTCAAAATGAACAGACTTTTCCGTGTGTGGGCAAGTCCGTTCATTCTGAATGTCCGTCATAACTCCGGCGAAAGTCCGTCGGAAAGACGGGCGGACCTAGCCTGCCGGAAAGTCTGGTCGTGTGTAGGCAAGTCCGTCCGTTCAGAAAGTCCGGCGGTAGTCCACCGGACAGTCCGGCGAGAATAACGTCGGACCAAGTATGCCAGAAGGTCCGCTCGTGTGTACGCGGCATAAGTCTTTTTTTTCACTTTCTTTTCACCAATCCTTTTTCTAGCGCTGCATCTGTTTGCATTATATATTGAGACTAGACCTTAGGTGCTGGCTGCTTTTTTATTTTCACACACTTTATATTCTTTTTTATTTTTGGTCAATATATTTAAATTTTTATTATTTATTTTGTTTTTCGAGCGCAGCTTTTTTCTTCGTTTTTCCACCGTAGGTAAAAATGCCTGACAAGACTTTACTACCACTTTGAGGTAATTTTGGCTACTACATCTGATTCTTTATCTAGCAGTAATAGTAAAAGCCACAGCAGATTTAAAAGCTATAGAAAAGTTTATTAGTCTAGTTCAGAGTTCATTAAGGGCGCATGAGCGCCGCCCCCCCTCTATACATGCCGCCATTCCCCCATCCATGCATCCAGCCCCTTGCAGGACTCCGGCGCATGAATTCCAATGGGGGTGTGTTTTCTGAAGCACCTGAGGCTCTAATAGGCTTCAAAATAGGGTGGGTTCTGGACACTGTGCATTGCATCCAGACGCCACCCAGGTGTGTTGCAGTAGCAAATTAATATTCGCTATTGTAACACTGACCCTCCTCCTGGCCAATCAGGAAGTGGGTCTGAGACCCGTCATCCAATTGGCTGAAAGGACAGGCGATCCTAGTGAGGAGGAGGAGGAGAAGACACAGGAGCCGCTGTCCGCTGCCTGGATGCCCGATACCCACCACTGCCTGATGCCCGCAGATGCCCTGATGCCCACCACTGCCTGATGCCCACTGCCAGATACCTGCTGCTGCCCAATGCCGGATGCCCGCCACCTAGATGGGGTAAGTGCCGGAGGACCTACCAGCAGACAACGAGTGGGGGGGTTGTTTGCCGCCCCCCCAAAAAAACACCAGCCGCCACTGGTCTAGTTGGTGAACTTTTATGCAGTACCACACTGCATTGTCTCCAAAGTTGATTAACCACTTCAATACCAGGCACTTTCGCCCCTTCCTACCCAAGCCGCTTTTCAGCTTTCAGCGCTGTCACTTTTTAAATGACAATTGCGGGGTCATGCTTCACTGTACCCAAACTAAATTCTTAGCATTTTGTTCCCACAAATAGAGCTCTCTTTTGGTGGTATTTGATCACTTCTGTGTTTTTTATTTTTTGCTTAACAAAAAAAAAGACCAAAAATTTTGAAAAAAGTAAAGAGTTTTTCTTTGTTTCTGTTATAAATTGTTGTAAATAAGTACGTTTTCTCCTTCACTGATGGGCACTGTTAGGCTGCACTGATGGGCACTAGGGATGAGCTTCATGTTCGAGTCAAACCCATGTTCGACTCGAACATCGTCTGTTCGCCCATTCGCCGAATTGCGAACGATATGGGCCGTTTGCGCCAAATTCGTGTGGCACGTCACGGCCCTTAATTCACTGCGGCATCGCAGTGCATTGCTGGCTGATGATTGGCCAAGCATGCACTATGACCCGCATGCTTTGCCAATCACAGCGCCGTCTGAACAGAGAGCCGTAATTGGCCAAAGCCAAGGAGTCTTTGGCCAATTATGGCTCAGGGGATTTAGTAGACGCCCCACACTATAAAAGGCCGCCTGCACGGCGGCCCTGTGTAGTGTGTGTTCTGGTGTTGAGAGAGATAGACAGAGAGACAGTGTCATTTGATTTAAGTTAGATAGATTAGGCAGGACAGTCAGTGAGTTAGCTGCACTTACAGTGTATTGTGTATATATATATGCATCCCAGGTGTTGTATATACATATATATATATATATATATATATATATATATATATATATATATATGCACTGTATTCAGATTAGCTAGATCCGTTCCTGTTATCTTCCTACTGACAGCCAGGCTTGTGTTGTTACAGTATTTACAGCTACCTGAAGAAAATTTCTGGTGTTCTTTTGATCCTATTAGTACAACAGTCAGGCAGCTAGACTATTTACAGTTAGTGTAGTGCGTTCTCCTCACAGTGTTCAGTTAAAGCTACAAGTTAGTTTAGTGTGACCTCTGCACAGTGTTCATCTAAAGCTACAAGTTAGTGTAGTGTATCCTCCTCACAGTGTTCAGCTAAAACTACAAGTTAGGCCCCTTTCACACATGCGGACCGTATGTCCGTATTTCATCCATCCGTTTTCGGATGAAATACGGACATACATGCATCCCTATGGGATAGCGGGTGTCAGCGGATGTACATCCGCTAACACCCGATGTTGTCCAGCTCCGCTCTCGTCCGATTCTGCGGACAGAAGAAAATCCTATTTTTCTATCCGTCTGCAGAGCGGATCGGATGAACACGGACAGACGGACAGACACTGTGCGACCTCTGCACAGTGTTCAGCTAAAGCTACAAGTTAGTGTAGTGCGTCCTCTGAACAGTGTTCAGCTAAAGCTACAAGTTAGTGTAGTGCGACCTCTGCACAGTGTTCAGCTAAAGCTACAAGTTAGTGTAGTGCGTCCTCTGAACAGTGTTCAGCTAAAGCTAGAAGTTAGTGTAGTGCGACCTCTGCACAGTGTTCAGCTAAAGCTACAAGTTAGTGTAGTGCATCCTCCTCATAGTGTTCAGCTAAAGCTACAAGTTAGTGTAGTGCGTCCTCTGAACAGTGTTCAGCTAAAGCTACAAGTTAGTTTTTTGCGAGCTCTGCACAGTGTTCAGCTAAAGCTACCTGTAGAAGGTTGGTGGTGTTTTCCTGATCCTATCACTACCGCAGGCAGCTAAATAAGCTACAAGTTAGTTTTTTGCGAGCTCTGCACAGTGTTCAGCTAAAGCTACCTGTAGAAGGTTGGTGGTGTTTTCCTGATCCTATCACTACTGCAGGCAGCTAAATAAGCTACAAGTTAGTGTAGTATGTCCTCCTCACAGTGTTCAGCTAAAGCTACAAGTTAGTATAGTGCGACCTCTGCACAGTGTTCAGCTAAAGCTACCTGTAGAAGGTTGGTGGTGTTTTCCTGATCCTATCACTACCGCAGGCAGCTAAATAAGCTACAAGTTAGTGTAGTGTGACCTCTGCACAGTGTTCAGCTAAAGCTACCTGTAGAAGGTTGGTGGTGTTTTCCTGATCTTATCACTACCGCAGGCAGCTAAATAAGCTACAAGTTAGTTTTTTGTGACCTCTGCACAGTGTTCAGCTAAAGCTACCTGTAGAAGGTTGGTGGTGTTTTCCTGATCCTATCACTACCGCAGACAGCTAAATAAGCTACAAGTTAGTGTAGTGCGTCCTCCTCACAGTGTTCAGCTAAAACTACAAGTTAGTGTAGTGCGACCTCTGCACAGTGTTCAGCTAAAGCTACCTGTAGAAGGTTGGTGGTGTTCTCATACTACTACAGGCAGGCAGTTGATTTTGCTACCTGCAGTATCAGTATATATATATATATATATATATATATATATACTGATACCGCCACCACGCCTCCAAAATGCCACTACTAATGATTCTGATATGATTGTCGTGATTGTAGCCCATTGCTCTCTTATGGCGGATTCCTACCGGGTCCGGCCGTAATTCAGCATGCTTGATATGGAACGTTCTTTGCATTGACAGATTTCATATTTTGATTTTTTACTACTTTATATATTTTTTACTCCCTGTGGCCAGGCTAGGTCTGTGTGACTTATTGTCGGTGGGTGGGCAGATGTCCTGTCTCCAGGGAGCTGCGATGCATGCTGGTGTCCGCCCTCCTATCTCCCCTCCACAGGGTTGGGGGTGAGTGGCTGGGCGGATCTTTCCACCTTGCACCGGCGCCACGCCCCGGCACTGTGCATGTGACCTCCTTGGTTGGGCGTCGCACACACAGACGTCCGGTATATCAGCTGGGCTGACATGTGGTGAGCTTCTCTGGCATTCGCCGAGGTTTTGCTCCACTGTGTCGTGCCTGCGTGATGCTGAGGGGGAGCTGACGTTCAATGCTGGGTCTGCATCTCACTCCCTGCTTCATGGTATTCAGAGATGGTACTGATACAACCTATGCAACCCTGATCCTCTCCCATCTATGTGGCTTCAAACACCACATGTATCTTTCAAGGCAATCTTCCAGGTGCGTTTTTCAATCACCTTGGTGATATCTGCAGCTTATATCATCTCGTTTTTTGTTACTTGTATCATCATAGATACATTTTATATATTTCCTACATTATAGAAGTCCCCTCCATTGCGGGGTGTTGGTGTGTGCTGTCCGGTGTTCCTCGCTGAGGTCCCCCTCTCAGCTCCTGGGCCAGGCTCCATGGCTCACCCCTGGCTTTTTGTTGCACGGTCACAGTTTTGGCTATCATGTAAGTAACCTTTTTGGCATGGCCCATTATGCCCAAATTTCCCCCTTTTCTGCTGATTTTGTTAGACCCTGAAACTATATTGCTTTTCATAAATTTTTTATAGAATTTAGATGCATCTGGCTCCTGAAGAGTGGATTGAAGTCCATGAAACGCAGCGTCGGGCCTACCTTTGATGCATCAAACACACATTGACCAATTTTCAGATGTTTTTTACTTCACATGACTATTATCTTGCCTGGGGGATTAAGATGCATAATTGTACCTACCCATGTCCTATGATTGTATATACATAGATTTATTGTCTATATGCGATTTTATGTTTAATGTATGCAATGCGTTTTTATGCCATGTTGATCATTGGTCCTTAATAAACATACATATGTTTGCACCTCTGTGAGTGTGATTGGGCTGCATCATGCGCACCTCATTTAAAGTCCCAACCTTCCCCCCTCTTTTTCATGTTATTAAGGATAGGGGCGCAAACTTTCCTTTGCGTCCCATTTAAAGTCCTAAGTTCGCTTTTCCCCCCCATTGCTTGCAATGATTCTGACACACCTCTCTCCTCCACCCCCTCCTCTTCTTCTTCCTCCTTGGCCTCTTCCTGTGCTTTGTCCTCGGAACTAGCGGTGCTCCGTAGGCGTTTAAGGGGCTACGCAAGTACGCAGGCCAAAAGATGCCATGTGGTGCTTGAGCTGGTGTGCTTGGGGGCAGGAGCCACACTGGGGCAGAGGTTCTGTCAGCTCTGCAGGGGCAGGTTCAGAGGTGGTTGACGCCACGCCAACTTAAGGTAGGAATGGTGGTTTGCGACAATGGCACCAACCTACTCTCCACCCTCTGACAGGAGCAACTGACCCATGTGCCCTGTTTGGCTCACGTCCTTAACTTGGTGGTGCAGCGGTTCTTGGGCAGGTACCTGGGCTTACAGGATGTCCTGAGGCAGGCCAGGAAAGTCTGTGTGCATTTCCACCGGTCATATAATGCCAGTGCTCGGTTGGCAGACCTCCAAAAGGAGTTTAACCTGCCCAAGAACCGCATAATCTGTGACATGCCCACCAAGTGGAACTCAACGTTAGCCATGCTGCAGCGGCTGCACAGGCAGCAGAGGGCCATCAATGAGTACCTGTGCGACTATGGCACCAGGATTTGGTCAGGAGAGCTTGTTTTTTTTTCCCCACGCCAGTGGGCCATGATCAGGGATGCATGCACTGTCCTGTCACCATTTGAGGAGGCCACAAGGATGGTGAGCAGTGACAGTGCATGCATCAGTGACACTGTCCCCCTTGTCCACCTGTTGGAGCACACACTGCGTGGAATAATGGACAGGGCACTTGAGGCAGAACAGAGGCAGGAAGAGGAGGACTTCCTTAGCTCTCAAGGTCCCCTTTATCCAGACAGTGTTCCTGCGTGCCCGCCGATCACACAGGAAGAGGAGGAGGATTGTGTCAGTATGGAGGTGGAGCCTGGCACTCAGCATCAGCAGCAGTCTTTAAGGGATCAGTCCCAAAAAACACATGGACTTGTACATGGCTGGGAGGAGGTGGCTGCGGACCATGTCATCCTTAGTGACCCAGAGGACTCCGGACGACCGAATGCCTCAGCAAACCTACGCTGCATGGTCTCCCTGATCCTGCAAAGCCTGCGTACGGATCCTCGTATTCATGGATCCAATACTGGCTGGCAACCCTCCTTGATCCACGTTACAAGGGTAAGGTTGCGGACCTTATCTTGCCATCACAGAGGGAGCAGAGGATGAAACATCTTCGGGAGGCCTTGCAGAAAGGTCTGTGCAACGCGTTCCCAGAGACTGGGAGGTTACAAACTCCTGTTTCTGGACAACGTGTTGCTGAGGCTTCGGTCAGTCAAAGAAGGAGCGGTGGAGAAGGTGGCCGTCTGACAGATGCGTTCAGACAATTTTTTAGTCCGCAGCCCCAAGGTATGATCGGTTCCAGCAACCATCGCCAGTGTCTGTTTTACATGGTGCAGGAATACCTAGGGGCAAGATCTGACTTGGACACCTTTCCCATCGAAAATCCTCTGGGTTACTGGGTCTTGAGGATGGATCACTGGCCAGAGCTTGCACAGTATGCAATTGAGCTACTGGCCTGTCCTGCATCCAGCGTTCTTTCGGAACGCATCATTCAGTGCTGCTGGAGGTGTGGTAACCGATCACAGGGTGTGTCTGTCCACCGACTCGGTCGATCAACTGACCTTCATAAAACTGAATCAGTCTTGGATCACCACCAGGTACCAAGCACCTGATGCTGATGTAACCGAATATTTTTTTTTGAAATCTCAGATCCCTTCAAAGACTGCCTATTAGGAATGAGCTTCGTGTTCGAGTCGAACCCATGTTCGACTCGAACATCGTCTGTTCGCCCGTTCGCTGAATTGCGAACGGTATGGGCCGTTCGCGCCAAATTCGTCTGGCGCGTCACGGCCCATAATTCACTGCGGCATCGGAGTGCATTGCTGGCTGATGACTGGCCAAGCAAGCACTATGACCCGCATGCTTGGCCAATCACAGCGCCGTCTGAACAGAGAGCCGTAATTGGCCAAAGCCAAGGAGTCTTTGGCCAATTATGGCTCAGGGGATTTAGTACACGCCCCACACTATATAAGGCCGCCTACACGGCGGCCCTGTGTAGTGTGTGTTCCGGCGTTGAAAGAGATAGACAGAGAGACAGTGTCATTTGATTTGAGTTAGATAGATTAGGCAGAACAGTCAGTCAGTTAGCTGCACTTACAGTGTATTGTGTATATATATGCATCCCAGGTGTTGCATATATATATATACACTGTATTCAGTTTAGCTAGATCCGTTCCTGTTATCTTCCTACTGACAGGCAGGCTTGTCTTGTTACAGTATTTACAGCTACCTGAAGAAAATTACTGGTGTTCTTTTGATCCTATTAGTACCACAGTCAGGCAGCTAGACTATTTACAGTTAGTGCAGTGCGTCCTGCTCACAGTGTTCAGCTAAAACTACAAGTTAGTGGGGTGCATCCTGCTCACAGTGTTCAGCTAAACCTACAAATTAGTGCGGTGCGTCCTGCTCACAGTGTTCAGCTAAAACTACAAGTTAGTGGGGTGCGTCCTGCTCACAGTGTTCAGCTAAACCTACAAGTTAGTGGAGTGCGTCCTGCTCACAGTGTTCAGCTAAACCTACAAGTTAGTGTGGTGCATCCACCTCACAATCTTCAGCTAAACCTACAAGTTAGTGGGGTGCGTCCTGCTCACAGTGTTCAGCTAAACCTACAAGTTAGTGCGGTGCATCCTGCTCACAGTGTTCAGCTAAAACTACAAGTTAGTGCGGTGCGTCCACCTCACAATGTTCAGCTAAACCTACAAGTTAGTGCGGTGCGTCCTGCTCACAGTGTTCAGCTAAAACTACAAGTTAGTGCTGTGCGTCCTGCTCACAGTGTTCAGCTAAACCTACAAGTTAGTGTAGTGAGACCTCTGCACAGTGTTCATCTAAAGCTACAAGTTAGTGCAGTGCGTCCTGCTCACAGTGTTCAGCTAGATCCGTTCCTGTTATCTTCTTACTGACAGGCAGGCTTGTCTTGTTACAGTATTTACAGCTACCTGAAGAAAATTGCTGGTGTTCTTTTGATCCTATTAGTACCACAGTCAGGCAGCTAGACTATTTACAGTTAGTGCAGTGCGTCCTGTTCACAGTGTTCAGCTAAAACTACAAGTTAGTGGGGTGCATCCTGCTCACAGTGTTCAGCTAAACCTACAAGTTAGTGGGGTGCGTCCTGCTCACAGTGTTCAGCTAGATCCGTTCTTGTTATCTTCTTACTGACAGGCAGGCTTGTCTTGTTACAGTATTTACAGCTACCTGAAGAAAATTGCTGGTGTTCTTTTGATCCTATTAGTACCACAGTCAGGCAGCTAGACTATTTACAGTTAGTGCAGTGCGTCCTGCTCACAGTGTTCAGCTAAAACTACAAGTTAGTGGGGTGCGTCCTGCTCACAGTGTTCAGCTAAACCTACAAGTTAGTGCAGTGCATTCTGCTCACAGTGTTCAGCTAAAACTACAAGTTAGTGGGGTGCGTCCTGCTCACAGTGTTCAGCTAAACCTACAAGTTAGTGGGGTGCGTCCTGCTCACAGTGTACAGCTAAACCTACAAGTTAGTGCGGTGCATCCACCTCACAGTGTTCAGCTAAACCTACAAGTTAGTGCGGTGCGTCCTGCTCACAGTGTTCATCTAAAGCTACAAGTTAGTGCAGTGCGTCCTGCTCACAGTGTTCAGCTAAAACTACAAGTTAGTGCTGTGCGTCCTGCTCACAGTGTTCAGCTAAAACTACAAGTTAGTGTGGTGCGTCCACCTCACAGTGTTCAGCTAAACCTACAAGTTATTTTTTTGCGAGCTCTGCACAGTGTTCACCTAAAGCTACCTGTAGAAGGTTGGTGGTGTTTTCCTGATCCTATCACTACCGCAGGCAGCTAAAAAAGCTACAAGTTAGTTTTTTTGCGAGCTCTGCACAGTGTTCAGCTAAAGCTACCTGTAGAAGGTTGGTGGTGTTCTCATACTACAGGCAGGCAGTTGATTTTGCTAGCTGCAGTATCAGTATATATATATATATATATATCCCAGCTTAGTGCAGCTACAGGCCATTAGTATGTCTGGAAGGCCAAGAAGGAGAGGCAGACAGTCACAAGCCAATAAGAGAGGGCAAGCAGGCTCTGTGTCTAGTGCTGGTCGTGGAGACGGTGCATCCTCATCAGCACGTGGCCGTGGGACACGGTTGGCCATTTTTTCGGCAGCTGGCCGTGTTGAGCCGCAACATGCGGAAGACTTGGTCGAGTGGATGACCAAGCCGTCCTCATCCTCCTCATCCTCTCTCACCCATGCCCAGGGTACTTTGTCTGGCAAAGCAGCAGCCTCTTCCCTTGGCTCAATGTCATCAGTGACTCCTTCCCTAGCCCCACCATGTCCTCCTGAGGAATCCCTCAAACTGTTTGACCACAGTGTTGGGTACATGGTCCAGGAGGATGCCCAGCGTTTGGAAGGCTCTGATGATGATACTGAGCTCGATGAAGGCAGTAACATGAGCACGGACAGAGGGGGTGCCCAAGAAGGACAGCAATCTGGCAGTCATGCTCCCCCTGCTGCAGCATACTGCCAGGTTTGCTCCAGTGATGAGGAGGGAGGGGATGATGAGGTCACTGACTCAACGTGGGTGCCTGATAGGAGAGAGGAGGAGGAGGAGGAGGAGGCGGCACATCACCAACGAGGCAGGATGCCCTCCAAGGGCCAGCCTAAGGGCAGCACATTGACTGCATCACACCCCAAAGCTCCACATGTGCAGGGCGCTGCAGTCTCTGCGCGTTATTCAAAAAGTTATTTGGTGTAGACCTTTTTTGAGACGAGTGCATCAGATCGCACCGCTGCTATTTGCAACATAGCGTATCTCAAGCGTATCTCGCGTGGCCAAAACATCTCCCGCTTGGTTACCACATGCTTGACCAGACATATGTTGAACTGCCATGCAGTTTGTTGGCAAGCGTATCCAAAAGACCCACACCAAAGAACAAAGAGGACCTTCCCTTGCTCCTCATCAGCTGAGATTTCCAACCCCACTATACCTTCAGTCCTCTCTGAGACCTGCACTGAGAGGAATGAAGGTGTAGAATTAGGTGTGTCACAGCCAAGTACTTGTGGGCAATCTGCTTTTGGTACACTGACGTCAGATTGTACCAGGCAAATTTCCCTGCCCCAGCTGCTGCACCGCCGAAAGAAGTTTGCTCCCAGCCATCCACATGCGCAGCGGTTGAATGCTAGCTTGGCAAAATTGCTAGCACTTCAACTGCTGCCTTTTCAGTTGGTAGACTCTGCCCCCTTCCGTGAGTTTGTGGAATGTGCGGTTCCTCAGGGGCAGGTACCCAAACGCCACTTTTTCTCACGGAAGGCGATTCCGGCTCTCTCCCGGCATGTGGAAGGCAATGTCCATGCCTCGCTGGACAGGGCAGTCAGCGGTAAGGTGCATATTACCGCTGACTCATGGTTCAGCAGGCATGGACAGGGACGTTACCTAAGTTTCATGGCGCATTGGGTGACTCTGCTGGCAGCTGGGAAGGATGCAGGACAAGGTACAGTAGTGTTGGAGGTTGTTCCGCCACCACGCCTCCAAAATGCTAATGATTGTGACACACCTCTCTCCTCCACCCCCTCCTCTTCTTCTTCCTCCATGGCCTCTTCCTGTGCTTTGTCCTCGGAACCAGCGGTGCTCCGTAGCCGTTCAAGGGACTACGCAAGTACGCAGGCCAAAAGATGCCATGCGGTGCTTGAGCTGGTGTGCTTGGGGGACAGAAGTCACACTGGGGCAGAGGTTCTGTCAGCTCTGCAGGGGCAGGTTCAGAGGTGGTTGACGCCACGCCAACTTAAGGCAGGAATGATGGTTTGCGACAATGGCACCAACCTCCTCTCTGCCCTCCGACAGGGACAAATGACCCATGTGCCCTGTTTGGCTCACGTCCTTAACTTGGTGGTGCAGCGGTTCTTGGGCAGGTACCCGGGCTTACAGGATGTCCTGAGGCAAGCCAGGAAAGTCTGTGTGTATTTCCACCGGTCATATAATGCCAGTGCTCGGCTGACGGACCTCCAAAAGGAGTTTAACCTGCCCAAGAACCGCCTAATCTGTGACATGCCCACCAGGTGGAACTCAACGTTGGCCATGCTGCAGCGGCTGCACAGGCAGCAGAGGGCCATTAATGAGTACCTGTGCGACTATGGCACCAGGACAGGGTCAGGGGAGCTTGTTTTTTTTTCCCCACGCCAGTGGGCCATGTTCAGGGATGCATGCGCTGTCCTGTCACCATTTGAGGAGGCCACAAGGATGGTGAGCAGTGACAGTGCATGCATCAGTGACACTGTCCCCCTTGTCCACCTGTTGGAGCACACACTGCGTGGAATAATGGACAGGGCACTTGAGGCAGAACAGAGGCAGGAAGAGGAGGACTTCCTTAGCTCTCAAGGCCCCCTTTATCCAGACAGTGTTCCTGCGTGCCCGCCAATCACACAGGAAGAGGACGAGGAGGAGGAGGAGGAGGAGGAAGATTGTGTCAGTATGGAGGTGGAGCCTGGCACTCAGCATCAGCAGCAGTCTTTAAGGGTTCAGTCCCAAGAAACACATGGACTTGTACGTGGCTAGGAGGAGGTGGCTGCGGACCATGTCATCCTTAGTGACCCAGAGGACTCCGGACCGAATGCCTCAGCAAACCTACGCTGCATGGCCTCCCTGATCCTGCAAAGCCTGCGTAAGGATCCTCGTATTTGTGGTATCAAGGAGAAGGACCAATACTGGCTGGCAACCCTCCTTGATCCACGTTACAAGGGTAAGGTTGCGGACCTTATCTTGCCATCGCAAAGGGAGCAGAGGATGAAACATCTTCGGGAGGCCTTGCAGAAAGGTCTGTGCAACACGTTCCCAGAGACTGGGAGGTTACAAACTCCTGTTTCTGGACAAGGTGTTGCTGAGGCTTCGGTCAGTCAAAGAAGGAGCGGTGGAGAAGGTGGCCGTCTGACTGATGCGTACAGACAATTTTTTGGTCTGCAGCCCCAAGGTATGATCGGTTCCAGCAACCATCACAAGCGTCTGTTTGACATGGTGCAGGAATACCTAGGGGCAAGATCTGACTTGGACACCTTTCCCACCGAAAATCCTCTGGGTTACTGGGTCTTGAGGATGGATCACTGGCCAGAGCTTGCACAGTATGCAATTGAGCTACTGGCCTGTCCTGCATCCAGCGTTCTTTCGGAACGCACATTCAGTGCTGCTGGAGGCGTGGTAACCGATCACAGGGTGCGTCTGTCCACCGACTCGGTCGATCGACTGACCTTCATAAAAATGAATCAGTCTTGGATCACCACCAGCTACCAAGCACCTGATGCTGATTTTTTTTTAAATCTCAGATCCCTTCAAAGACTGCCTATACTGATGCTGAGTGACTATCCCTGAGAAATTATCCTCTTCCTCCTCAATTATCACGCTGATAGCTTGTAAGAACATTTTTGGTTCTGGGCGCCACTACCAGTGCCTAAGGCACAATTTTTCAGCCCCTGTTTAACAGGGGCGTGTAATTACAATTTTTGATGCAATACTTTGCAGCAGGGCTCGTTTCTGCGTTACAACTAGAGTATCTGTGAGGGGTTGCAGTGTTGTGGCACCAGCACCAGTGCCTAAGGCCCAATTTTTCAGCCCTTGTTTAACAGGGGCGTGTAATTACAATTTTTGATGCAATACTTTGCAGCAGGGCTCATTTCAGCATTCCAACTAGAGTATCTGTGAGGGGTTGCAGTGTTGTGGCACCAGCACCAGTGCCTAAGGCCCAATTTTTCTGCCCCTGTTTAACAGGGGCGTGTAATTACAATTTTTGATGCAATACTTTGCAGCAGGGCTCGTTCCTGCGTTCCAACTAGAGTGTCTGTGAGGGGTTGCAGTGTTGTGGCACCAGCACCAGTGCCTAAGGCCTAATTTTTCAGCCCCTGTTCAACAGGGGCATGTAATTACAATTCTTGATCTAATATTTCACAGCAGGGCCCATTTCTGCACCCACCAAGAGCGAGTGAGGACTTACAGTGTTGTGGCACCAGCACCACCACCACTACCAAAGGCCCAATTTTTCTGCCCTTGTTCAACAGGGGCATGTAATTACAATTCTTGATCTAATATTTCACAGCAGGGCCCATTTCTGCACCCACCAAGAGCGAGTGAGGACTTACAGTGTTGTGGCACCAGCACCACCACCACCACCACCACCAAAGGCCCAATTTTTCTGCCCCTGTTCAACAGGGGCATGTAATTACAATTCTTGATCTAATATTTCACAGCAGGGCCCTGTGAGGGCTTACAGTATTGTGGCCACAACAACACCTAAGGCCCAAATTTCTGCAGAGTATATAGGACAGGCCCCTACTTTCAAACATCTAACTTACAAACGACTCCTACTTGCAAACGGAAGGAGACAACAGGAAGTGAGATGAAATCTACCCCTAGGAAGGGAAATTCTCTCCTGTAATGCCCCGTACACACGGTCGGATTTTCCGATGGAAAATGTCCGATCGGAGCGTATTGTCGGAAATTCCGACCGTGTGTGGGCTCCATCGGACATTTTCCATCGGATTTTCCGACACACAAAGTTGGAGAGCAGGAGATAAAATTTTCCGAAACAAAATCCGTTGTCGGAAATTCCAATCGTGTGTACACAAATCCGACGGACAAAATGCCACGCATGCTCAGAATAAATAAAGAGATGAAAGCTATTGGCCACTGCCCCGTTCATAGTCCCGACGTACGTGTTTTACGTCACCGCGTTCAGAACGATCGGATTTTCCGACAACTTTGTGTGACCGTGTGTATGCAAGACAAGTTTGAGCCAACATCCGTCAGAAAAAATCCTAGGATTTTGTTGTCGGAATGTCCGCACAAAGTCCGACCGTGTGTACGCCCTATTAGAGTTAATATGGGAAAAACATTTCTCCTTTCCACTGATGCTTTCCAATCCTTGTTCCACAAAAAAACCCAAATTTTCAAAAAACATTTGTCATTGGGACAAAAAGTGAGGTGAAATCTTCTGAAGAGGAGGGCAGACAGCAAAACAAATGTCACAGGGGTGATAACCCTTCCCTATGTTTTCCAAAAAGCTTAGAAAATATTTTTTGGCTGGAGCTAAACACGTTAAAAATTTACCCTTTCATAATTACAAACAGATTCTACTTAACAACAAACCTACAGTCCCTGTCTTGTTTGCACAGCCTGTATACTGCTGTTCAGAGTATATAGGGCCTGGGGGCCCCACGCCTTTCCTTTTTTTAATTTGGGTGCGGGGTTCCCCCTAATATCCATACAAGACCCAAAGGGCCTGGTAATGGACTGTGGGGTACCCATGCCGTTTGTCTCACTGATTTTCATCCATATTGCCAGGACCCAAAATTACATTAAACCCGCAAGCAGTTTTAAATGACTTTTTTTCCTTGAAAAATGACATTTTGTGCAGGGACTGTTCTAAACACGGGAAACACGCGCCACTTACAGGCATACTATAGACACCCCCCATGTACGATATTTAAAGGAATATTTCACTTTTTTTTTTTCTTTAAGCATCATTAAAATCACTGCTTCCGAAAAAACGACTGTTTTTAAAAGTTTTTTTTGCATTGATACATGTCCCCTGGGGCAGGACCCGGGTCCCCACACCCTTTTTAGGACAATACATTGAAAATTAGCCTTTAAAATGAGCACTTTTGATTTTGAACGTTCGAGTCCCATAGACGTCAATGGGGTTCTAACGTTCGTGCAAATTTTCGGTCCGTTCGCAGGTTCTGGTGCAAACCGAACCGGGGGGTGTTCGGCTCATCCCTGATGGGCACTGATAAGGCGGCACCGATGAAGTGGCACCAATGAGAGGGCACTGATGAGGTGGTACTGATGGGCACTGACGATGGGCACTGATAGGCGGCACTGATTGGCACTGATAGGTGACACTGATAGGTGGCACTGATATGCAGCACTGATGGGCATTGATAGGCAGCACTGATGGGCACTCATAGGTGGCACTGGTGGGCACTGATGAGCACTGATAGACGATACTGATGGGCACTGAAGGGCTGAACTGATGGGTACTTATGGATGGCACTGCTGGACACTGATGGGCGGCACTTATGGGCACTGAAAGGCAGCACTGATGGCTGGAACTGATAGATTGCACTGATAGTCATGTCTGATGGCACTGGCAGGAATTGTTAATGGGCACTGATTGGCATCTGCCCTGGAACTGATTGGCATATCACTGGGCACTGATTGGCATATCCCTGGTGGTCTAGGGTGGCATACCTGGTGGGCGTCCTTTGTTGCCATCCCTGGTGGTCCTGGCGGCATCGCTGGTGGTCCAGTGTGGGCACCCGCAGGGGGGCCGCACTGATAAACAATCAGCACAGACCCCTCCTGTCAGGACAGCCGCCAATCAGCTCTCCTCTATTCGCGTCTGTCAGACGTGAGTGAGGAAAAGCCAATAAATGGCTCCTCCTGTTTACTTCATAATCAGCTGTGATTTACACGGCTGATCACGTAGTAAAGATCCTCGATCAGAGGCTCTTTACTGAGATCGGTGTAGCAGTCTGTCAGACTGACACGCCGCACCACATATCGCAATCGCCACACTGCGTGCCCCCATGGGTGCCCGCTGGCAGTTATCCTGCTGGACGTCATATGACGCCCAGTCAGGATAATGGAACCACCACCCGGCCATCATTCTGCTATAGGCCAGGCGGGAAGAAGTACTCAAAATCATCTGCTTCCCTAAATGATTCCGAAAGTAGTCATAAACATCCTGATAGCGCCCCGTCTCAGCCGTCTCTAGCAAATGGAGACCTTTCTCCTACTATATTGGAAGTTATTGATAGATTGGACCTACAATGTTCTTATGAATATTTCTTTGCAGTGGTTAATGGTAGCCCTGAAAAATGTAGTGGGAATCTTGGTTAATGTTTAGCAAACTTTGGAAGCTACTGATATGGAAATCCCAGAACTTAGGGGTTTCCAATAACATTTTGACTGCTGAACCACATTCAAAAAGATGTATTTAATATTCAAGCCTATAGTTTTAGCACCCATAGGCAGGAAGAACAATACAGTAAGTACATGGTAACTAGGGATGAGCTTTGCGTTCGAGTCGAACCCATGTTCGACTCGAACATCGGCTGTTTGATCGTTCGCTGAATTGCAAACTTTATGGGCCGTTCGCGCCAAATTCGTGTGGCGCGTCACGGCCCATAATTCACTGCGGCATCGCAGTGCATTGCTGGCTGATGATTGGCCAAGCATGCACTATGACCCACATGCTTGGCCAATCACAGGGCCATCGGTAGAGAAAGCTGTAATTGGCCAAAGCCAGGGTGGCTTTGGCCAATTAAGGCTCAGGGGGTTTAGAACACGCCCCACACTATATAAGGCCACCTGCACGGCGACCCTGTGTAGTGTGTTTCGGCGTGCTGAGAGATAGAGAGAGAGAGACAGTGTCATTTCATTTGAGTTAGCTAGATTAGGAAGGACAGTCAGTGAGTTAGCTGCACTTAGTGTATTGTGTATATATATATATGCATCCAAGGTGTTGCATATATATATATATATATATATATATATATATACACTGTATTCAGTTTTGCTAGATCCGTTCCTATTATCTTCCTACTGACAGGCAGGCTTGTCTTATTACAGTATTTACAGCTACCTGAAGAAAATTGCTGGTGCCCTTTTGATTCTATTAGTACCACAGTCAGGCAGCTAGACTATTTACAGTTAGTGTAGTGCGTCCTCCTCACAGTGTTCAGTTAAAGCTACAAGTTAGTTTAGTGTGACCTCTGCACATTGTTCAGCTAAAACTACAAGTTAGTGTAGTGCACAGTGTTCAGCTAAAGCTACAAGTTAGGGTAGTGCGTCCTCCTCACAGTGTTCAGCTAAAGCTACAAGTTACTCTGAGAAAATGTAAATAACACTGCGCTAACCCAATCAACAAAAAAGCAGCTACATAAAATATGACCAATATTATAAATAAAAATAAAATGTAGCGCTAATGCAAATAACCAATAATGAAAAACACATCAGTGATGGTGATCATTAATGGAGGCCCATGAATAAAAGGCTCGTCCGACGCATTTTGTCCCCACATGGACTTCAAATGCCCCAGTTGAAGTCCATGTGGACGAAACGCGTCGGTCGAGCCTTACTCTTCCAAACACTTGATTTTATCGGTTTGTACGTGATCACACTTTTTATATTGTTTGCTGATTATTGGTGATATCCAATAAAAATACATAATTTGATCTGCACTATTGGCGTTTTTTACATCTTTTTGGGAACCACTTAAATTCTGGAGACTCTCCCGGGGCCGTGACCCTTCCTCGGTCCTTGGAACTAGCAGCCGTGACAGTGATTATCGAGGAAAGATCCCCCTTGAGATCCGGAGTTTCTGGGAACTACCTTCATCCATCAAGGATCTCTGAGCCTGTTTGATTCGGTGTCACCGGCATCCGAATCCACTCCCTCTGGTAAGCGTATTTCATCTATTCCCATATATGATCGTACTATCTATGAGATACAGAGGAGAAGATTCCTGCACCGTGCAACATTTTGTATACAGTTTATTTTGGGACTTTTTATTGTCTGACCCATGGCCACACATTGGGACATTACTGTATCCCACTCATCATTTATCTTTATCACGTTATATGTGTTTTATTCATGGGCCTCTATTAATGATCACCATCACTGATGTGTTTTTCATTATTGGTTATTTGCATTAGCGCTACATTTTATTTTTAAAGCTACAAGTTAGTTTAATGTGACCTCTGCACAGTGTTCAGCTAAAGCTACAAGTTAGGGTAGTGTGTCCTCCTCACAGTGTTCAGCTAAAACTACAAGTTAGTGTAGTGCGACCTCTGCACAGTGTTCAGCTAAAACTACAAGTTAGTGTAGTGAGACCTCTGCACAGTGTTTAGCTAAAGCTAGTGCGTCCTGCTCACAGTGTTCAGCTAAAACTACAAGTTAGTGTAATGCGACCTCTGCACAGTGTTCAGCTAAAGCTACAAGTTAGTGTAGTGAGACCTCTGCACAGTGTTCAGTTGAAGCTACAAGTTAGTGTAGTGCGACCTCTGCACAGTGTTCAGCTAAAGCTTCAAGTTAGTGTAGTGCGTCCTCTTCACAGTGTTCAGCTAAAACTACAAGTTAGTGTAGTGAGACCTCTGCACAGTGTTCAGCTAAAGCTACAAGTTAGTGTAGTGCGTCCTCCTCACAGTGTTCAGCTAAAGCTACAAGTTAGTTTAGTGTGACCTCTGCACAGTGTTCAGCTAAAGCTACAAGTTAGGGTAGTGCGTCCTCCTCTAAATCTACAAGTTAGGGTAGTGCGTCCTCCTCACAGTGTTCAGCTAAAGCTACAAGTTGGTGTAGTGTGTGCTCCTCACAGTTTTCAGCGAAAACTACAAGTTAGTGTGGTGCGACCTCTGCACAGTGTTCAGCTAAAGCTACAAGTTAGTGTAGTGCGTCCTCCTCTAAATCTACAGGTTAGGGTAGTGCGTCCTCCTTACAGTGTTCAGCTAAAGCTATAAGTTGGTGTAGTGTGTCCTCCTCACAGTGTTCAGCGAAAACTACAAGTTAGTGTAGTGCGACCTCTGCACAGTGTTCAGCTAAAGCTACAAGTTAGTGTAGTGCGTCCTCCTCACAGTGTTCAGCTAAAACTACAAGTTAGTGTAGTGAGACCTCTGCACAGTGTTCAGCTAAAGCTACAAGTTAGTGTAGTGCGTCCTCCTCACAATGTTCAGCTAAAGCTACAAGTTAGTTTAGTGTGACCTCTGCACAGTGTTCAGCTAAAGCTACAAGTTAGGGTAGTGCGTCCTCCTCACAGTGTTCAGCTAAAGCTACAAGTTGGTGTAGTGCGTCCTCCTCACAGTGTTCAGCTAAAACTACAAGTTAGTGTAGTGCAACCTCTGCACAGTGTTCAGCTAAAGCTACAAGTTAGTGTAGTGCGTCCTCCTCACGGTGTTCAGCTAAACATAAAAGTTTTTTTTGTGAGCTCTGCACAGTGTTCAGCTAAAGCTACCTGTAGAAGGTTGGTGGTGTTTTCCTGATGCTATCACTACCACAGGCAGCTAAATAAGCTACAAGTTATTTTTTGGCGAGCTCTGCACAGTGTCCTGGGGGGTCTGTACTGGGGGGTCTGTACTAATGGAGGGGGGTCTGTACTAATGGAGGGGGGGTCTGTACTAATGGAGGGGGGTCTGTACTAATGGAGGGGGGGTCTGTACTAATGGAGAGGGGGGCTGTCCTGGGGGGTCTGTACTAATGGAGAGGGGTCTGTACTAATGGAGGGGGGGTCTGTACTAATGGAGGGGGGGTCTGTACTAATGGAGGGGGGGTCTGTACTAATGGGGGGGTCTGTCCTGGGGGGTCTGTACTAATGGAGGGGTGGTTTGTCCTGTGGGGGTCTGTACTAATGGAGAGGGAGATCTGTCCTGGGGGGGTCTGTACTGATGGAGAGGGGGTTACCTGGGGGGATCTGTGCTGAGTAAGGTCTGTACTGAGGGAGGGGTTTATACTTAGTGCAGGTTCTGCACTGACGGAGGGGGGTCTATATGTAGTGGAGGGGGGTCTGTACTGAGGGGCAACTATAGTTGGTGGAAGGGGGGTGACCCCAACCCTAGTGAAGCCAATGCAGCTGCGGGCTCTCCTTTCCCCCTCCCTCTCCTTTCCCCCCTCCCTCTCCTCCTGCGTGCTGCTGTACTAGTGAGTGGCACTGGCCAGCACAGCTGCCCACTATGTTTCTTCCCCCGTCTTCATATCAACCAGGGAGGAAACAGAATAGAAAAAGGAGCAGAGAAGAGGATTGTGGGACACATAGTCCCGAGGCAGCCCCATTGTAACATGGAAACTGCAGCCCACACAGCATGCTCAGCTGAATGGGAAAGAGAGAATGCTAGGAGTCGGGAAAGCTTTCAGGGAAGTACACCCAGGACTCCAGAGGGAGAGGACAGTGCTGAGAGAACACCATCAGAGAGAGAACCCTGCTGCCCTGCGCCACCAGAGGGAAAGTCACACATCCTAGCGCCATCCCTGGCAGAGAAAGGAATGGAGTCATTGCAGGAATACAGATCTGGGTGCTACCCAGCGGAGTCATCTTGGGCAATTCAGAGTGAGCTGACTCCTGATCAGAGGAACCGTTGCTGTATCGCTGGGTCAGGTGAGAGGGCCGATCGGCCATTATGTACTAGTGTCCATAGGAACTGCAGTCTCTGACCATCTCTTGTAACATGTCTGCAGTCTCTGACCATCTCCTGTAGTATGTCTGCAGTCTCTGACCATCTCTTGTAGTATGTCTGCAGTCTCTGACCATCTCCTGTACTATGTTTGCAGTCTCTGACCATCTCCTGTATTATGTCTGCAATCTCTGATCATCTCCTGTATTATGTCTGCAGTCTCTGACCATCTCCTGTAGTATTTCTGCAGTCTCTGGCTATCTCCTGTACTATGTCTGCAGTCTCTGACCATCTCCTGTACTATGTCTGCAGTCTCTGACCTTCTCCTGTACTATGTCTGAAGTCTCTGACCATTGCCTGTAGTATGTCTGCAGTCTCTGATCATCTCCTGTATTGTGTCTGCAGTCTCTGACCATCTCCTGTACCATGTCTGCAGTCTCTGACCATCTCCTGTTCTATGATTGCAGTCTCTGACCGTCTCTTGTATCATAACTACAGTCTCTGACCATCTCCTGTATTATGTCTGCAGTCTCTGACCATCTCCTGTACAATGTCTGCAGTCTCTGATCATCTCCTGTACTATGTCTGCAGTCTCTGACCATCTCCTGTACTATGTCTGCAGTCTCTGACCATCTCCTGTACTATGATTGCAGTCTCTGATCGTCTCTTTTATCATAACTACAGTCTCTGACCATCTCCTGTACTATGTCTGCAGTCTCTGATCATCTCCTGTACTATGTCTGCAGTCTCTGACCATCTCCTGTATTATGTCTGCAGTCTCTGACCATCTCCTGTACTATGTCTGCAGTCTCTGACCATCTCCTGTAGTATTTCTGCAGTCTCTGGCTGACTCCTGTACTATGTCTGCAGTCTCTGACCATTTCCTGTACTATGTCTGCAGACTCTGACCATCTCCTGTACTATGTCTGCAGTCTCTGACCATTGCCTGTAGTATGTCTGCAGTCTCTGACCATCTCCTGTACCATGTCTGCAGTCTCTGACCATCTCCTGTTCTATGATTGCAGTCTCTGACCGTCTCTTGTATCATAACTACAGTCTCTGACCATCTCCTGTACTATGTCTGCAGTCTCTGACCATCTCCTGTACTATGTCTGCAGTCTCTGACCATCTCCTGTACAATGTCTGCAGTCTCTGATCATCTCCTGTACTATGTCTGCAGTCTCTGACCATCTCCTGTACTATGTCTGCAGTCTCTGACCATCTCCTGTACTATGTCTGCAGTCTCTGACCGTCTCCTGTACTATGTCTGCTGTCTCTGACCATCTCCTGTACTATGATTGCAGTCTCTGATCGTCTCTTGTATCATAACTACAGTCTCTGACCATCTCCTGTACTATGTCTGCAGTCTCTGTGCATCTCCTGTACTATGTCTGCAGTCTCTGATCATCTCCTGTACTATGTCTGCTGTCTCTGGGCATCTCCTGTACTATGTCTGCAGTCTCTGATCATCTCCTGTACTATGTCTGCAGTCTCTGACCATCTCATGTACTATGTCTGCAGTCTCTGATCATCTCCTGTTCTATGATTGCAGTCTCTGACTGTCTCTTGTATCATAACTACAATCTCTGACCATCTCTTGTAACATGTCTGCAGTTTCTGATCATCTCCTGTAATATGTCTGCAGTCTCTGACCATCTCCTGTACTATGTCTGCAGTCTCTGATCATCTCCTGTACTATGTCTGCAGTCTCTGACCATCTCCTGTACTATGTCTGCAGTCTCTGATCATCTCCTGTACTATGTCTGCAGTCTCTGACCATCTCCTGTACTATGTCTGCAGTCTCTGACCATCTCCTGTTCTATGATTGCAGTCTCTGATCATCTCCTGTATTATGTCTGCAGTCTCTGACCATCTCCTGTTCTATGATTGCAGTCTCTGACCATCTCCTGTTCTATGATTGCAGTCTCTGACTGTCTCTTGTATCATAACTACAGTCTCTGACCATCTCATGTACTATGTCTGCAGTCTCTGGGCATCTCCTGTACAATATCTGCAGTCTCTGACCATCTCCTGTACTATGTCTGCAGTCTCTGACCATCTCCTGTACTATGTCTGCAGTCTCTGACCATCTCCTGTACTATGTCTGCAGTCTCTGACCAACTCCTGTACCATGATTGCAGTCTCTGACCATTTCCTGTACTATGTCTGGGGGCTATTTCTAACAGACTCTCTAACAGAAGCCCTCTTTGTGTGCATCAGAGAGACTCCCCTCCAGGTCTCATTAGTGTACGCTCTTCCTGTATTTTTTTTATTGTTAAAAGATCATGGGAGGATCCTAGGGTAACAAAGACTTCTTAGGGGAGCATCTCTGTGTTTGAGTCGTTGCCATAGAAACATTTGTAAAGGGGAGGAGTTGGTAAGATGACCACGCCCATGTGGGGGCGCCAGAAATATTTCTGCACTCAGGCGCCGGTGACCCTAGGATCGGCCCTGAAGGTTGGTGGTGTTTTCTGATCCTATCACTACTGCAGGCAGCTAAATAAGCTACAAGTTAGTGTAGTGCGAGCTCTGCACAGTGTTCACCTAAAGCTACCTGTAGAAGGTTGGTGGTGTTTTCTGATCCTATCACTACTGCAGGCAGCTAAATAAGCTACAAGTTAGTGTAGTGCGAGTTCTGCACAGTGTTCACCTAAAGCTACCTGTAGAAGGTTGGTGGGGTTTTCCTGATCCTATCACTACCGCAGGCAGCTAAATAAGCTACAAGTTAGTGTAGTGCGAGCTCTGCACAGTGTTCAGCTAAAGCTACCTGTAGAAGGTTGGTGGTGTTCTCATACTACAGGCAGGCAGTTGATTTTGCTAGCTGCAGTATCAGTACATATATATATATATATATATATATATATATATATATATATATATATATATCCCAGCTCAGTGCAGCTACAGGCCATTAGTATGTCTGGAAGGCCAACAAGGAGAGGCAGACAGTCACAAGCCAATCAAAGAGGGCAAGCAGGCTCTGTCTAGAGGCAACAGTGCTGGTCGTGGAGACGGTGCATCCTTATCAGCACGTGGCCGTGGGACACGCTTGGCCTTTTTTTCGGCAGCTGGCCGTGTTGAGCCGCAACATGCAGAAGACTTGGTCGAGTGGATGACCAAGCTGTTCTCATCCTCCTCTTCCTCTCTCACCCATGCTTAGGGTACTTTGTCTGGCAAAGCAGCGGCCTCTTCCCTCAGCTCAATGTCATCAGTGACTCCTTTCCTAACCCCACCATGTCCTCCTGAGGAGTCCCTCGAACTGTTTGACCACAGTGTTGGGTACATGCTCCAGGAGGATGCCCAGAGTTTGGAAGGCTCTGATGATGATACTGAGCTAGATGAAGGCAGTAACGTGAGTACGGACAGAGAGGGTGCCCAAGAAGGACAGCAATATGGCAGTTATGCTCCCCCTGCTGCAGCATACTGCCAGGTTTGCTCCAGTGATGAGGAGGGAGGAGATGATGAGGTCACTGACTCAACGTGGATGCCTGATAGGAGAGAGGAGGAGGAGGCGGCACATCACCAACGAGGCAGGATGCCCTCCAGGGGCCAGCCTAAGGTCTGCACACTGACTGCATCACACCCCAAAGCTCCGCATGTGCAGGGCGCTGCAGTCTCTGCGCATTATTCAAAAAGTTCTTTGGTGTGTGCTTTTTTTGAGACGAGTGCATCAGATCGCACCGCTGCTATTTGCAATATATGTCTCAAGCGTATCTCGCGTGGCCAAAACATCTCCCGCTTGGGCACCACATGCTTGACCAGACATATGTTGACCTGCCATGCAGTTCGTTGGCAAGCGTATCTAAAAGACCCACACCAAAGAACAAAGAGGACCTCTCCTTGCTCCTCATCAGCTGAGATCTCCAACCCTACTATACCTTCAGTCCTCTCTGAGACATGCACTGAGAG
Source organism: Aquarana catesbeiana (assembly GCF_042186555.1). NCBI lineage: Eukaryota > Metazoa > Chordata > Amphibia > Anura > Ranidae > Aquarana > Aquarana catesbeiana. Next base: position 27,521,915 of record NC_133329.1, read on the forward strand.
GAATGAAGGTGTAGAATTAGGTGTGTCACAGCCAAGTACTTGTGGGCAATCTGCTATCGGTACACCGACGTCAGATTGTACCAGGCAATTTTCCCTGCCCCAGCTGCTGCACCGCCGAAAGAAGTTCGCTCCCAGCCATCCACATGCCCAGCGGTTGAATGCTAGCTTGGCAAAATTGCTAGCACTTCAACTGCTGCCTTTTCAGTTGGTAGACTCTGCCCCCTTCCGTGAGTTTGTGGAATGCGTGGATCCTCAGTGGCAGGTACCCAAATGCCACTTTTTCTCATGGCAGGCGATTCCAGCTCTCTATCGGCATGTGGAAGGCAATGTCTTGGCCTCGCTGGACAGGGCGGTCATTGGTAAGGTGCATATTACCGCTGACTCATGGTCCAGCAGGCATGGACAGGGACATTACCTAAGTTTCACCGTGCATTGGGTGACTCTGCTAGCAGCTGGGAAGGATGCAGGACAAGGTGCAGTAGTGTTGGAGGTTGTTCCGCCACCACGCCTCCAAAATGCCACTACTAATGATTGTGACACACATCTCTCCTCCACCCCCTCCTCTTCTTCTTCCTCCATGGCCTCTTCCAGTGCTTTGTCCTCGGAACCAGCTGTGCTCCGTAGCCGTTCAAGGGGCTACGCAAATATGCAGGCCAAAAGATGCCATGTGGTGCTTGAGCTGGTGTGCTTGGGGGACAGGAGCCACACTGGGGCAGAGGTTCTGTCAGCTCTGCATGGGCAGGTTCAGAGGTGGTTGACGCCACGCCAACTTAAGGTAGGAATGGTGGTTTGCGACAATGGCACCAACCTCCTCTCCACCCTCTGACAGGAGCAACTGACCCATGTGCCCTGTTTGGCTCACGTCCTTAACTTGGTGGTGCAGCAGTTCTTGGGCAGGTACCCGGGCTTACAGGATGTCCTGAGGCAGGCCAGGAAAGTCTGTGTGCATTTCCGCCGGTCATATAATGCCAGTGCTCGGCTGGCAGACCTCCAAAAGGAGTTTAACCTGCCCAAGAACCGCATAATCTGTGACATGCCCACCAAGTGGAACTCAACGTTGGCCATGCTGCAGCGGCTGCACAGGCAGCAGAGGGCCATCAATGAGTACCTGTGCGACTATGGCACCAGGATTTGGTCAGGAGAGCTTGTTTTTTTTTCCCCACGCCAGTGGGCCATGATCAGGGATGCATGCACTGTCCTGTCACCATTTGAGGAGGCCACAAGGATGGTGAGCAGTGACAGTGCATGCATCAGTGACACTGTCCCCCTTGTCCACCTGTTGGAGCACACACTGCGTGGAATAATGGACAGGGCACTTGAGGCAGAACAGAGGCAGGAAGAGGAGGACTTCCTTAGCTCTCAAGGTCCCCTTTATCCAGACAGTGTTCCTGCGTGCCTGCCGATCACACAGGAAGAGGAGGAGGATTGTGTCAGTATGGAGGTGGAGCCTGGCACTCAGCATCAGCAGCAGTCTTTAAGGGATCAGTCCCAAGAAACACATGGACTTGTACGTGGCTGGGAGGAGGTGGCTGCGGACCATGTCATCCTTAGTGACCCAGAGGACTCCGGACGACCGAATGCCTCAGCAAACCTACGCTGCATGGTCTCCCTGATCCTGCAAAGCCTGCGTACGGATCCTCGTATTCATGGATCCAATACTGGCTGGCAACCCTCCTTGATCCACGTTACAAGGGTAAGGTTGCGGACCTTATCTTGCCATCACAGAGGGAGCAGAGGATGAAACATCTTCGGGAGGCCTTGCAGAAAGGTCTGTGCAACGCGTTCCCAGAGACTGGGAGGTTACAAACTCCTGTTTCTGGACAACGTGTTGCTGAGGCTTCGGTCAGTCAAAGAAGGAGCGGTGGAGAAGGTGGCCGTCTGACCGATGCGTTCAGACAATTTTTTGGTCCGCAGCCCCAAGGTATGATCAGTTCCAGCAACCATCGCCAGCGTCTGTTTTACATGGTGCAGGAATACCTAGGGGCAAGATCTGACTTGGACACCTTTCCCACCGAAAATCCTCTGGGTTACTGGGTCTTGAAGATGGATAACTGGCCAGAGCTTGCACAGTATGCAATTGAGCTACTGGCCTGTCTTGCATCCAGCGTTCTTTGAGAACGCACATTCAGTGCTGCTGGAGGCTTTGTAACTGATCACAGGGTGCGTCTGTCCACCGACTCGGTCGATTGACTGACCTTCATAAAAATGAATCAGTCTTGGATCACCACCAGCTACCAAGCACCTGATGCTGATGTAACCGAATAATTTTTTTTGAAATCTCAGATCCCTTCAAAGATTGCCTATGCTGATGCTGAGTGACTATCCTGAGTAATTATCCTCTTCCTCCTCAATGATCACGCTGATAGCTTGTAAGAACATTTTTGGTCCTGGGTGCAACCACCAGTGCCTAAGGCCCAACTTTTCAGCCCCTGTTTAACAGGGGCGTGTAATTACAATTTTTGATGCAATACTTTGCAGCAGGGCTCATTTCTGCGTTCCAACTAGAGTATCTGTGAGGGGTTGCAGTGTTGTGGCACCAGCACCAGTGCCTAAGGCCCAATTTTTCAGCCCCTGTTCAGCAGGGGCATGTAATTACAATTCTTGATCTAATATTTCACAGCAGGGCCCGTTTCTGCGCCCACCAAGAGCGAGTGAGGACTTACAGTGTTGTGGCACTAGCACCACCACCACCAAAGGCACAATTTTTCTGCCCCTGTTTAAAAGGGGCATGTAATTACAATTCTTGATCTAATATTTCACAGCAGGGCCCTGTGAGGGCTTACAGTGTTGTGGCCTCAACAACACCTAAGGCCCAAATTTCTGCTGAGTATATAGGGCAGGCCCCTACTTTCAAACATCCAACATACAAATGACTCCTACTTGCAAACGGAAGGAGACAACAGGAAGTGAGATGAAATCTACTCCTAGGAAGGGAAATTCTCTCCTGTAAGAGTTAATATGGGAAAAATGTTTCTCCTTTCCACTGATGCTTTATCACCAATCCTTGTTTCACAAAAAAAACTAATTTTCAAAAAACATTTGTCATTGGGACAAAAAAATAAGGTGAAATCTTCTGAAGAGGAGCACAGACAGCAAAACAAATGTCAGAGGGGTGATAACCCTTCCCTATGTTTTCCAAAAAGCTTAAAATAGATTTTTTGGCTGGAGCTAAACACGTTAAAAATGTACCAGTTCAAAATTACAAACAGATTCTACTTAACAACAAACCTACAGTCCCTGTCTTGTTTGCACCGCCTGTATACTGCTGTTCAGAGTATATAGGGCCTTGTGGCCCCACGCCTTTCCTTTTTTTAATTTAGGTGCGGGGTTCCCCTTAATATCCATCCAAGACCCAAAGGGCCTGGTAATGGACTGGGGGGTGCCCATGCTGTTTGAATTCACTGATTTTCATCCATATTGCCAGGACCCGACATTACATTAAAGCCACAAGCAGTTTTAAATGACTTTTTTCCTTTAAAAATGACATTTTGTGCAGGGACTAAGCACGGGAAACTCGCACCACTTTACAGGCATACTATAGACACCACCCAGGTACCATATTTAAAGGAATATTTCACTTTTTTTTTTTAACTTTAAGCATCAGTAAAATCACTGCTCCCGAAAAAAACGGCCGTTTTAAAAAGTTTTTTTTGCATTGTTACATGTCCCCTGGGGCAGGACCCGGGTCCCCAAACCCTTTTTAGGACAATACCATGCAAATTAGCCTTTAAAATGAGCACTTTTGATTTCGAACGTTCGAGTCCCATAGACGTCAATGGGGTTCTAACGTTCGTGCAAATTTTCGATCCGTTCGCAGGTTCTGGTGCGAACTGAACCGGGGGGTTTTCGGCTCATCCCTAATGGTAACATTCAATATAATTGTTCTGACTGAGGCTGGGGGCCTAAGTACATTTTATACTCTATACATAGCTGTGGGCTACCTTGTAAGTCTCTTTGAAGTCCTGATTAACTTGTTGGTCAATTAACATATACATGTCACTTCCCAATCTCTGTGGGAAATCAGAGATAAACCTTTTCAAGCTGAAGGTGTGAATGGCATTTGACCACAACCAAAAACAGCTGTTATATTATATGACTTCTAACATAATTGTATTCCAGTATATCTGGTTAATCAGAATACATGTTTTGATAATCATACCTAAATATTTGATAAATAAATAGCTATTCCATTTACCCTATCAATCCCATCTCTTGGTCAAATTAAAAATTGACCACATAACTAACAAAACATACCATAACAGCACTATAATAAACAATTCATACACTGGTTGTGGACAGTTGGGTTCTTGACTATTCAGTGTAGAGATTCTTTTGGTGTTAGTTAAAGCTGTGTGGGGCCTAACTACATGTGAATATTGCAGGCAATGATATTGGGAAAATGGAACAAACTACATCTCATAACACATACACAACCTTACTTAAAAACTGCAAAAGAAAGGCAGATAAAATTACAATTCCTATAAATGACTTCTAAATTGCAAAATCTCCCTCTAACTGCCTAATCTTAGTTTAAATATTTATTTTTCTAGTTCATATTCCTCCTAATTTATGTACCCAATTTACTTCTGCAGAAAAATCTCATTTTGCTTTGTCAAGGTTAGACAAAAATATAGAAATACAAAAATGTCTAAAAAATAAAAATTACACGTTGGTCTAACAATGTATGAACACCAAGTCTTTAGTTGATTCCTCTGCTGTAACTTTGACAGCTCGTCCTCCATAAGACTCCATTGCAACACCTTAAGAAGGCATACCATTTTCATACATAATCTTCTTTTCTTCCGGACTATCGCAGTCCACATGACAAGAAACTTCCAGTAGGTGTGCAGATCTTTTTGCAATTATAGCAAACTGAGCTGTGATTTTTTTTAGACAGCTGACATGATAAGTATCAAAGTTCTTCAGACATCTAAAAAGCTTTTGAAGGCACGCTTTTCCATCAATGCTGTTTGTGGCGGATGTCATAAAGCCAAGGAATGAGGGAGGAGATTTTTTTTAGGATGGCGTCACTCAGATTGTTAGTCCAACATTTGATCATTAACAAAAATGCCCATAAAGCCCATTCCATGCCTTAATACAAGGAGAAACCATTGTCATTTAGTATAAAATATTATTCAACTGTCATTTAACTACTTCCATACTGGGCATTTTCACCCCCTTCCTGCCCAAGCCAATTTTCAGCTTTCAGCGCTGTCGCACTTTGAATAACAATTGCGCAGTCATACTACACTGTACCCAAATGAAATTTTTAACAGTTTTTCCCCACTAATAGAGCTTTCTTTTGGTGGTATTTGATCACCCCTGCGATTTTTGTTCCTTGTGCTATAAACAAAACAAAAGTGACAAGTTTGAAAAAACACAATATTTTTTACTTTTTGCTATAATAAGTATCCAAATTTTTTTTTTTAACAAATGTTTTCCTCATTTTAGGCCGATATGTATTCTTCTACATATTTTTGGTAAAAAATATTGCAATAAGCGTATATTTATTGGTTTGCGCAAAAGTTATAGCGTCTACAAAATAAGGGGATAGATTTATAGCATTTTTATTTTTTTATTTTTTTTACTAGTAATGGCGGCGATCTGCGATTTTTATCGCGACTGTGATATTGCGGCGGACACATCGAACAATTTTGACACATTTTTGGGACCATTCACATTTATACAGCGATCCGTGCTATAAAAATGCATTGATTACTGTATAAATGTGACTAGCAATGAAGGGGTTAACCAGGAGGGGGTGCTGTAGGGGTTAATGTGTTGCTAGGGAGTGATTCTAACTGTGGGGGGTGGGGATTCACAAGCGGAGGAGACCGATCAGTGTTCCTCTGTACAAGGAACACACCATCGGTCTCTACCCATCTGACAGGACGTGGATCTGTGTGTTTACACACACAGATCCACGGTCCTGCTCGGTTACCGGGCAATCGCAGGTGCCTGGCTGACATCGCGGCCGCCGGGCACGCGCGCCGGGACCTGAACGATGTGGCGGGAGTGCGCGCGCGCCCCCTGGGCTGCCTGGAAGGCTACGCCGTCATATGACGGCGGCCCAGAACAACAGCTGCACCGTCCCGCTGTCATATGACGGCGGGCAGGCATCAAGCGGTTAAACTAAACTGTCTAGACCATAAACATTTATCATGAACAGTAGGCTTCTCAGAAGGGGGGGGGGGGCTATCATGTATGGCCTGGATCATTGATCCTACAGGGACATAGACAAGGATTTACAAGAATGACAGGAGTATAGTGCAGTACTGGGGTTCAGGGTTCACAGGAGATACAGTTGATGTGTACAAGGATTCTAAGGCAGGAAGGATACCTAATGGTACTATCTGGGGAGAACGCAACATGTCCACACGTGCAACAATGGTGAGGGCCCTTGAAAGGGCAGAGGCACAGAGTCTAAGGAACTACCTTGTCTTCTCCAGAGCTCTTGATGGTAGAAATGGTTTTGTGCTGCAGACAGTTCCCTGGTTGCGGCCCTCTTACTCACCCAAGTAGGCAGATACCTGGAGCTAAGGGCCAATGGACAAATGAGAATCCCTTGCAGCGCTGAGGTGCTGGGATCACTAAACAGTAGGGAGCAAAATTCAAGCTGACAGGTGTGTGCCTGGACACACACAGACATTGGGGACAGATACACAAAGACACATAAACAGCTAGAAATGAGTAGCCATGCAGACAGTCACACAGGAATCTATAAGAGTAGTGAAGTTGCATGGTGTCACTGAACAGGAACCTAGCTTACAGATACACTTGGAGACACAAAGGCAGACTGTCAGGTCACCTTGAGGCTAGGTGACAGATGCACCCATTGGGATCAGGAGTGCACCGCATGGCAGTGGACCCTACGGCTAACTGCTGCAGATGGGAGTCCGGGTGGTAAGGAAGGCAGGGCTGCTGGAACACCAACACGGATCGCACCGGGGTTAGAGCGTAGGATTCCCTGGGGCACGGAGTCTAAGAGCCAGCAGGTGTTCACCAGAGCCTCTAGTGGTGAGGATGGAGTGGGCTGCAACTGGCTCCAGGTCACGACCCCCAGGGTCCCCCAGCTCACACCCACAGTAGGCAACAGGAGGATAGGGATAGTAAAGGAATAAGCCAAGGTCAGGGCCACAAGCAGACAAGGACAACAGAGTTCACGCCAAGGTTCAGGGTCACAGGCAAACAGGGATAGTCGGGGATACGCCAAAGGTCAGGGTCACGAGCAGACAGGAATAGTAGAGAACATGCCAAAGTCGGTAACAGAAACAAACGTAGAGCACACGGCAGGCAAGAACAGGAAGCCAAAACACACAAAGGTTGATCAGCAGGGCTGGCCTGCAGTGCAGAGGTTAATATAGAGTTCTCTGATAGGAACTGGGGTGGAGCCATGCTAGAGGAGAGTTAAAAGCAGTCAGGTAAGAGTCAGTTGGTCTTTAGAGATGAACACATGGAGACAGGTAAACTGATAGACAAAACTCTATTGCATAACCATGACAGTACTCCCCCTCTTAGGAGGCCTCCCCCTTCCCCGCCTGGGACCAGGTTTAGAGGGGAACTTCAAATGAAACTTCCTCAACAGACGAGGTGCAAAGACCTCTGAAGCCTTGATCCACGACCTCGTACATTTGATTGACCAAACCCCTTCCAATGCACGAGGTACTGGAGAATGCCTCTACAGAGCCGGGAATCCAAAATTTGGCTAACCTCATACTCCTGATTATCCTCAGAAACTCGCGCTGCGGTAGAGAGAGGACAAGAGAACTTATTGAGGACTAAAGGCTTCAGAAGGGCAACATGGAAGGAGTTAGAGATTTTGAGGCTTTTGGGAATCTGGAGCTTGAAACAAACCGGATTCAGTTTAGAAGTTATGGTGTACGGACCAATGAATCTTGGGGCAAATTTGAGAGACGGAACCCGGAGTTTGATGTTCCTGGTGGAGAGCCAGACTTTGTCTCCTGGCTGAAGTGAAGGCGGCTTACGCCTGCGACGTTCAGCAAAATTCTTAAATTTGTTGGCAGCTTTCTGGAGGGAATCATGAACATCAGCCCACATGGAATTGAGTGATTCCTGAACAGTAGCCAAGGCTGGAATGTAGGAAGAACAGGTCATAGGAAGAGGGAATTGAGGATGTTTTCCATAAACAGTGATAAAGGGTGTTTTCTGAGAACTGACGTTGACATGATTATTGTGGGAGAACTCTGCCCACGGGAGTAGTGATGCCCAATCATTGTGATGAGCCGAGACCAAGGTACGGAGAAAGACCTCCAACTCCTGATTAACCCTCTCAGTCTGGCCATTGGATTGGGGATGGTAAGAAGAGGTAAAATCCAGGGTAATGTTGAGGGATTTGCAAAAGGCTCTCCAAAAACGGGACATAAACTGAACACCCCTGTCTGAAAGGACATGGGAAGGAACACCATGAAGGCTGAAAATCTCTCATACAAAAATGGGAACCAAGGCAGAGGCAGAAGGGAGACCAGGAAGAGGAACAAAATGAGCCATCTTGGAGAACCGATAGATTACCACCCAAATGGCTGTATTATTCTCCGACAGTGGAAGATCGGTGATAAAATCCATGGCGATGTGAGACCAGGGCTCCTTAGGAATAGGCAAGGGCATGAGAAGACCAGCAGGGGCTTGTGTGGAAGATTTAGACTAAGCACAGACATGACAAGCCTTAACGAAATCTTTAACATCCGAGCGGAGGTTAGGCCACCAGTAGACACGACTGATGAGCAGGAAGGATCGGAGGAACCCGGCATGACTTGCCACCTTGGAATCATGTCCCCAACGAAGGATCTTAGCTCTTAGCTCTGTGGGAACAAAGGTCTTGCCAGGGGGAATTTTTTATTCCAGGGTGATAGAATGGGCAACAACTCCTCGTTCAAAGTGTCAAATGACCTAGAGAGCACATCAGCCCGACTGTTGCAGGAACCAGGTTTGTACGTAATTGTGAATTTAAAACGAGGAAAGAAGAGACTCTACCTGGCCTGTCTTGGGTTCAGACGTTTAGCATTCTGTAGGTATTGTAGATTGATTGTATTGTGATCAGTAAAGATCGTAATGGAGTGAGGGGAACCCTCCAAGAGATGACGCCACTCTTCCAATGCCAATTTAATTGCGAGAAGTTCCTGATCACCAATGCCATAATTTCTCTCTGCCTGAGAAAATTTTTTTGGAGAAGAACGCACATTGTTGACGTCTCTTCTCAAAGAACTGAAGAAGCACAGCTCCCACCCCCATCGAAGAAGCGTCTACTTCAATAAAAAATGGGTACTCAGGATTTGGTCTCCTCAAGAGAGGTCCAGAAACAAAGGCCTGTTTCAGATCGTGAAACGCAGAGACAGCCTCGGGAGGCCAGTCTTTGCCATTCGCACCCTTCTTGGTTAAAGCGATAATAGGCGCGGCGATGAAAGAGTAATTCCTTATGAACTGCCTATAATAATTTGTGAAGCCAAGAAAGTGCTGTGTGGCCTTGAGGCTAGCAGGAAGGGGCCAGTTGGTAATGGCCGAGACCTTTCCGGGATCCAGGCGAAGACCCAAACTAGAAACAAAATATCCCAGAAACAGGACCTCAGGACATTCAAAGGAACATTTCTCCAGCTTGCCATAGAGATTATTTTCTCTAAGGCGCTGAAGTACGGTGCGGACATGGTTTCTGTGAGCAAGCAGATTTTCAGAAACTATGAGAATGTCATCCAGATAGATGACAACAAACTGGTATAGTAGATCCCTGAAGATTTCATTGACAAAGTTCTGGAACACAGCTGGAGCATTACACAAACCAAAAGGCATAACCAGGTATTCGTAATGCCCGTCCCTAGTGTTAAACGCAGTCTTCCATTCGTCACCTTCCCGTATTCTAATGAGATTGTATGCACATCCGAGATTCAACTTGGTGAAAATGGAAGCCCCCTTCAACCTGTCAAATAGCTCCGATATTAGAGGTAAGGGGTATTGGTTTTTGATAGTCACTGCATTTAACCCTCAATAGTGGATGCAGGGTCTGAGGGTACCATCCTTTTTAGCAACGAAAAAGAACCCTGCTCCTGCAGGCGACAAGGATTTCCGGATGAAACCTCTCTCCAGATTCTCGGTGACATACTCAGACATGGCCTGGGTCTCTGGAATGGACAGAGGGTAGGTACGACCCCTGGGTAGAGTTGCTCAAGGGACAAGGTCAATGGCACAGTCAAAAGATCTGTGGGGAGGAAGCACCTCAGCAGACTTCTTACAGAACACATCCCGGTAATCGCTGTATGCCGCGGGAAGATCAGAAGATACGGATGTGATAGGAATGGGAAGTCTCTCCTTGGGGACCACCTTGAGAAGACAGGACGAGAAACACGAAGGACCCCAAGCCAGGATCTGCCCAGAGACCCAGTCCACATGTGGAGAGTGGAGCTGTAGCCAAGGAAGGCCCAATACAATGGGGGTAGAGGCCTTGGGTAGAATGAGGAAGGAAATCCACTCCTGGTGGAGTATTCCTACCGACATCCTAATAGGTAGCATCTGGAAACATATAGGGCCCCCTGGAAGCACAGTGCCATCAATTGCCGAGACTACCAGTGGTGTAGCAAGGGGGAGAAAGGGTAAGCTTCATAGAAGAAGCAGTTCTCCAGTCCATAAAATTGCCGGCAGCCCCGGAGTCCAGATATCTAGGACCGACTGGGGAGAAGGACCTACATGGAGGAACACCAGAAGAAGAAGATGAGAAGGTGATGTTTCTGGGTCCAATACTCCACCTTCTAAATGTATTAGACCCGAGCGTTTCCCGGACGAAGCGAGCAGGAGTCACGAAAATGACCCTTGCCCTCACAATAAAGACACAAGCCCAGAGTTCTGCGTCTAGCATGTTCTTCGGGGGTTAGTCTGGTCTGGCCCAGCTGCATAGGTTCCTCAGTAGGCAGAGGATGCTCCACAGGGCGACGGGAGAAGAGTTCTGGCTGACTAGGACCTAGGGGGTGCTGGCATCTTTTTCTAGGGACCTCTCCTGAAAACGAATGGCAATCTCATTGCACAAGGAAATTACATCATCCAGACCAGCAGGGATGGCTCTTCCTGCTAATTCATCCTTCACTCGGTCAGAGAGGCCATGTAAAAAGGTTGCGACCAGGGCCTCATTGTTCCAGCTCAATTCAGCTGTGAGGATACGGAACTGAAGTGCATATTATCCCACTGAACAAGATTCTTGGCGAAGGCATAAAAGGGCACTAGCCACTGAAGAAACCCTGGCTCCTCGAAGATATTACGACAAAGCTTCAAGAAGTCGGACAGGCTGGAAACCACCGGGTCATTCTTCTCCCACAGGGGGGCAGCCCAAGCTAAAGCTTCACCAGAGAGGAGGGAAATGATATAGGCTACCTTAGCCCGATCAGACAGAAAGTTTTGAGGCTGGAGCTCAAAATGAATGATGCATTGGCTGAGGAAGCCCCTGCAGACCTTGGAGTCTCCAGAGAAACGGGACGAAGCTGGCAGTAAATATGAATGTGTGGCCGCAACTGGTGCGATAGGTGCAGCTGCTGATTGTACTTGAGGCTGCAGGTTCGGGTTTCCCAAGGAGGCCTGGATCTGCTCGAAGCGGGAAGCCAGATTCTTAAGGAATCTCATCACCTGAGTCTGATTAGATTCCTGGGCCTCGAGTCTGCGAACTATGCCCTGCAATGGATCGGCTGCAGGAAGCAGCACCTCAGCCGGGTCCATGGCTGATCAAACTGTCAGGTCACCTTGAGGCTAGGTGACAGATGCACCCGTTGGGATCAGGAGTGCACCGCAAGGCAGTGGACCCTACGGCTGACTGCTGCGGATGGGAGTCCGGGTGGTAAGGATGGCAGGGCTGCTGGAACACCAACACGGATCCCACCGGGGTTAGAGTGTAGGATTCCCTGGGGCGTGGAGTCTAAGAGCCAGCAGGTGTTCACCAGAGCCTCTAGTGGTGAGGATGGACTGGGCTGCAACTGGCTCCAGGTCGCGACCCCCAGGGTCCCCCAGCTCACACCCACAGTAGGCAACAGGAGGATAGGGATAGTAAAGGAATAAGCCAAGGTCAGGGCCACAAGCAGACAAGGACAACAGAGTTCACGCCAAGGTTCAGGGTCACAGGCAAACAGGGATAGTCAGGGACACACCAAAGGTCAGGGTCACGAGCAGACAGGAATAGTAGAGAACACGCCAAAGTCGGTAACAGAAACAAACGTAGAGCACACGGCAGGCAGGAACAGGAAGCCAAAACACACAAAGGTTGATCAGCAGGGCTGGCCTGCAGTGCAGAGTAGGGATGAGCTTCGTGTTCGCGTCGAACTCATGTTCGACTCGAACATCGGCTGTTCGCCGAACAGCGAACAATTTGGGGTGTTCGCGGCAAATTCGAATGCCGCGGAACACCCTTTAAAAGGCTTATATTCATGCTATTGTCATAAAAAGTGTTTGGGGACCTGAGTCCTGCCCCAGGGGACATGGATCAATGCAAAAAGGGGAAGGGGAACCCTGAACCAAAATTAAAAAAAAAAAAGGATGTGGGGGTCCCCCCTAAATTCCATACCAGGCCCTTCAGGTCTGGTATAGATTTTAAGGGGAACCCCGCGCCAAAATTAAAAAAAATATCCATACCAGACCCTTATCCGAGCCCGCAACCTGGCAGGCCGCAGGAAAAGAGGGGGGGACGAGAGAACACCCCCCCTCCTGAACTGTACCAGGCCACATGCCCTCAACATTGGGAGGGTGCTTTGGGGTAGCCCCCCAAAACACCTTGTCCCCATGTTGATGAGGACAAGGGCCTCATCCCCACTACCCTTGGCCGGTGGTTGTGGGGGTCTGCGGGCGGGGGGCTTATCAGAATCTGGAAGCCCCCTTTAACAAGGGGACCCCCAGATCCCGGCCCTCCCCCTGTGTGAAATGGTAAGGGGGTACAAAAGTACCCCTACCATTTCAAAAAAAAATGTCAAAAATATTAAAAATGACAAGGGACAGTTTTTTACAATTCCTTTATTTAAATGCTTCTTCTTTCTTCTATCTTCTTTCTTCTATCTTCCTTCGGTTTGTTCCTCCATCTTCTTCTGATTCTTCTGGTTCTTCTGGTTCTTCTTCTGGTGTTCTCGTCTGGCATCTTCCTCTGCGGCGTCGGCATCTTCTTCCCTTCTTCTCCTCGGGCCGCTCCGCATCCACGATGGCATGGAGGGAGGCTCCCGCTGTGTGATGCTTCTCTTTTCATCTTTTTCTCTTCATCTTTTTCTCTTCATCTTTTTCTCTTCATCTTCTTTTCGGGCCACTCCGCATCCATGATGGTATGGAGGGAGGCTCCTGCTGTGTGACGCTTCTCCTCTTCTGACGGTTCTTAAATAACGGGGGGCTCCACCCGGTGACCCCGCCCCCTCTGACGCACGGGGACTTGACGGGGACTTCCCTGTGGCATTCCCCGTGATGTCAGAAGGGGGCGGGGTTACGTAACGGGAGGAAGATGAAGGACGAGGACACTGGAGGAAGAACCAGTAGAAGAAGAAGATGGAGGAAGAAACCGAAGGAAGATAGAAGAAAAAAGAAAGAAGATAGAAGATAGAAGAAAGAAGAAGCATTTAAATAAAGGAATTGTCAAAAACTGTCTCTTGTCATTTTTAACATTTTTGACAGTTTTTTTTGTGAAATTGTAGGGGTACTTTTGTACCCCCTTACCATTTTACACAGGGGGGAAGGCCGGGATCTGGGGGTCCCCTTGTTAAAGGGGGCTTCCAGATTCCGATAAGCCCCCCGCCTGCAGACCCCCACAACCACCGGCCAAGGGTTGTGGGGATGAGGCCCTTGTCCTCATCAACATGGGGACAAGGTGTTTTGGGGGGCTACCCCAAAGCACCCTCCCAATTTTGAGGGCATGTGGCCTGGTACGGTTCAGGAGGGGGGGCGTTCTCTTGTCCCCCCTCTTTTCCTGCGGCCTGCCAGATCGCGTGCTCGGATAAGGGTCTGGTACGGATTTTTAGGGGGACCCCACGCCATTTTTTAAAAAATTTTGACATGGGGTTCCCCTTAAAATCCATACCAGACCTGAAGGGTCTGGTATAGATTTTGAGGGGGACCCCACGCCATTTTTTTTTTAAATTTTGGCCGGGGTTCCCCTTAATATCCATACCAAACCTGAAGGGCCTGGTATGGAATTTAGGGGGTCCCCCCACTTCATTTTCTTTAAAATTTTGGTTCGGGGTTCCCGTGTGGGGAATTCCCATGCCGTTTTTATCAATGAACTTTTATGTGTATTGTCAGACCGGCAATTCATTAATAGCCGCGAGTAGTTTTAAATGACTTTTTTTCCTTTGAAATGTCATTTTGCTGTCAGACTGTTCTAAAAACGGGAAACATGCGCCCCTTTACAGGCATACTATAGACACCCCCCAGGTACGAAATTTAAAGGGATATTACACTTTTATTGTTTCACTTTAAGCATTATTAAAATCACTGCTCCCGAAAAAACGGCCATTTTTAAAACTTTTTTTGCATTGATCCATGTCACCTGGGGCAGGACCCAGATCCCCAAACACTTTTTTATGACAATAACTTCCATATAAGCCTTTAAAAATAGCACTTTTGATTATTCATGTTCGTGTCCCATAGACTTTAACGGTGTTCGCGTGTTCGAAAAAATGTTTTGCCTGTTCGCAAGTTCTGGTGCGAACCGAACTGGGGGTGTTCGGCTCATTCCTAGTGCAGAGGTTAATATAGAGTTCTCTGATAGGAACTGGGGTGGAGCCATGCTAGAGGAGAGTTAATAAAAGCAGTCAGGTGAGAGTCAGCTGGTCTTTAGAGATGAACACATGGAGACAGGTAAGCTGATAGACAAAACTCTATTGCATAACCATGACACAGACTTGCTTGGGACATTATTATTCAAAGCCCAAGGCAAACTGCTTCAGCTTAAAAAGGGAGTACTGGTTGGGCATGTAGCTAATTTAATTAACAACAGGAGGTTTAATCTAGTCTTAAAAACAAGTTTTGTGGGACAAGATACAACCGCAGAACTTATAAGTTAAAGCATTGAAACTAAATGTCAATACCAATACACTAATAATACCAGCATACCTGCTGATCTTTGAGAATAGAGGAGACGGATCTGTGAAAAAGCTGACGATCTGTGACAGGTCTAATTTAAAATCTTAATAATACCCAAGTAATTCTTAACACTCCATGTAGTAACACTGACATACATGTAGTAATACATGAATTACTTTTTTATCATCATAGGTGTTTAAACTAGAGCAGCAATTATTCAATTCAATCTTAATAACTTTTTCATCTTAAAATAATATACAGAAACTATATAAGGCTCAGTTCCCACTATTGCGACTGAAAGTTGCAGCGACTTTGAAAAGGTTCTTGCACTACCTCGATGCGACATTCAATGCAACCCTGATCTAGAGACTGTAAAGATGGATCAAAGTCACACTCCAGAGTCTCTGAATCACATGACTTTTGGGGACATTATAATGGAAACGTAGCCTAAGACAGGAGACACTTAATTATCTAGGGCAGGGGTGTCAAACTCAATTTCATTGTGGGCCGCATCAGCATTATGATTGTCCTCAAAAAGGGCCAGTCATATCTGTAAGATTAGATGTCCAGCGTATCCCCTCCCTTTACATTAAATGTCAAGAGCCACCCCACCATCAGAAGTTGAGTCCCCTACTCTCCCTAACATCACAGTGCACCCCCTTTCCTTATGCTGCTGCTGGAAAGAAGCTGGATGCATTGCTTGAAAGCAGAAAGTAGGGGTCTGGAGGAGGACCAGAGGAGGGCTGGAGCTCTCCTGCAGCTGCAGGAGAGGTGCGAGGGTCACATGAAATGGCCTGGAGGGCTGGATTCGGCAACGGGCCTTGTGTTTGACACCTGTGATCTAGGGCATTGAAACTCGTTAAATTTCAAAGCTCATACATGTCAGATCATAACACAACAAAAAAGTTTAGCACCTTATACAAGAAACAGGAACAAGAAACTGTGCAGTACAGACTCAGATGACTGCATCAAGATTTAGCTAGTGGGGGGTGAAACCCATAAATGTTCACATATGAAAATAGAAACACTTTAGAACAATACTTCCATTGGTGAATTGTCTTTGAAGGCTGTGGTCTCCTTCTGTTCTCCTTCTGTTCGGAAGACCTTAAATAAATCAACTCAGGGCATAGAACTAATCTGAGGAGTAAGCATCAAAATGTTAGTAACAACACATTATATTTTCCTCCTAAAAATAAACCAAAGGTTGGAGATATTTAGCATACAGTACGCATTTTGAACATTTTCTTTCTTAGATATTTTACCAGTGCACTTTTTCGAATACCAAAAAATTGTTTGACGTCAAACTAAATGTTACCACGTGGATTTTATAAGTTCCCCTTTGTCTTGCAAGACAGTTACACTTCACCATACTGAGCACATTGGAAAACTTCTTCAAAAACTGTTTCTTCTATGGAAACAAAGATTACCGGTAATACACACATATAAATATACATTATTAGGAGGTATTTTACTTTCTTTTTTTTTTTTTGTTTTCATTTACAGTTCACTCAGCTCACTCAATTTGCATGACAATACAGGTGTTCACACACACAAGCCATGCAATTTAACCTGTGTCATAGAAAAGAGGGGGGGAGCTCGTTGCTCCTATATAAAACACCATTCCTTATTTTTAAACTTTAATCATCAGTGAAAAAAAGGGTTTTTTTTACGTCACTAATCTTTTAACATTTCACTTCAATTATTTTTATCTATTTTATTAAATGTATTGGGTGTGGCTCCAATGACCACATAATTAGCCACCCCAGCAAGTATTTAAATTAACGATTTTCAGCTCACAGTTTTTAGATTAACTTTTCTTTTAGAATAAGCAAATATAATATTTTATGTTTTCTTTTTCATATTAAATTGACCACAGTGCAAAATGACTACACATTGCACATGATTTTACAATTTTAAGTAATTTTTTTTTTTTTTTTTATACCCAAATGATATAGATCAAATTGTTCATGATTTTAAGTCAGAAATAAAATTTTTAGTCTTTTTAAGGTCAGACTTTACAGAGAAAATATTTGTCTTGCTTCTAAAAGTTGAAATGACCAACATTCCACTGACTTGTTACCTGCAATTGTCCATGTGGCAATGTCCCATCACTTTAAAACATACATAACAAACACAAAACAAATCATCATGCAACCCATATTCATACTGTTACTATTATTATTATTTCACATTCATCAGTCCCTCAAGGAGCTTACAATCCTAAGGTCCCCAACTCACATTCATAAATACACTAGGGACAATTTAGACAGGATCCAATTAACCTACCAGCATTTCTCCAGAGTGTAGGAGTACCTGGAGGAAACCCATGCAGGCACAGGGAGAACACGCAAACTCCATGTAGGTAAAGTCGTGGTTTGGATCAACTGTTTTGCTGATACAGCACTTTGGGCATATTAATACAACTAACATGACATAACAATCCATGGATCTCACAGACATATATACAAAAAACATAACTCTCACACTTAGCCAACTACGCCCTATAGACAAAAATATTTCTCTAATAAAACTGCACTTTCCCTTCTCTTTTTTTTTTTTAATATAAGTTCACTCCTCTATAATGGGCTCTAATCCATATGTCTAGGTCATTATAAGTGCACTGGGTGGTAGGGTATAATGTGCTTGCAGTTATTTTAGCGATGTTATTATTAGGTTCAAATTCATATACAGGACAATAAGTTTCTTTCATTTCCTTTTTTCAACATTTTTGTCTTTTTTTTTAGCCTTCTAGTGGTACAAAACCCCTGTGTGCGTTGGTTCCAATTCTTGAGGGACTCGGCCACTCCTGTTAATAGGGGTTCAGTTACACACACTGAATGGAGTCACACAGACAGCCCAAAGGAGCTCCTGGTGGGATCACACCGATCTCAATCTGGGGTTGTACTCGGTGGTACAATTCCCCATCTCACACGGTGGTGAGACTTCCTCAAGGATTCATCTATTCCTAGGTCCCCACATCACACAGACACAGTGAACCTCAGTAATAGCAGGAATTGTATATCTGGCCCCCAATCTCGGGCCAAGGATCTATACCAGACTATACATTGCACAAATCAGTCACACAGACTGACAGGCAGACAACTGAATGGGGGGGGGGGGTTAGTCACAGAAGCTGCTAAAAAAAGGAAACTCTGGATTTAAGATGTAAAAACACACTCCTTTCTAAAGAGAAACAGTCCACTTATATGCAAGATACATGGCAGCACATATGACAGGCACACAACTGAATAGGGGTTCAGTTACACAAAATGAATGGGTCACACAGACAGATTAAAACAGTTCATTAATGTAAAAAGCACTCCCTTAGACAAGACACTCATGCAGGAGACACACAGCATCACATATTCCAACAAATTGTGCAGTACAGTAACAAGGAAATCCCAATAGGAGAAAATTCTTGAGTATAGAATCTGACAGTTCTGCTTTCCTAAAGTCTTCCACATCCGTTTATAGGCACTGTGCAGAATAGGAGAGATAGTACTTCTGCTCATTGTGTAGTTTTATGGAGAACTACGCAGACGAGAAAAGGAAATCAGAATTTCATTCAAAACTGGTACTAAGGTTTCAAGCGGTGCTGTTTTTTAAGCAGGCTGTCACCCTCGGCAATAAACCAGGGCCTCACCACATAGTACCTTATCAGCCACAGCCTATGAATGATCCCTTGAGTCCGAAGACCCGATTTCTGACCTGCACGGTCCCCCCAACACAGAAAATGCAGAAATCCTAACTACAGTAGGTGACCACGATATTGTGTCAATCTCGCCGCATTTCTCGACGAGATTTGACACCTGCGAGCCCCGTCGCAGGAGCCAGCGCCGAGATGGCTCACTCATCGGGAAAGGAAAACTTTGTTTTCCTTCCCCGATGAGTGACAGGCAGTGCTGACAGCTGTCTGGTATGAATCCTGAGGGGGAACGCTGCGCCAAATTTTAAATGAAAAAAACGGCGTGGGTTCCCACCCCAGGAGCATACCAGGCCCTTAGGTCTGGTATGGATTGTAAGGGGAACCCCCTACGCCGAAAAATCGGCGTGGGGGTCCCCCCAAAATCCATACCAGACCCTTATCCGAGCACGCAGCCCGGCCGGCCAGGAAGGGGGGTGGGGACGAGTGAGCGCCCCCTCTCCTGAGCCGTACCAGGCCGCATGCCCTCAACATGGGGGGTGGGTGCCTTGGGGGAGGGGGGCACCCTGCGGGGCCCCCCCACCCCAAAGCACCTTGTCCCCATGTTGATGAGGACAAGGGCCTCTTCCCGACAACCCTGGCCATTGGTTGTCGGGGTCTGCGGGCGGGGGGCTTATCGGAATCCGGGAGCCCCCTTTAACAATGGGGCCCCCAGATCCCGGCCCCCCACCCTGTGTGAATGAGTATGGGGTACATGGTACCCCTACCCATTCACCTAGGGAAAAGTGTCAATAAAAAAAACCCACAGTACACAGATTTTAAGAGTAATTTTTTTTATAATTGTATTTTTATTAGGTTTTTAACATTGTAGAATGAACAAGTACAGCAGTAATGTTGTACAGTATCAAATATAAAATATAAAGTTTTGATAATATCTTTATAGCAAAACAAAATAAGTACATAAGAACAGAGTTCACAATTACAGAGCACAAACCGCTCTGTACTTTTGTCCAGGATACAGAAAAATATTATTCCTAAAATAGAAGTGCAGGATCAGGAGTGTAAAATTAGTTACATAAGAGAGATGAACATAGATTCTATGAAGGACATGTGGTATGTGATAATAAGTTCTAAGTAATACATGTGAAAATGGGGCAGGTGAGGGGGAATGGGATATCATGATCATATGGGACGCCCATGCCAGTATAAAACAAAAAAAAAAAATAAAAAAATAAAAAAAACTTAAAGAACGGTGTTTGGCATAGGAGTCCCAAATTCCGACTCATCCCAGGGTTTCCACAATTTTTCAAATTGGGGGATAGTATCATGTACTGAGGCCATTAGATATTCCATCCTTCGGATATCAGTTACTAATTGTAAAAATTTGGGCCAAGGGGGGGGGAACACCGGACAGCCAACACAGGGGGATAAGTCGCTTGGCAGCCAATAGTATATAAGAAAGGAGCCGGTTAGCTCTTTTGGTTAAGCCAGGGAAAGGAAGGCCCAACAAATAGTGTATTGGGTCTAATGGGAGAGATTTATCCAGCACTTTCTGTATCAGGAGCCCCACCTCCCCCCAGAAAGGTTGTATCTTTGAACACTGCCAAAATATATGGAATAAAGAACCCGTGTCAATCCCACAACGCCAACAGCGCGGCGGGACCGAGGGGTCGTATTTATGAATAACATCAGGGGTTCTATACCAAAACATAAGAATCTTCATAGAAGTCTCCCGTTGGGTCACACACTTAGAGGATTTGGAGACAGAAGACCAAATCTTGTCCCATAGCTGAATTGAGATAGCTCTGCCTAACAAATGGGACCATTTTCCCATATAATGATGTGTGGTCTCAGTCAGAGGTGTCGACTCATGAAGGATACGATGGATGGAAGATATTAAGTGTAACTGGTGGGGTCCCTGAGCACATATGTATTCGAAATTAGTTGGGCTTTCGAGGGATAATGATGAAGATTTAGAGTGGAAAAAGTGTCTGACCTGCAGGTAGAAGTAAAAAAGTTGGTTGGGGATATTAAATTTCTCACGTAGGGTGTCAAAGGGATGTAGCTTTTGCGTAACCGGGTTTACTAAATTTCGAAGTTGAAAAAGGGAGGCGTTAAGCCATGGGAAGAAGAGTAATTTATTAGGCAGCTCCGGGGTCGTCTTCTGACTTCGGGGGGGTCTCCTTCCGACTTCTCCCGGTATTCGGCCTCTTCTCCGGGTGTTCCGCCTCTTCTCCCGGGCCCCACCGCTATCTTCTTCCAGCTCTATTGCCAGCGAGGTGCCCGGCCTGCTGCCGCTGTCTCGTCGCCGCTGTCTCGCTGCCGCCGCTGTCTCGCCGCCGCCGCTATCTCGACTCTTCTTTTCTTCTTCCGATGTTGACACTATGCTCTCTCCGGCTGGAATGCTTTGTGCGAGCTGCAGAGCCATTTATATAGGATGGTGACCCCACCCCCTTGTGATGTCATGTTCCCAGCATGCGCAGGGACTTTGGGGTCACGCCCCCTTATGACACCAGAGTCCCTGCGCATGCTGGGAACATGACGTCACAAGGGGGCGGGGTCACTGCCTATAAAATTGACTCCGCAGCTCGCACAAAGCATTCCAGCCGGAGAGAGCATAGTGTCAACATCAGAAGAAGAGAAGAAGAGTCGAGACAGCGGCGGCGGCGAGACAGCGGCGGCGGCGAGACAGCGGCGACAAGACAGCGGCAGCAGACCGGGCCCCTCGCTGGCAATAGAGCTGGAAGAGCTGGAAGAAGATAAACCCCCCGCCCGCAGACCCCGACAACCAGCGGCCAGGGTTGTCAGGAAGAGGCCCTTGTCCTCATCAACATGGGGACAAGGTGCTTTGGGGTGGGGGGGCCCCGCAGGGCGCCCCTGCTCCCCCAAAGCACTCACTCCCCCATGTTGAGAGCATGCGGCCTGGTAAGGTTCAGGAGGGGGGACGCTCGCTCGTCCCCACCCCCTTTCCTGACCGGCCGGGCTGCGTGCTCGGATCGGGGTCTGGTATGGATTTTGGGGGGGACCCCACACCGATTTTTCGGCGTAGGGGGTTCCCCTTACAATCCATACCAGACCTAAGGGCCTGGTATGCTCCTGGGGGGGAACCCACGCCGTTTTTTTCATTTAAAGCGCGGCGTTCCCCCTCAGGATTCATAGCAGACAGCTGTCAGCACTGCCTGTCACTCATCGGGGAAGGAAAACAAAGTTTTCCTTTCCCGATGAGTGAGCCAGCGCGACATGCACAGTACCCTGTCGCCGAGAACCAGCGCGTTGGTATCGTGCTTGACTCAGTTAAATTGATGATAGGCAACTCCTATCCTCATATTGATTAGTGGTTCCAAATTAATAATAACTACTGCAGTAGGGAACAGACACAAAAGATACGCTCAGCATCTTTCCAAATAACTGTTCTGCTTTATTATGATACAATTGAAGGTTTTTATGCACATGATTACGTAGGTATCACATTAATATTACAATTGTAGGTTTATCGTAACAAGGGGCGTTACATAGGCAGGCTTATTCTAATCAGGACTCGAAAGAATGTAAACATTTACTGAAAACATTATTAGTGCTGTGTGCACAGTGAGGGCAGTGTGCAATACATACAAAATACAATACAATTATATACAGAACTTACAAATTTCCATTACACGCTGGAAACACAATCTCGTGGTCAGGTACTGTATGTACATATTGCACCTGAAATAGGGCAAACCATTCACACAGAACATACACTTGCAAGGACAGTAATAAGTACAGATAGTATGGAAAGTAAAAAGAAACATAAAAATAACAAAATTCAACAGTCAAGGTTCTTGGAAAGAGTACTTCTACATGACACCAACTTACAGAAATTCCCAGCTTGTGTTCCATTTCTTTGCTATGTCTGTAGAGTTATCGTTTCCGGCTTCGAAGGACCAATTGATAGGGAAATCCCAAACTTAGGGGTTTCCAATAACATTTTGACTGCTGAACCACATTCAAAAAGATGTATTTAATATTCAAGCCTATAGTTTTAGCACCCATAGGCAGGGAGAACAATACAGTAAGTACATGGTGACATTCAATATCATTGTTCTGACTAAGGCCTAAGTACATTTTATACTCTATACAAAGGTGGGGGCTACCTTGCAAGTCTCTTTGAAGTCCTGATTAACTTGCCACCGATTGGTCTACAAAGTAACAATGCCCACCTATACTTCGTTCCCCACCACTGCGCCTCGGAGTGTACACCAACTTATTTAATGAAAAATATTGGTGCAAGTATCTAACTACAGCTGCCACATTGTAAGAAAAGTTTACCAGAATATTTTTATCTATAACGTGTATGATGTATGTGAACCACACGTGAAATAAAAACAGTGGCGCTTACTATAAAAATAAACAATCCACCCTGACAGTGACTAATTAACTCTACTAATTATACACCTGATACAGTGTACATAAATTATGAAAAATTACACAGTAATTATATAAAAATGATATCAAAGTTATATAAATAGTGGACACCAAGTGATATGTGAATAAAAGTCTAATGACAAGTTATGACAAATTCAACACGTCAAATCATACAAAAAAATTGTGTGTAATAAAACACATCAATTTGCAAGGATATGATCCAAATGGCAAAAAACAGTTTGTTTGATTATAGTGACAAAGTCTTCCAAAAAGTGTGTGATATCTTCTTTCCAACTTCCACCACACCCGAGTGTTCAGTGAGCCCACTCCCAATGAAAAACTCACTCACCAGCTCCAATTGCCCCCACTTGCGTGTAAGGCTGAAAAGCTTAATGATTCCAAGCAAACGGGATTAAACCAACAATTCATCCATCCGAGTGTAAGTTCAAAATCCATTCCATATGTGAAAAGAAAAAAATGCTCCAATAGTGTGATACGTACAACCAGTTTAATAACACACACATATACCAAATCTTCAATGGTTAAACTCACACTTTTAAAATTCAAAACTTGTACAGTAAACTTCCACAGCACACCGCATTACAATGCACAGCACAACAACTTGAATAAACTCGTGAGGGTTTGCAGTCACGGCGGACCCGAGGTGTGCAGGCGTCTGCTCGGTTATCTCACCTGCTCCTCGCTCGCCCAGCCGCTGAAACAGGTCCCTTTCCTTGGTAGACTAAACCGCGACGCTCGTCTCTCTTCGTGTCACTCGTTCCTGGTGTCCACCACTGTATGGCCACGCCCCGACATATTTCGTCACACCTGTGACTTACTCATGGGATAGGCCGCCCGGGCTGTCCGTCATCCCTTCTGTCAACAACCAACAGGAGATCGCTCAGCGCGCATGCGCAACGTGCGTACGTCGCGCCTGCGCACTACTCGTGTCTGCATGAGCGCAAAACCCCTATTACCAGGGAGCGCTACTTGGTGAATACATGAAGTACACAGCAAGTGACGCTTAGTTATCATATTTGCACATAGTGTTATACAGTTCCTATGTATTGGTTATCTTCAAATTAATAACAGCGTCTCATGTCACTTCACTAATTCTAAGTTTATTTACTGGACCCTAAATGTTAAAACCTATGTGCTAGTTGCTTCAAGACTATTCCTCAAATGTGGGCAAATATCACATAGCAACCACACACTAAAAAATATAAAATAAACATAAAAGATTTCTTAAAAACCTTTTTAAATCTCAATATTGTACATATTTATGTGCAAATTAAAATCAATATTTAAATGAAATAAAATAAATAGCAAAATATCTCCACAAAGAAACATATAGGTGGCTGGAATATAATGATCCTAACAACTATGGACAATTTATTTCATGGAGAGGTGGTTACTTATGCGTGCATCCAAAACAGTATAATCTCATCTAGGCAAATACATCAAGTCCACCCTACCCCACAGTTGATGTGTGGTACTATATATATTCTGGGGAGTATACTCCACTAAGGCTTACTAAAAACCAACCACTGGTAGGTGTCGGCCATAGCCATACTATCTCCCCCTCGGTTTAAAACTACGTTAATCAAACCTATCATCTCTATATTTACATGCTCCACTCTCTAATTTGTGACAATGCACACTCTTCTCAGGTGATGCAGCATCACTCAACTCCGTATACCAACAACTGAGTGGATGCTCACCGTTCCATCAACACATGTATGCCAAACGGTACAATACAGAGATATAAAAATACTAGCATACACTTATACCTCATAGGGGCTCAAGCTTCACACAGGTGTGTTACCTAGATCCTCTCCAGTAGCATGTATAGTGCCTCTAAATAAAGTGACAGTGCTGTACCCATATCCTCTAAACTATCTCATCTGTAAGTAGGAGCTACAAAGTGAAAAAACACTATTCAATCATTTATCTAAATAAAAATCATTAATAAAACAGTTCAAATTTAGTTCGATATTGAGTCCTCTAGGGGTCAGACTTTTAAAAAGAAAAATCCATTCCGCTTCCCTACGTGACATATCCCTGATCCTATTGGACCCTCTCCAAAAGGGGTGCACCACATCAATGCCACAAAACTGTAGCAAGGAAGGGTCCTGTTGATGTTTTTCCTTAAAGTGCAATGACACACTATGGTATTTATACCCATTTTTGATATTAGTCAGATGTTCATTTATACGAACCTTCAATTGTCTCTTGGTTCTTCCCACATAAAATAGACCACATGGGCACCACATCAAGTACACAACATGCGTAGTGGTGCATGTGCTAAACTCCTTGATTTCAAATGTCTCTCCATCTCTATTGGTGACACTTGTTATGCCTCTATTGCTGGTTCTCACTGTTTTACAGCATACACATTTCCTGCAGCAATAGAAGCCCCTAAAGTCAAATCTCAGGGATCTATGGTCCAGTGGGTCCAAGATTTTCTTAACTATCTGGTCACCTATATTTGGGGCTTTCTTATAGATGAACTTAGGTTGTGTTGGTAATATTTCACCTAAGTGTCTGTCCTTACAGAGGATGTACCAGTATTTCCTGTAGATGCTTTCTATTTCCCTATACTGGCAATGAAACCCTGAAATAAAACTAAGTTGATGCTGAGTATCACGTGTTTGAGGTTCTTTTTTCTTCAGGCATTGTTCCCTAGGATCTCCGCTACCTCCTGAATTATTTCCATAAGCTTCTTATTGCTATACCCCTTCTGCATAAATTTCTCCTTCAGGATATTTGCTTGCGCTAAGTAATCATCCATCTGTGTACAATTCCGACGGATCCACAATATCTGTCCTTTCGGAATGTTCCTTATCCAAGCCGGAGGATGGCCGCTTCTAATGGATAGATAACTGTTGCGGTCCGTCGGTTTAAAGTATACCTTAGTCTTCAATACATTGCACTCTTTCTCTATGATGACATCTAAGAAGTTGATAGTTTTCTCACTGATTTGATACTCTAATCTAATATTGTTCGTATTTCTATTTAGATATTCTAAAAATTCCTCCACAGATTCTCTCGATCCCTCCCAAATGAACAGGATATCATTGATAAACCTGCGGTAAAATCTTAACTGGGGCCTATTGATATTAAACACCTGTCTGTCTTCCCACTCTGACATAAATAGGTTGGCGAGACTGGGGGCATATTTCGCCCCCATCGCCACGCCAACCTGCTGAGAAAAGAACTGCCCATTAAACCAAAAATAATTGTGGGACATACAAAACTCCAACGCGTGTCCCACAAACCTCTTCTGTACATCTGGGATATCATTCCTTTTACTTAATGCCCAGTTTAGGGCCAAAGATGCATCTTCATGTTGTATAATTGTGTACAAGGAGGCTACATCAGCCGTTACCAGGTATGATACCGATGATGAATCCAATTTTACCTGTTCCAATAAATGTAAAAGATCCGAAGTATCCTTCAAATAGGCCCTCGTTTCTTTTACACTGGGCTGAAGGAATTTGTCCAAATATTCCCCTAACCTTGCGGTCACCGACCTGGTGCCATTAACTATTGGTCGAGGAGGTGGGTGCTGAGTGTTCTTATGAACTTTAGGCAACGTATAGATTACGGGTATTCGGCATGCACTAGGCACCAGGTATCTTTTTTCTTTGGGATTTAGGGCATTCGTCCTAGGTCCCCAATCTACCAACGCTGCCAACTGAATACTATACGAATCTGTGAGGTCCGATTTTAATCTTTTATATGTGGTCTGGTCACTCACCAGTTCCATTAATTGACAAACAAACAAAAAATGTCCAGCGCTCTGGATATCACCAAATTAAACTATACTGTAGTAGCCCAAAATTGAAAACTGAACAGTTTATTAACTCCAATAATAGTATGTAAATAATAAATGGTAAATAATTGTATAATTGTAAAATTATAAAAACAAGTTATAAACAATTATAAAAATTTATCCCACAGTAACACAGTACTGTATAGCATAGTATTAAAAACATATAATGTGTGCTTGGAACAAAAAGAATATATATGGGTATAAAGACAGTTGGCCCTTAAACAACAGAAGGTTAGCACGGGAGATCCATCCAGGTGTGTATCCCAACCAAAGTCAAAATAACGAGATAGGAGAAATGGAGAGGGGGCTCCCAAAACAAAAAAACAAGGTGACTCACAGTTACCCCGCTGGCTGTGTTGTCTGATGGCAAAACGGACAACTCATCAGCTCCAGCGGGCAGATGGTATGGCATGGAGGGAGCCGAAGCTCCGCCGTGAGGAGAGCAGCCTCACCAAGACTCCGTGGTGGTGGATGATGACATCAGCAACGGGAGAACCGGCGGAGTGTCAGCTGAGGAGCGTGGGTTGCTGGCTCTCCAGTCTGTGTCTCCTTGAGGGAAAAGCACCTCAGTGGTGGATGGTGTCACTAGACAGGATCCAGTGATGAGCCTAAGAGGTCAACCGGGAGGGGAATGTTGGCACTCGCAGTGTTGGTAGAAAGCACTTGTGCCCAATGGGTCTGTGATCCTTCAAAAAAGGGGGGTGCTTCAATGATGATTGGTGACACACGGGGAGACCAGTGAAAAGAATGGCAACCAGAAGGAGAAGGTGGAGCTAGCGATGCTGAAGGAACAACCGCTGTTGACTAATGTGGAGCTCACAAAAATGGATGGATGGATGATCAGTGTGACATGGTTCTGGATAGGACCGCTGTCATAAGGTTGCCTTGACGACGCGTTTCGCGCATGAGCGCTTTGTCATAGTCCTAGGACATGGACTATAAAAAGCGCTCATGCGCGAAACGCATCGTCAAGGCAACCTTATGACAGCGGTCCTATCCAGAACCATGTCACGGTGATCATCCATCCATCCATCCATGTTTGTGAGCTCCACATTAGTCAACAGCGGTTGTTCCTTCAGCATTGCTAGCTCCACCTTCTCCTTCTGGTTGCCATTCTTTTCACTGGTCTCCCCGTGTGTCACCAATCATCAATGAAGCATGCCCCTTTTTTGAAGGATCACAGACCCATTGGGCACAAGTGCTTTCTACCAACACTGCGAGTGCCAACATTCCCCTCCCGGTTGACCTCTTAGGCTCATCACTGGATCCTGTCTAGTGACACCATCCACCACTGAGGTGCTTTTCCCTCAAGGAGACACAGACTGGAGAGCCAGCAACCCACACTCCTCAGCTGACACTCCGGCGGTTCTCCTTTTGCTGATGTCATCATCCACCGCCACAGAGTCTCGGTGAGGCTGCTCTCCTCACGGCGGAGCATCGGCTCCCTCCATGCCATACCATCTGCCCGCTGGAGCTGGTGAGTTGTCCGTTTTGCCATCAGACAACACAGCCAGCGGGGTAACTGTGAGTCACCTTGTTTTTTTGTTTTTTGTTTTGGGCGCCCCCTCTCCATTTCTCCTATCTCGTTATTTTGACTTTGGTTGGAATACACACCTGGATGGATCTCCCATTCTGACCTTCTGTTGTTCAAGGGCCAACTGTCTTTATACCCATATATATGCTTTTATTCCAAACACACATTATATGTTTTTAATACTATGCTATACAGTACTGTGTTACTGTGGGATCAATTTTTATAATTGTTTATAACTTGTTTTTATAATTTTACAATTCTACAATTATTTACCATTTATTATTTACATACTATTTTTGGAGTTAATAAACTGTTCAGTTTTCAATTTTGGGCTACTACTGTATAGTTTAATTTGGTGATATCCAGAGCGCTGGACATTTTTTATTTGTTTGTCGGGATCTGTATCTATCAGTTACGGTTGGTCCAGCTGCACTGGTTTTCTATCCATTTCTTACCCCTCTCAATCTCAGGTCATGTCAAAAGTATATAAGATGTTACAGTATAAGGTATGGTAACAATACATGTTACACACCCCATGTCCTGATTGAGCTCTCCAGGTTGTTACTCACTGGCGCTGGGTTAGTATTGTTGTTTTTTTCAGTTCCATTAATTGGTCATGGTAGAAAGATTTGTCCATGACTACTACCCCCCTCCCTAATGAGCTGGTCGAATTATTAATTTTTTTCTATTTTCAAGGGATTTTATGCCCTCTCTGATATAATGAGGGTTGACCCCTTTCTTTGGTACCAAATCCTCAATGTCATTTAATACCAATTTTTTAAAAACCTCTATAAAATGGTTACTTGGGTTCTGGGGATTAAAGATCGATTTTTTTTTTTAAGCCACTGTCTATTTTATTAGACAACAAGGGGGCTCTTGATCCTGATTCCACCGGATGGCTCAAGAAGTATTTTTTTATGTTCATGGATCTAATGAACTTATATGTGTCAATGTACACCTGAAACTTGTTCATTGTCTTCTTTGGTGCACACTTTAGGCCCAAGTTGAGAATGTTCAGTTCTTTATGATCTAATTCCACCCCACTTAAATTGTAGATTCCAGTATTTATGCATCTCTCAATCCTTTTTTGGGTTGCTTGGATTTCCCTGCCCTACATCCCCTCCTTCTCTTGGTGGGGGCAAGGTGTCCATGTTTTGGGCCTGTGGGGGTCCATTTCTTCCTCCACCTTTCTGATGCATTATCCGAGGATTCCCTCTCAGTGTACCTCCTTTTCCTCCCCTCCCCTGTTGTCCTAAAAAATGATTATTATACGGTTGTTGATTATAGTAGTCCTCATTTTCCAATGCTGAGTATCTGTTATACAATGGGATATCACTACCTATTTCTGGATATCGATTAGGTGGGGGGTACTGTCTCCACTGTTGGTAATCATGTGGAGGATTATAATAGCGCGGGGTATGCCCTCTGTATGCTCCAGGTGATTGGTAGTTATACCCTCCTCTTCCTTGTGGGGTATTCCCTCTGTATGGTCTCGGTGATTGGTAGTTATACCCTCCTCTTCCTTGTGGGGTATTCCCTCTGTATGGTCTCGGTGATTGGTAATTATATCCTCCCCTTCCTTGTTGTATTGGTCTAGGGGAGTAGTAATTTCCACCATTTTGATTTGTACCTCTTTTCTGGTTATCACCATTCCGCACCATATCCGCAGATCTCTGTCCTCCTTTATTCCCAAGATTCTTCTGTCCTGTTTTCTTTTGGACAGGTTTGGGGGGAGGGTTACTCATGGTTGATTCTAACTCTTGACTAGGCCCTTCGTCAGATTTCTCCTGGACATTTCCACTAGTACTTTGCCAAGTATAGATGTTATTAGTTTTGAAATCATTAGAATCCCTGGTGAATTTCTTCACTTTCTTTTTTTGCGTTTCACGGTCTATTTTTTCCAGTTTCTTTTTCATGTTGCTATTAAACTCTTTCATCTGATTGGATTCCTTGATTGGTTCCAATTTCTCTTGTAACACCCTAATCTTCTCATTAATTAATCCTAGTTTGATCTAGTATTAATACAAGACACTGTAGCTCCCTACCCACTCTATTAAACAATCCCAGCCATTCATCCATATATTTAGGATCATTTAGACCATCCTGAGGGGACACCTCCCATCTCAGGCTTCTAAAAATCAAATTTTCCCTTTGATAGTGCTCGAATGTAAACACATCCCACCAAGCTTTTATTTGTTTCTCTAGGAGATTTTCTAACGTTTTCAACATACCCGAGAAGTCTTCTTCACAGACAGTCATTTCTTGACTGTTTGAAAAAATACATTCAGGGTCCATTTGTCTGTTCGACAAATAATTGAATGGATCCATGGCCGCTAGTGGTTAAAATAAAATGATAATATGCCACCGATTGGTCTACAAAGTAACAATGCCCACCTATACTTTGTTCCCCACCAATGCGCCTCGGAGTGTACACCAACTTATTTCATGAAAAATATTGGTGCAAGTATCTAACTACAGCTGCCACATTGTAAGAAAAGTTTACCAGAATATTTTTATCTATAACGTGTATGATGTATGTGAACCACACGTGAAATAAAAACAGTGGTGCTTACTATAAAAATAAACAATCCATCCGAGTGTAAGTGCAAAATCCGTTCCATATGTGAAATGAAAAAAATGGTTGTTGACAGGAGGGTATATAAGGGATGACGGACATCCCGGGCGACCTATCCCATGAGTAAGTCACAGGTGTGACGAAACATGTCGGGGCATGGCCGTGCAGTGGTGGACACCAGGAACGAGTGACACGAAGAGAGACGAGCATCGCAGTTTAGTCTACCAAGGAAAGGGACTTGTTACAGCGGCTGGGCGAGCGAGGAGCGGGGGAGATAACCGAGCAGACGCCTGCACACCTCGGGTCCGCCGTGACCGCAAACCCTCACGAGTTTATTCAAGTTGTTGTGCTGTGCATTGTAATGCGGTGTGCTGTGGAAGTTTACTGTACAAGTTTTGAATTTTAAAAGTGTGAGTTTAACCATTGAAGATTTGGTATATGTGTGTGTTATTAAACTGGTTGTACGTATCACACTATTGGAGCATTTTTTTCTTTTCACATATGGAATGGATTTTGAACTTACACTCGGATGGATGAATTGTTGGTTTAATCCCGTTTGCTTGGAATCATTAAGCTTTGCAGCCTTACACGCAAGTGGGGGCAATTGGAGCTGGTGAGTGAGTTTTTCATTGGGAGTGGGCTCACTGAACACTCGGGTGTGGTGGAAGTTGGAAAGAAGATATCACACACTTTTTGGAAGACTTTGTCACTATAATCAAACAAACTGTTTTTTGCCATTTGGATCATATCCTTGCAAATTGATGTGTTTTATTACACACAATTTTTTTGTATGATTTGTTGTGTTGAATTTGTCATAACTTGTCATTAGACTTTTATTCACATATCACTTGGTGTCCACTATTTATATAATTTTGATATAATTTTTATATAATTACTGTGTAATTTTTCATAATTTATGTACACTGTATCAGGTGTATAATTAGTAGAGTTAATTAGTCACTGTAAGGGTGGATTGTTTATTTTTATAGTAAGCGCCACTGTTTTTATTTCACGTGTGGTTCACATACATCATACAAATTATAGATAAAAATATTCTGGTAAACTTTTCTTACAATGTGGCAGCTGTAGTTAGATACTTGCACCAATATTTTTCATGAAATAAGTTGGTGTACACTCCGAGGCGCAGTGGTGGGGAACAAAGTATAGGTGGGCATTGTTACTTTGTAGACCAATCAGTTGCATATTATCATTTTATTTTAACCACTAGTGGCCATGGATCCATTCAATTATTTGTCGAACAGACAAATGGACCCTGAATGTATTTTTTCAAACAGTCAAGAAATGACTGTCTGTGAAGAGGACTTCTCGGGTATGTTGAAAACGTTAGAAAATCTCCTAGAGAAACAAATAAAAGCTTGGTGGGATGTGTTTACATTCGAGCACTATCAAAGGGAAAATTTGATTTTTAGAAGCCTGAGATGGGAGGTGTCTCCTCAGGAAGGTCTAAATGATCCTAAATATATGGATGAATGGCTGGGATTTTTTAATAGAGTGGGTAAGGAGCTACAGTGTCTTGTATTAAATAGGAAACAGATCAAACTAGGATTAATTAATGAGAAGATTAGAGTGTTACAAGAGAAATTGGAACCAATCAAGGAATCCAATCAGATGAAAGAGTTTAATAGCAACATGAAAAAGAAACTGGAAAAAATAGACAGTGAAACGCAAAAAAAGAAAGTGAAGAAATTCACCAGGGATTCTAATGATTTCAAAACCAATAACATCTATACTTGGCAAAGTACTAGTGGAAATGTCCAGGAGAAATCTGACGAAGGGCCTAGTCAAGAGTTAGAATCAACCATGAGTAACCCTCCCCCCAAACCTGTCCAAAAGAAAACAGGACAGAAGAATCTTGGGAATAAAGGAGGACAGGGATCTGCGAATATGGTGCGGAATGGCGATAACCAGAAAAGAGGTACAAATCAAAATGGTGGAAATTACTACTCCCCTAGACCAATACAACAAGGAAGGGGAGGATATAATTACCAATCACCGAGACCATACAGAGGGAATACCCCACAAGGAAGAGGAGGGTATAACTACCAATCACCTGGAGCATACAGAGGGCATACCCCGCGCTATTATAATCCTCCACATGATTACCAACAGTGGAGACAGTACCCCCCACCTAATCGATATCCAGAAATAGGTAGTGATATCCCGTTGTATAACAGATACTCAGCATTGGAAAATGAGGACTACTATAATCAACAACCGTATAATAATCCTTTTTTAGGACAACGGGGGAGGAGAGCGAAAGGAGGTACACCGAGAGGGAATCCTCGGATAATGCATCAGAAAGGTGGAGGAAGAAATGGACCCCCACAGGCCCAAAACATGGACACCTTGCCCCCACCAAGAGAAGGAGGGAATGTAGGACAGGGAAATCCAAGCAACCCAAAAAAAACAATTGAGAGATGCAAAAATACTGGCATCTACAATTTAAGTGGGGTGGAATTAGATCATAAAGAACTGAACATTCTTAACTTGGGCCTAAAGTGTGCACCAAAGAAGACAATGAACAAGTTTCATGTGTACATTAACACACATAAGTTAATTAGATCCATGAACATAAAAAAATACTTCTTGAGCCATCTGGTGGAATCAGGATCAAGAGCCCCCTTGTTGTCTAATAAAATAGACAGTGGCTTAAAAAATAAATCAATCTTTAATCCCCAGAACCCAAGTAACCATTTTATAGAGGTTTTTAAAAAATTGGTATTAAATGACATTGAGGATTTGGTACCAAAGAAAGGGGTCAACCCTCATTATATCAGAGAGGGCATAAAATCCCTTGAAAATAGAAAAAATGTAATAATTCGACCAGCTGATAAGGGAGGGGGGTAATAGTCATGGACAAATCTTTCTACCATGACCAATTAATGGAACTGGTGAGTGACCAGACCACATATAAAAGATTAAAATCGGACCCCACAGATTCGTATAGTATTCAGTTGGCAGCGTTGGTAGATTGGGGACCTAGGACGAATGCCCTAAATCCCAAAGAAAAAAGATACCTGGTGCCTAGTGCATGCCGAATACCCGTAATCTATACGTTGCCTAAAGTTCATAAGAACACTCAGCACCCACCTCCTCGACCAATAGTTAATGGCACCAGGTCGGTGACCGCAAGGTTAGGGGAATATTTGGACAAATTCCTTCAGCCCAGTGTAAAAGAAACGAGGGCCTATTTGAAGGATACTTCGGATCTTTTACATTTATTGGAACAGGTAAAATTGGATTCATCATCGGTATCATACCTGGTAACGGCTGATGTAGCCTCCTTGTACACAATTATACAACATGAAGATGCATCTTTGGCCCTAAACTGGGCATTAAGTAAAAGGAATGATATCCCAGATGTACAGAAGAGGTTTGTGGGACACGCGTTGGAGTTTTGTATGTCCCACAATTATTTTTGGTTTAATGGGCAGTTCTTTTCTCAGCAGGTTGGCGTGGCGATGGGGGCGAAATATGCCCCCAGTCTCGCCAACCTATTTATGTCAGAGTGGGAAGACAGACAGGTGTTTAATATCAATAGGCCCCAGTTAAGATTTTACCGCAGGTTTATCAATGATATCCTGTTCATTTGGGAGAGATCGAGAGAATCTGTGGAGGAATTTTTAGAATATCTAAATAGAAATACGAACAATATTAGATTAGAGTATCAAATCAGTGAGAAAACCATCAACTTCTTAGATGTCATCATAGAGAAAGAGTGCAATGTATTGAAGACTAAGGTATACTTTAAACCGACGGACCGCAACAGTTATCTATCCATTAGAAGCGGCCATCCTCCGGCTTGGATAAGGAACATTCCGAAAGGACAGATATTGTGGATCCGTCGGAATTGTACACAGATGGATGATTACTTAGCGCAAGCAAATATCCTGAAGGAGAAATTTATGCAGAAGGGGTATAGCAATAAGAAGCTTATGGAAATAATTCAGGAGGTAGCGGAGATCCTAGGGAACAATGCCTGAAGAAAAAAGAACCTCAAACACGTGATACTCAGCATCAACTTAGTTTTATTTCAGGGTTTCATTGCCAGTATAGGGAAATAGAAAGCATCTACAGGAAATACTGGTACATCCTCTGTAAGGACAGACACTTAGGTGAAATATTACCAACACAACCTAAGTTCATCTATAAGAAAGCCCCAAATATAGGTGACCAGATAGTTAAGAAAATCTTGGACCCACTGGACCATAGATCCCTGAGATTTGACTTTAGGGGCTTCTATTGCTGCAGGAAATGTGTATGCTGTAAAACAGTGAGAACCAGCAATAGAGGCATAACAAGTGTCACCAATAGAGATGGAGAGACATTTGAAATCAAGGAGTTTAGCACATGCACCACTACGCATGTTGTGTACTTGATGTGGTGCCCATGTGGTCTATTTTATGTGGGAAGAACCAAGAGACAATTGAAGGTTCGTATAAATGAACATCTGACTAATATCAAAAATGGGTATAAATACCATAGTGTGTCATTGCACTTTAAGGAAAAACATCAACAGGACCCTTCCTTGCTACAGTTTTGTGGCATTGATGTGGTGCACCCCTTTTGGAGAGGGTCCAATAGGATCAGGGATATGTCACGTAGGGAAGCGGAATGGATTTTTCTTTTTAAAAGTCTGACCCCTAGAGGACTCAATATCGAACTAAATTTGAACTGTTTTATTAATGATTTTTATTTAGATAAATGATTGAATAGTGTTTTTTCACTTTGTAGCTCCTACTTACAGATGAGATAGTTTAGAGGATATGGGTACAGCACTGTCACTTTATTTAGAGGCACTATACATGCTACTGGAGAGGATCTAGGTAACACACCTGTGTGAAGCTTGAGCCCCTATGAGGTATAAGTGTATGCTAGTATTTTTATATCTCTGTATTGTACCGTTTGGCATGCATGTGTTGATGGAACGGTGAGCATCCACTCAGTTGTTGGTATACGGAGTTGAGTGATGCTGCATCACCTGAGAAGAGTGTGCATTGTCACAAATTAGAGAGTGGAGCATGTAAATATAGAGATGATAGGTTTGATTAACGTAGTTTTAAACCGAGGGGGAGATAGTAGTATGGCTATGGCCGACACCTACCAGTGGTTGGTTTTTAGTAAGCCTTAGTGGAGTATACTCCCCAGAATATATATAGTACCACACATCAACTGTGGGGTAGGGTGGACTTGATGTATTTGCCTAGATGAGATTATACTGTTTTGGATGCACACATAAGTAACCACCTCTCCATGAAATAAATTGTCCATAGTTGTTAGGATCATTATATTCCAGCCACCTATATGTTTCTTTGTGGAGATATTTTGCTATTTATTTTAATTCATTTTAAATATTGATTTTAATTTGCACATAAATATGTACAATATTGAGATTTAAAAAGGTTTTTAAGAAATCTTTTATGTTTATTTTATATTTTTTAGTGTGCGGTTGCTATGTGATATTTGCCCACATTTGAGGAACAGTCTTGAAGCAACTAGCACATAGGTTTTAACACTTAGGGTCCAGTTAATAAACTTAGAATTAGTGAAGTAACATGAGACGCTGTTATTAATTTGAAGATAACCAATACATAGGAACTGTATAACACTATGTGCAAATATGATAACCAAGCGTCACTTGCTGTGTACTTCATGTATTCACCAAGTAGCGCTCCCTGGTAATAGGGGTTTTGCGCTCACGGGGACACGAGTAGTGCGCAGGCGTGACGTACGCGCGTTGCGCATGCGCGCTAAGCGATCTCCTGTCGGTTGTTGACAGGAGGGTATATAAGGGATGACGGACATCCCGGGCGGCCTATCCCATGAGTAAGTCACAGGTGTGACGAAACATGTTGGGGCGTGGCCGTGCAGTGGTGGACACCAGGAACGAGTGACGTGAAGAGAGACGAGCGTCGCGGTTTAGTCTACCAAGGAAGGGGACCTGTTACAGCGGCTGGGCGAGCGAGGAGCGGGTGAGATAACCGAGCAGACGCCTGCACACCTCGGGTCCGCCGTGACCGCAAACCCTCACGAGTTCATTCAAGTTGTTGTGCTGTGCATTGTAATGCAGTGTGCTGTGGAAGTTTACTGTGCAAGTATTGAATTTTAAAAGTGTGAGTTTAACCATTGAAGATTTGGTATATGTGTGTGTTATTAAACTGGTTGTACGTATCACACTATTGGAGCATTTTTTTCTTTTCACATATGGAATGGATTTTGCACTTACACTCGGATGGATGAATTGTTGGTTTAATCCCGTTTGCTTGGAATCATTAAGCTTTTCAGCCTTACACGCAAGTGGGGGCAATTGGAGCTGGTGAGTGAGTTTTTCATTGGGAGTGGGCTCACTGAACACTCGGGTGTGGTGGAAGTTGGAAAGAAGATATCACACACTTTTTGGAAGACTTTGTCACTATAATCAAACGAACTGTTTTTTGCCATTTGGATCATATCCTTGCAAATTGATGTGTTTTATTACACACAATTTTTTTGTATGATTTGTTGTGTTGAATTTGTCATAACTTGTCATTAGACTTTTATTCACATATCACTTGGTGTCCATTATTTATATAATTTTGATATCATTTTTATATAATTACTGTGTAATTTTTCATAATTTATGTACACTGTATCCTGATTAACTTGTTGGTCAATTAACATATACATGTCACTTCCCAATCTCTGTGGGAAATCAGAGATAAACCTTTTCAAGCTGAAGGTGTGAATGGCATTTGACCACAACCAAAAACAGCTGTTATATTATATGACTTCTAACATAATTGTATTCCAGTATATCTGGTTAATCAGAATACATGTTTTGATAATCATACCTAAATATTTGATAAATAAATAGCTATTCAATTTACCCTATCACTACCTTTTATATGATTGTTATTTTTTGTATACAATCTGTGGTACGTGGGCTTATAATTATAAGTAACTTGAGGATTTGTACCTTTTTGTTGTTAGTTTACTTCTGTTTCCTCTATATTTTTTACTTCACCTTTATGAGTCCTAGAATGGTGTTATGTATTTGCCTGCGGAGAATATTCTTGTATTCTAGAAGATGTTTGAGAGTTTGTTGAGGATATACTTTCTGGGGGAACAATCTCCAGCAACTTGTCTTATCTGCTATGTATATTATAGCATCAAAGTCTGTATGTTTCTGTATCTTTAGTTCAATAAAAATATATTGGTTTAAAAAATGTCAAAAAGAACGCTAAAGAAAAACTTCAAAATCACAACCCCACATTCCCTGAAACCCATAGCTCCCAACTGTCCCTGATTCTGAGCAATGTCCCTCTGTCCCTCTTTCCTCCTCATCTGTCCCTCATTTTGGTCTGATCTATACAGTCGTATATAAAATGCGCTCTTTATCTTTAAAAAAGTGTTTCCCAGTGCTAAACGTTTCATCCAATTTCTAAATTGCTGCATTTGTTCATTTTTAAAAGCCAAGGAATAGTAGTGGTAAAAAAAAGTCCTTGTGGATTTAATGAACATTTTTTTGGGCTATTCTCCTTTAAAGGAGTGTGGCAGGGGGTGTGTCCTATGCCTACATACAGTTTGCTAGCAGGTGTCCCTCATTCCCATCTCAAAATGTTGGGAGGTGTGGAAATCCCCAGATCCCCAATTACCCCCCCCCCCCAAAAAAAAAAGGTTATTATATGTAGTATAGAAATTATCTCATGCTAATATTTTATCATCCTGTTTCCTGGAACTGGGACTTCATCTGTCTGAAAGTGCAATAAACTTATCTAAACGATGTCTTCATGTGAACTTTTATTACATCTTTATCTCTACAGTTACTTTCACTTTCACAACATGTCTATAAAGATGTCATGTTTCCCAGTGTTTTTTTATCTGTAGACTACACCTTGTTTTTATTACACAGAGTGACCTTTACTTTAATACCTGCCAAATGTTTAGTTATCGTATTCTTCTCTTTGGCACAGTAAACATTATCTCCTTGCTAGTGATAAGTGAACTGAGCAAAGTTTGTTTTGCTGGATAATCATCAAACAATAAAAAGTCTGCAAACCCCAAACAAAGCACCAGAACCTCATTAAATGGGTTGTAAACCCTCGTGGTTTTTCACCTTAATACATTCTATGCATTAAGGTGAAAAACCTTTTCTCATGCTGCAGCCCCCCAGTGCCCCCGTTTTACTTACCTGAACCTGGTCTTTTTCTCCACAGGGATGAGAAGACCCCACCGCCGGCCACCCTGACCTGAGCAGCAGTGGGTGCAGCATCCCCAGAACTCCCAGAGCTTGCACAATTTCGCCAGCCTCCTCTCCTAGCTGTCACTGTCATCAACAAGAAGGAAGACAGACTGACCAAGGGCCCAGAGAACGAGGATGGATGGGAGGTAGGTGCATTACACACACCTACCCACAGACAGGGGCTGGGACAGGGGGGCACAGGAGGGACTGCAGGCAGGGGATAGGGGGTCACTTTCACCCACCCCCCCTCCCACCCACCTAACTCTCTCTCTCTCTCTCTCTCTCTCCCCATTCCCCCTCTCTCATACCCCTCCCTCTCTCCCTCTCTCTCCCATCCCTCCTCCCCCTCTCTCTCCCACCCCACATCCCTCTCTCCTCGTCCCTCCTCTCCCTCTCTCCCCCATCCCCCCTCCCTCTCTTTCCCCGTCCCCCCCTCTCCCTCTCTCCCATCCCCCTCTCTCTCCCATCCCCCCTCTCCCTCTCTCTCTCCCCCCCTCCCTCTCTCTCTCCCCCCTCCCTCTCTCTCCCCCCCTCCCTCTCTCTCTCCCCCTCACTCTCTCTCTCCCCCCTTCCCCCCCTCCCTCTCTCTCTCCCCGTCCGCCCCTCCCCCTCTCTCCTTCCAAGTGGACACTGACTAGAGTTTGTTATCCCATCCACCCCCACCACTGCCACTGACCTCATGCTCCTAATGAAGGACTACAGGTCCCAGCATGAGCCCCTTATAGCTGAGGATGTGACAAGCACCCACGGTAGGTCAGTGTAGGGATCAGGTAGGTCAGTGTAGTGGTCAGGTAGGTCAGTGTAGTGGTCAGGTAGGTCAGTGTATGTCCAGTTTTTACTCCAGATCCCTCAGGTCATTTGTATTCCTTTTGTAGTATAAAGTACGGGGTTTTATATACAACGTTAGTGCCTTCGATATAAAAAGCATTTGATTTATGTATGTTAGCCCAACATTGTGACAACAATTTCACTCTGTGACTCTAAGTGGCCGCCTGCAATGTTGGGCTAACATACATGAAACAAATACTTAAATAGGTAAGGAGCGGGCACCCAGTGACATCACATGGTGGCACAGCCCCCTTGTGATGTCACCGACTGGTGCATGCTGAGGGGTGTCCCTGAATGGCAGTTTGGAAATATGGTCACCCTAGGTGTATCGGGTCCTGATTGGATAGATTGATAGAAGTGTAGCCACTGACTCCCGCTGCTGTCAATCAAATCCAACGATGCAGGGGGCGGGGCTGAGTCCTGCTTTCTGCATCAATAGACACAGAAGCAGGACTCGAGAGCGCGCCCGCACGGGAGCCCTGAGGAAGAGCGTTTCTCCGACGGGGCACTCGAGAAGAGGAGGAGCTACCAGCGCCGCTCCGCTGAGGGACCCCAGAAGAGGAGGATTGAGGCCACTCTGTGCTTAACCAACTGCACAGTGGAGGTAAGTATGATATGTTTATTGTTGAAAAAAAAGTCTATGGAAGCAGAATCTTGTAATTGTTCTTGTAAATTTTCAAGCTTTTGAGGGATAAGGATCTTTTAATATTGTTAAGGCCAAACATCGCATGTGATACGCACCACATTGCTAGGCACATCACATGCAATGTCTGTGTCATGTGAATTCTGCCATACGAACTGTTTGGCTGAAATCGAATCACATTCACACCAAATATGTACAGTATATAGACAAGCCTGAAATATAGAGAAAATATAGATGGTGAAAAAAAAATACTCCTAAAGAAAGCGACAAATGAGCTAGACTCGTATGTAAAAGAGAGCTAGACTCATATGTAAAAGTAATATTATCTCTATATGAAGTCGGCATATACAAAAAAAATTAAATAGTAAAAAATAATATTGAACGGCATAAAAAAAAGAGGATTGAAAAAATGCTTAATACAAAATGTGCAAATGTGAAAACTGGACTATAAATAAAGCTGGGTTCACACCTAAGATGGATCTGTCGCACAGCAGGGGTCCGGTGCGTCCTGGTTCACCATTTCAGGTGAAACCCGCATCCAATTCACACAGGTGTGAACCCAGCCTTAAGGTTTATTATAAGACTGTATTCACTTCAATCACTTCTTCTGCTGCCTTCGACACAGTCGACCACCTGCTCCTCCTCAGTAAACTTCACTCCCTTGGCCTCCGTGACTCTGCTTTATCCTGGTTCTCCTCCTACCTATCTCAGTGCATTTTCAGTGTCACGTACAACTCCATCTCCTCCACTCCTCTTCCTCTTTCTGTTGGGCCCCTCCTATTCTCTCTTTATACCTCTTCCCTGGGCCAGTTGATAACCTCCCATGGCTTCCAATACCACCTCTACGCTGACGACACCCAGATCTTTCTCTCCACTCCTCAACTCACCCCATCGACCTCCTCATGGGTCACAAACTTACTGAATGACATATCAGTATGGATGTCATACCACTTTCTCAAACTGAATCTTTCTAAAACCGAGCTTGTTATATTTCCTCCTTCCCTGGTCCCCCCCATGACTTTACCAATAGGATCAACAGCACAACCATTGGTCCCTCCACACATGCCAGGGTGCTGGGTGTAATCCTTGACCTCTACTTCAGACCCCACATCCAATCACTGGCTAAATCCTGCTGCCTTAACCTCCGTAACATCTCCAGAATTCGCCCCTTCCTGACTAACGACACCACAAAGCAACTTATCCACTCCTTGATTATTTCCCGCCTCGACTACTGCAACTCTCTCTTCACCAGCCTACCCTTACACAGGCTATCCCCCATTCAGTCTATTATGAAGGCTGCTGCTAGACTCGGACACCTCACTAACCGATTTGTGACTTCTGCCCCTCTCTGCCAATCCCTTCACTGGCTTCCACTACCCCATTGTATAAAATTCAAAATTCTAACCACAACATACAAGGCCATCCACAACATTGCCGCCAGCTACATCACCAACCTCATCTGCAGATATCACCTAAATCGTCCTCTCTGCTCCTCCCAGGACCTCATGCTCTCTAGCTCCCTTGTTACCTCCTTCCATTCTTGCCTACAGGATTTCACTAGAGCATCTCCCATCCTCTGGAACTCTCTGCCGCAGTATGTCCGATCAGCCCCTACCCTGTCCACCTTTAGGAGATCCCTGAAAACTCATTTATTCAGGAAAGACTATCCCACACCTAAGAACTGTACCTGGGCCACCCCATCAAATCATCCCCCGCAGCTATTACCTTTTGTACCACCACCCCCTCCCTTTAGAATGTAAGCTTTACAAGCAGGGTCCACCTGTCCCTCCTGTATTGAACTGTATTGTAATTGTGCTGTCCCCCTCTACATTGTAAAGAGCTGCACAAACTGTTGGCGCTATATAAATCGTGTATAATAATAATTTAACCCATTTGGTGTTTGGCTTTAGAACAATTGTTTAGTATGTTCTCAATGATCCAGACCTGAAGTCCTTCAGTAGATTGACCATGTGATTTTTGAAGTGTCTTAGAACACTGTAAAAAGTGCTTCCCTGTTCTATTGCTCGAAGGTGCTCCCCAGATCAGGCTCTCAAAGTTCTGATGGTACAAAATGTATAAAACAGCCCTAAGGGGCACATAGGGCCATATATAACAAAATCAGTCTAGCAATTCTAAAGGGGTGAGGTTGAATAAACTCTGTCATTGGCTGTAAAAGATATTTTGCCATGTTGTACAAATTGGCAGGTGAGACACTTCAATATGCGGCATTGGAAAACATCAAATAGATTCTGGTAAAAATAACCTGGCGGGGGGGTCTTTTCTATACAATTTCTTAAGTTGGCTGGGAGCTATTCAGCTCTTTATATTATGGGCTCTCTGATAGGGGTTTGGGATAAAGGGCCGTAGTATTGGATCCTGTAGAACACAAGTGTCAAACAAAAGTCCCGTGGGCTGAATCCGGCCCTCCAGGCCATTTCATGTGGCCCTCGCACCTCTCCTGCAGCTGCAGGAGAGCTCCAGCCCTCCTCTGGTCCTCCTCCAGACCCCCACTTTCTGCTTTCAAACAAAGCATCCAGCTTCTTCCCAGCAGCACCATAAGGAAAGGGGGGTTCACTGTGATGTAAGGGAGAGTGGGGAACTCAACTTCTGATGGTGGGGTGGCTCTTGACATCTGATGTAAGGGGAGGGGATGCGCTGGACATCTAATCTTACAGATACAACCGGCCCTTTTGAGGACAATCATAATGCTGATGCGGCCCACAATGAAATTGAGTTTGACACCCCTGCTGTAGAAGGATCCTCCAATGTTTGCCCAAGTTCTATTCCATATGTTTATATTTCGAGTGAAATTGGGTAATGAATCAAATTGGTGTTGTATCTGAACTGGGTAAAGATGCGGGGTCCTGGGTTATTCTGGAACTACCCAAATATGTGACAAATGCCTCTTCAATGAGTTCTGGTTGATATCCTTTTTTTATACATTTTTGTTTTAGAACCTTGCTCTGTTCTATATAGTCCCCATCAAGGGTACAGTTTCTGCAAAGTCGATGAAATTGACTTTTTGGGATATTGGCTTTCCACCTGGGATAATGGCAACTATGGGAATGGACAGATGAATTATCTGCTGTGTTTTTAAAATTGTTGCTAGAAATGATATTGGAACATATGAAACTCAATTCAAGGAGGTCGAGAAACAGCAGGGACTTAATGTTTATTACACGTGTAAAGGCTAGCCCATATTTGTTATTACTATAGACAACAAAATAAGCAATAGTGGAGGAGGGGCCATCCCATATGGTGTCATAGATATATCTGCCAAATAACACATTATGCTCGGCAAAACTCCCATAAGCCCATGGTTATATTGGTATAGCTGAGGACAAAATTTGCCCCCATAGTCGTGCCTTTAATTTTGTAGATAGAACTGACCTTCAAAAATGAAATAATTGTATCCATGTATCTCATGTTTTTTTTGCTGGATTGAATTTTCAATTTTGCAATACTTTGTCACACTGTATTTGTGCAGAGGTCTTACTAATGCAATTTTTGGGGAAAAAATTAATTTGTTTTAAATTAAAAAATATGAAAACAGTAATGTTAGCCAAATCGTTTTGTGTAATGTGAAAGATGATGTTACGCCAAATAAATGGGACATACTAAAACATTTAATGTGAAAATGGCTTAATGTAGCTTAACGTGTAATAAAGTGCCTAAACCTCAATCAATTGCCCTGAAATTTTGCACAGCTTATGTTTTTACATTTCCAAACCTATTCAAGAAGTTTCATGCGATTCGGTGTTCCACA
Organism: Aquarana catesbeiana; assembly: GCF_042186555.1. Lineage (NCBI taxonomy): Eukaryota > Metazoa > Chordata > Amphibia > Anura > Ranidae > Aquarana > Aquarana catesbeiana. The sequence continues at coordinate 27,566,424 of NC_133329.1, forward strand.
AGGCAAACTAGGGACATTAAGCTTGATTTTTAGGGAGCTTAATGTGGCTTAACATACAAAAAAGACCTTAAATGTTAACTAATTCCCCCCAAACTTCACACAATAGAAGACTCTATCCATGCCAACACATTCTGAAAATTTCAGCTCATTTGGTTAATCACACCAAAAGTTATTCACGTTAAGCTATATTATACAATGCTAAAACATTTAATGTGAAAATGGCTTAATGTAGCTTAACGTGTAATAAAGTGCCTAATTCTCAATCAATTGCCCTGAAATTTTGCACAGCCTAAGATCTCAACTTTCTAAATCTATCCAAGAAGTTTCATGCGATTTGGTGTTCCACAAGGCAAACTAGGGACATTAAGCTTGTTTTGTGGAGAGCTTAATGTGGCTTAATGTACAAAAAAGACCTTAAATGTTAACCAATTTCCCCCAAACTTCAAACAATAGAAGACTCTATCCATGCCAACATATTCTGAAAATTTCAGCTCATTTAGTAAATCACACCAAAATTATTCACATTAAGCTATATTTTACAATGCTAAAACATTTCATGTGAAAATGGCTTAATGTAGCTTAATGTGTAATAAAGTGCCTAAACCTCAATCAATTGCCCTGAAACTTTGCACAACCCAAGTTTTCAGCTCATTTGTTAAATCACACCAAAAGTTATTCAAATTAAGCTATATTTTACAATCCCAAAACATGTGGCTCAGTGTAAAAAGAGCCTAATGTACCATAATGTGCCTAAACTTTCATTTTAATTGTCTTGAAACTTTGCATAACCTAAGTTTTCAAACCAATCCTAGAAGAGTCATGGATTTTGGTCTCCCACAAAGAAAATGAAGGTGTTAAGCTTGTTTTGGGGAGCTTAATGGGGCTTAACTTACAATAAAGTGCCTAAACCTTAATCAATTGCCTTGAAACTTTGCTCAACCCAAGCTTTCAGCTTCCCCAAACCTATCCTAGATGTTTCATGGATTTTTGTTTTCCACAAAACAAGTGAGTGACATTAAGCTTGTGAATCCCCTACCACCTTTTGTGTAGAGGCTGTAGTGTAGGACAGCCAATGGGGGAATATTATGCATGTGTGTGTGTGTGGCTCACCAGCCATTCACTAGGGGTTTCTTGGCCAGTGGTGCATGCTGGGGAAGTGTATATATACTTAGGAGAATTGCCATATGCTCAGTCTTCATACAGCCTACATCCAGGCTTGTCCTGGAGATGGGAATGCTCAAGTGTGGGAAAGGTTTGACTAGGACTCAAGCCTAGAAGAGGCCTCACATGCTGATTGAGGAGGAGAACCAGAGATGATGGATAGCTACTGGAGGTATCTGTTACTGGAAAGGACCTAAGGAGCAAGTCTGGTGTCCCTCTTACTGAAGATCTTATGTCTATTCCCTATTCAGCTGTTGCTCTAATACCCAGTGCCAGCCTGTGCTCCTATTGATTCTGCACTGTGGACTACTGAAAGGGACTGGTGAGTGTGGAGTTATGTTCTAATCTAGTTTTGCTATTGATGTTCTCAGCCCTATACCTTCTGTCAGTTATTGAGTTCTCCAATAAAGCATTTAAAAATGTACTTAAAATGACTGGCGCCAAACCTTTCTTTGATCGCACAGCCCTTCACTGGTCTAGGGTCTGTCCGAGATCAAAATGTCAGTCTTCCCTGCCTTTGGGTGTCTATGCTATGCCTCTGGGGGTCAGGGGGTGCTTTACTTTTTTTTGGATGTTATCCGATTTCCCCAAAATTCCCACAATGGAAGACTGTATCTATGTCAGCATATTCTAAAAATCTCAGATTGTTTGGTAAAACAGACCAAAGGTTATTCGCTTTTAACAATTTTATTATAGTCCTGAAACATTTAATTTGAATAGCTTAAAGGGTAAGTTCACCTTTACAGAAAATCTGTAAGGTGAACTTACACTGGACCCCCTCCCCATCCCCCTCACCCATTCGAGTTCCCCCAAGGAAGAGCGGCTCTCCAACGGGTCACTCGAGAAGAGGAGGAGAAAGGAGCACCGCTGAGGGACCCCAGAAGAGGAGGATCGGTGCTACTCTGTGCAAAACCAACTGCACAGAGGAGGTAAGTATGAAATGTTTGTTTAAAAAAAGAAAATGAACCTTTACATATCCTTTAAATAAAAATATCACTTATTTCCCTTTTGGGAAACCAAAATCCATATTCAGGATAGGGTTGAGAAGATAAAAACTTTGGTTGTGCAAAGTTTCAAGGCTATTGATTAACCACTTCAGTCTTGGAAGGATTTGCCACCTTAACCACTTCCTGACTGGCGCACGACGATGTACATCGGCAGAATGGCACGGACAGGCAAATGGGCATACAGGTACGTCCCTTTAAAATTGCCGCCATGCCATCGCCTCCTTGAGTCGGATCGCGGGTCCTGCGGACTCGATCACCGTGGGGATACCCGCGATCGTCTCACAGGGAGAAAGAATGGGGAGATGCTAATGTAATCAAGCATCTCTCCGTTCTGCCTAGTGACAGTGTCACTGGTCTCTGCTCCCTGTGATCGGAGCAGAGATCAGTGACGTGTCACACACAGCCACCCCCCCACAATTAGAAACACGCCCCCAGGACACACATAACCCCTACACTGCCACCTAGTGGTTAACCCCTTCACTGCCAGTGTCATTTACACAGGAATCAGTGCATTTGTATAGCACTGATTGCTGTATAAATGTGAATGGTCCCAAAAATGTGTCAAAATTGTCCGATGTGTCCGCCATAATGTCTCAGTCACAATAAAAAATTTTTGATCGCCGCCATTACTAGTAAAAAAAAAAATTATTAATAAAAATGCCATAAAACTATCCCCTATTTTGTAAACGCTATAACGTTTGCGCAAACCAATCAATAATCGCTTATTGCGATTTTTTTACCAAAAATATGTAGAAGAATACGTATCGGCCTAAACTGAGGAAAAAAAACGGTTTTTTATACATTTTTGGGGATATTTATTATAGCAAAATGTAAAAAATAATGCGTTTTTTTTCAAAATTGTCGCTCTATTTTTGTTTATAGTGCAAAAAATAAAAACTGCAGGGGTGATCAAATACCACCAAAAGAAAGCTCTATTTGTGGGAAAAAAAGGACGTCAATTTTGTTTGGGAGCCAAGTCGCACGACCCCGCAATTGTCAGTTAAAGTGATGCAGTGCCGAATCGCAAAAAGTGCTCTGGTCTATGGCCAGCAAAATGGTCTGGGGCTTAAGTGGTTAATGAATAATAAATATCCCAAAAAAATGTAAAAAAAAAATGTCTTCATCAGTTTAGGCCAATATATATTCTTCTACATATTTTTGGTAAAAAAAAAAGCAATAAGCGTATATTGATTGTTTTTTTGCAAAAGTTATAGCGTCTACAAAATAGGTAATAGATTTATGGTATTTTTATGGAATTTTTATTATTTATTTATTTATTACTAGTAATGGCAGCGATCTGCGATTTTTAGCGGGACTGCAACATTGTGGTGGACAGATCGGACACTTGACACTTTTTTGGGACCATTGACATTTATACAGCAATCGGTGCTAGAAAAATGCACTAATTACCACACGCATCGGGTCCCCCACCGTGCAGCGGGCACGTGCCTGCTATGGCTCCTAAAGGACATTTCTTCAGTGTTGTCACATGAAAAGATATGATACAATATTTACAAAAATGTGAGGGTGTGCTCACTTTTGTGAGATATTGTACCTCTTATGTGCAGTGTTTTTTTTACAGAGCAGCCCTGATCCTCCTCTTCTAAGTTCCCTCCCTGGCGCTCCTGGCTGCTCCCTCCTGCCAAGCGCCCCCACAGCAAGCAGCTTGCTATGGGGCACTCAACCGAGCCACGGCTTTGTGTGTCCATTTAGACACTGAGCCATGGTTCGGCCCGCCCCTCTCTCCTAATTGGCTACCTGACTTTGATTGACAGCAGTGGGATTCAATGGCGACACTGCTGTGTCTCAGCCTCTTCAAAACAAGCTTAACCACTTGCCAACCAGCCACCGCAATTTTACTGTGGCAGCATGGCTTGGTGAAATGACGTTATGTTACGTCATTTCACCCTGTGGCCACTAGAGGAGTTCCCACGGAGACTATGTGAGTGCCCGGCGGGCGCGATTACTGCCGGGCACCCGCGATCGCTCATGACACAGTGGGAACTGAGATCTGTGTGTGTAAACAGCGATCTGTCATGTCCCCTAGTAAGTCCCTTTCCCCCTTCAGTTAGAACATGCAGAGGGAACACAATTAACCCCTTGATCGCCCCCTAGTGTTAACCCCTTCCCTGCCAGTGACATTTTTACAGTAATCGGTGCATTTTTCTAGCACTGATCGCTATAAAAATGACAATGGTCCCAAAAAAAAGTCTAAAGTGTTCGATGTGTTGGCCATAATGTTGCAGTCCGGATAAAAATCGCAGATCGCCGCCATTACTAGTAAAAAAAAATAATAATAATAAAAATGCCATAATTCTATCCCCTATTTTGTAGATGCTTTAACTTTTGCATGAACCAATCAGTATACGCTTTTTGTGACTTTTTTTACCAAAAATATATAGAAGAATACATATAGGCCTAAACTGATGGCCTAAAATTTGTTTTTTTTATATATTTTGGGGGGGATATTTATTATAGCAAAAAGTAAAAAATATTGCGTTTTTTTTCAAATTTTTTTGTTTATAGCGCAAAAAATAAAAAATGCACAGGTGATCAAATACCACCAAAAGAAAGCTCTATTTGTGGGAAAAAAAGGATGCAAATTTTGTTTGGGTACAAAGTCGCACGAACGCGCAATTGTCAGTTAAAGCGATGCAGTGCCAAATTGTATAAAGTGTTCTGGTCAGGAAGGGGGTAAAATCTTCCGGACCTGAAGCGGTTAAAGGGATTTTAAAGTCAGAAGGTTTATTTATTTTAATGCATTCTATGCATTAAGATAAAAAGCCTTCTGTGTGCAGCAGCCCCCCTAATGCCGTGTACACACGGGCGGACTTTTCAACCAAACTGGTCCGACGGACCGAGTCCGGCGGACAATTCGACTGTGCGTGGGCTCCATCGGACCTGCAGCAGACTTTTTCGGTCGAAAATCTGACGGACTTTAGATTTGGAACATGTTTCAAATCTTTCCGACGGACTCGAGTCCGGTCGAAAAGTCCGCTCGACTGTATGCTAGTCCGACGGACAAAAACCGACGCTAGGGCAGCTATTGGCTACTGGCTATCAACTTCCTTATTTTAGTCCAGTCGTACATCATCACGTACAAATCTGTTGGACTTTGGTGTGATCGTGTGCAGGCAAGTCCGTTCATTCGAAAGTCCGTCGGAAGTCCGTCAAAAGTCTGTCGAAAGTCCGTCAGACCAGTCCGGTCGAAAAGTCCGCCCGTGTGTACGCAGCATAACACTACCCATCTAGATCCAGCGATAACATTGCAAGACCCTGACAATCACAGGCATGACTCCTAGAGGCAGAGGCATGATGGGATATGTAGATTCACCACAGCTGGAGTGCCGAGCTTGCCTAACCCCTGACTTAAGATAACAACATAATACATGCATTTTTTTTATTAAGGACAAACAAGGCTTTCTTTTTGTGAATATTGTCCTGCAAAAATAATTATTTTTTGCAATCCTTAGACAATTAAATATAATAAAACTAAACAAAAGGCATTTTTTTCTTTCTTTCAGTATATATATGTAAAAAGGTGTCAAATATATTAATAAGCAAAGCAAACAAAAAAACTGAAAAAAAGTTTAACTATTAGTTAATAAAATAGAAAAGAAAAAAATCACCAGGAAAATTACAATTGAATAGAGAAGGAGAATATAGAGTTGATCAGTGCTGATTAGAGAAAAAAAAAGGAGTTTAACAGAGAAACATTTCATTAGAAAAAAAATTTTTTTTTTACTTGTCAAGGTTGCTAATGTAATGTGAATAACTTTTGGTGTAATTAACCAAATGAGCTGAAATTTTCAGAATATGTTGGCATGGATAGAGTCTTCTATTGTGTGAAGTTTGGGGGAAATTGGTTAACATTTAAGGTCTTTTTTATACGTTAAGCCACATTAAGCTCTCCAAAAAACAAGCTTAATGTCCATAGTTTGCCTTGTGGTACACCGAATCGCATGAAACTTCTTGGATAGGTTTGAAAATTTGAGATCTTGGACTGTGCAAAATTTCAGGGCAATTGATTGAGGTTTAGGCACTTTATTACACGTTAAGCTACATTAAGCCATTTTCACATTAAATGTTTTAGTATGTCCCATTTATTTGCCGACGATGTAATTATGATGATAACCAACCCTATATCCTCCCTGGCTTCGATACAATCTGTGTTACAAAGGTTTAGTTCCATCTCTTATTATAAGGTAAATGAAAATAAGTCATACATTCTAGACCTGGGTTTGGATGCTATATCCAGCAATCTTCTACACAACATTTATACGTACCCATGGGCACAGTCAGGCATATCATATCTAGGAATCATGCTTACCAAATTTACCAGACATCTTTTTAGTAACAACTACAAACAAATGCTTCTTAAAGAGACCTCCACACTTTCCAAATTTGAATTTCCCTGGTCTGGTAGACTGGCAGCCTTTAAAATGCTCATACTTCCTAAATTGCTCTACCTATTCCGCACATTGCCTATTCCGCTTACTAGCTCATACCTCAAATCTATCCAGTCCATTATACACCACTACATTTGGCAAGGTAAAAGATCCAGGTGTAGTCACCAGAAAACTATGAAACACAAACTGGCAGGCGGCATGGGTTATGTAGACATTAAAGATTACTATTTAGCCACCATACTATCTCAAATGAAGGACTGGACAAACACACATCCAACCACATTATGGGGGAACATTGAGAACACCATGACGCCATGTAATAACCTTAAATGTTGGTTATATAGCACCACAACCTATCAACCAAATCTTCAGTTATACTCACTGACCATTCAAGCTTTGGTTAAAGCCTGGAGACTGTAACACTCCATCAAATGGTCCCAATTACCTACTAAACGCATCCAAATTCCTATCCAAACCCTCCAATTACTATCCCCTGACCTGACCATACCTAAATGGATAGTAGACCAAACACCCTACACCTCTGACCTTAGATCTAAGATACTACATAAAACCCTAACCCAAATACAAGCAACATTTAAAACACCCACCACGGATTTCTTCAATTGCTATAGGATCCAAAAATGTCTCACAGCACACCCACAATTAGAAGGTGAAATGCCATTAAAAATATGGAACTACTACTTCTCAATTAACACACCTATCAAAGACACCTCACTAATCTACTCTACATTGCAAGAAAAAACAGTATTCCACAAATCTAAACCTTACGTAGACTTTGAGACAGACTTACAGACTCACTTTTCTGATCAACAATGGCAAACAACCTTAAAATCAATTTATAAATCCACCAGCTGCACTTTTCTATGGTAACTAACTCACAAAATACATATGAGATGGTACTTAACACCTCAGAGAATGTCCAAATTCCACCCACATTCATCACCCACCTGCTGGAGGGGTTGTAATCAAATAGGCACCATATCCCATATTCTATGGTCCTGCCCAGCCTTAATGAACCTATGAAACGAGGTGGGACGCACTATATAGGACATATGCTGCTTTCCCTTCACACTTTCTCCTCCGTTAGCAATTCTGAATATGAACACTGAATTACTGCCGCCACCTTTCAGACTTGTAATCACACATATACTCTTAGCCACCAGACTACTCATAACTAGACGCTAGAAAACAAAGATATCCCCAACGTTAACCGAAGTCATAACGCTAGTGCACTCTCACTACGCATATGAATCGATTCTAGCGAAAGGTAAACCTTCTTACTCTAAAATACATAAGCTATGGCACCCATGGTCACAGTGGTACGCTCAAAAACTTACCTAATAATTTTCTGATATCACCAACGCACACTCGATCCACTCTTACTTTATATATCGAGTCCACTGCATTGCTCTCTACCTCCTTCCCCTCTTACTAATTCCCCTCTTTACCCCCCCTTCACCTCCTTATTTTCTTTTAACCTACCTTACTTTATTACATTTTCCAATACACAGCTACATACAGTTCATCATAGATACGCGTACTTTACCAGGTACGCTCAAGATACTACAAATACTTTAGACACATACCAGTTCATTCATAACCCACATTTGCAAGTTGTATATTCTCTATAGCAGTATTCTTATCATTTTCTGGTAAGAGTTGTTAAGCCTATTCAAGTTGTTACATAATATATTTCTCAAAACCGCTTTAACTCAATAGAAGTGGTGCGGCCCTTGACCCCCCGAGACACAGTATGAACCCACTTGGGGTGTCTGGGGGCATTGGACCGCACACATCGCACTATCTTTAATACCTGTCATGAAGATAGTGTTCCTTTGACCTTGAATGACCGCTAGACCCTGATTTGTAATTTTCACACGTTTGTATCTTGATTCCAATGTGATATATGACGATGACTGTTCACTCTTCTACTTAAAAACTCAATAAACATTATTGAAACATAAAAACATTATAGATTTATAGTGACTTATTCACTCAGATGTTATGTGGCTATTGCATTATTTTTTACTGATGTGTTTATTTGCTATTTTTTTTCTATATATAGTGTAGTCTGCCTCCTTTATTGATAAAATTGTAAACCAGTTAAAAATCTACTCACATGTCACTGGTATTAAAACAGCATACAAAATTGCCTGTAGCGGCTCTCACAAAGGTCCCAGCTCCGGAGACACGATCCGATCCGAGTCTGACGTCACTTGGCTCTCCACACGTCAGATAGTGACTTCCTTAACTTCCACTCACAAGGTGAGCGAGCAATCTAGCTGGTGGAGGATCACTGGTTTGGCAGTGGAACACTTAGTTTATGAGGATGATGAGCCTCTGACACAAGCACATTATTTTTTGGCTTTTGGACTTTCTGGGGATTCATTATTTTTGGATTTCTTTACCTTTGGCACTACCGCTACCAAAGAACATATCATATCAAACCATCTGGAATTTCACATTTCAATTTTGCATTTTTTATTTTTTTACAATATGATTGTATGTATCATTTACTCATAAAAGGGGTTGTATGGGATCTTTATAGCAGTGCAAACACACACTTTCTTTGTCTTATTCAATAATGTGGAAACAAATTCTGTGTTTGCAACAGCTTTTTTTGGGTATCTTTGTTTGGGGTTTTTTTTTGTATTCATTCAGAAGACCCACTGTGTGTGTGTGTGTGTATATATATATATATATATATATATATATATATATATATATATATATATATACACACACATCATTAATTTGACGTTATATACCATGGTTATGGCAGCAGCTAGATGCCATAACTCCACTATTTTGTTAAAGAGTGGGTGATCCTCTTTCACATAAAAGTAGTCCCAGAGGTGTATTCACCACAGGATCAATTTTATGGGCAGTGGGAGAGGAGCCGCCTCCCCTCCCACTACTTCCCAGTCATTTGTACTTGGTGTCATTATGGTACATTGTGTCATTGTTGTACATGGTGTCATTGGCGTACATGGTGTCATTGTTGTACATACCATCATTGTTGTACATGGTGTCATTGTTGTACATAGTGTCATTGTTGTACATAGCGTCATTGTCGTACATGGTGTCATTGTTGTACATAGCGTCATTGTCGTACATGGTGTCATTGTTGTACATGGTGTCATTGTCGTACATAGTGTCATTTGTACATAGTGTCATTGTTGTACATAGTGTCATTGTTGTACATAGTGTCATTGTTGTGCATGGTGTCATTGTCGTACATGGTGTCATTGTTGTACATAGTGTCATTGTTGTACATGGTGTCATTGTCCTACATAGTGTCATTGTTGTACATGGTGTCATTGTTGTACATGGTGTCATTGTTGTACATAGTGTCATTGTTGTACATGGTGTCATTGTCCTACATAGTGTCATTGTTGCACATGGTGTCATTGTTGTACATGGTGTCATTGTTGTACATGGTGTCATTGTTGTACATAGTGTCATTGTTGTACATGGTGTCATTGTCCTACATAGTGTCATTGTTGTACATGGTGTCATTGTTGTACATAGTGTCATTGTTGCACATGGTGTCATTGTCCTACATAGTGTCATTGTTGTACATGGTGTCATTGTCCTACATAGTGTCATTGTTGTACATGGTGTCATTGTCCTACATAGTGTCATTGTTGTACATGGTGTCATTGTTGTACATAGTGTCATTGTTGCACATGGTGTCATTGTCGTACATAGTGTCATTGTTGTACATAGTTTCATTGTTGTACATGGTGTCATTGTTGTACATAGTGTCATTCTTTTACATGGTGTCATTGTTGTACATGGTGTCATTGTTGTACATAGTGTCATTGTTGTACATTGTGTCATTGTTGTACATAGTGTCATTGTTGTATATGGTGTCATTGTTGTACATAGTGTCATTGTCGTACATGGTGTCATTGTTGTACATGGTATCATTGTCGTACATGGTGTCGTTGTACATAGTGTCATTGTTGTACATGGTGTCATTGTTGTACATAGCGTCATTGTTGTACATTGTGTCATTGTTGTACATAGTGTCATTGTTGTATATGGTGTCATTGTTGTACATAGTGTCATTGTCGTACATGGTGTCATTGTTGTACATAGTGTCATTGTCGTACATGGTGTCGTTGTTGTACGTAGTGTCATTGTTGTACATGGTGTCATTGTTGTACGTAGTGTCATTGTTGTACATAGTGTCATTGTTGTATATGGTGTCATTGTTGTACATAGTGTCATTGTCGTACATGGTGTCATTGTTGTACATAGTGTCATTGTCGTACATGGTGTCGTTGTTGTACGTAGTGTCATTGTTGTACATAGTGTCATTGTTGTACATAGTGTCATTGTTGTATATGGTGTCATTGTTGTACATAGTGTCATTGTCGTACATGGTGTCATTGTTGTACATAGTGTCATTGTCGTACATGGTGTCGTTGTTGTACGTAGTGTCATTGTTGTACATGGTGTCATTGTTGTACGTAGTGTCATTGTTGTACATAGTGTCATTGTTGTACATAGCGTCATTGTTGTACATAGTGTCATTGTCATACATGGTGTCATTGTCGTACATAGTGTCATTGTTGTACATAGCGTCATTGTTGTACATAGTGCCATTGTCGTACATAGTGTCATTGTTGTACATAGTGTCATTGTTGTACATGGTGTCATTGTTGTACATAGTGTCATTGTTGTACATAGTGTCATTGTTGTACATGGTGTCATTGTTGTACATGGTGTCATTGTCGTACATAGTGTCATTGTTGTACATAGTGTCATTGTCGTACATGGTGTCGTTGTTGTACATACCGTCATTGTTGTACATGGTGTCATAATTGTGCATTGGGGGTGATTTACTAAGATGAATGCGCTGCGCCGGATCATATCTTAACTGGTACGCTGGAAAAGTCATTAACCGAACGTGCGAGCCGGCGCACTTTGAAGTGCAAAATGGTAATAAATATGTACACTGCAACTGTCGCTAGGGTAACTGCGGTTTTCTCATTGATAATAGCGCACGCCCAATCCAATTGGTTAATTTCAGCTTATTGGATGTGTCTTGTTAGGCAATTAGTAGGTGTTCTCAATTAATTAACCCTTTTGATGCTAATCTCATTCCTATTACTTCTAATATATCTTTGAAATGTTTTTTTTTTTATATTTTAACCCAAATCTTTCAATACATTACAAAGAACAGAGAAGTGTTTATAAACCCAATAAATTAATATTTTCAGATCTTGATCTTTAAAGGTGACCATACACTGCAATCAGTTAGATCTTAAAAAAATTAGATTTAGCGCAAGAGCCAGTTTGATTTCCAATAATTTTAATTAATTGTTCTTCCTATTACCTATTTTGTCGAAATATCGAGTTGTACAGAGATTGGCCAATCAGATTGCATAGTGCATGACCACCTAAGTGCAAATTTGGAATGAAGATGCCATGACCCACTCGTATAATGCCCAATAAATATTGTTAGGAAAATACAAGGCACGTGAGAAACCACCAAACTACAGCTCTCCAGCTGTTGCGGAACTACACATCCCATGAGGCATTGTAAAACTCTGACATTCACAGACATGACTAGTCATGATGGGAATTGTAGTTCCTGAACAACTGGAGGGCCGTAGTTTGAAGACTCCTGTACTAAACCATTATTATGCCTCCAGAATTGGGAGTGTGGCATCTACCCAACTTCTCCCTGCTGATGGACACAAGAACCTACATCTATAAATATGTTTGTGCAGCACAGTGGTGTGGTGGTTAGTATGTTCACCTAGCAGTAAAAAGGGTCGCTTGTTCAAATCCCGCCCGCGACACACTCTGCCTAGAGTTTGCATATACTCCCTGTGCCCACGTGGGTTTCCTCCAGGTACTCTGGTTTCCTCCCACACTCTAAAAACATGCTGGTAGGTAAATCGGATCCTGTCTAAATTGGCCCTAATATGTATGAATGTGTGTTAGGGACCCACACAAACACCACGCCATGTAAAAAAAATAAATAATTTTCCTAATTTGCAAATAAAGATTGTCTCTTCCTCAGAGACCAATGAGTGGGGCATGGTGGTGGAAAGAAATTAGCAGCAGTACAAGCAACTTCCTGTAGGGGCGTGATGTCATTTCTGTGTGCTGGCCACCACATCCGGGAACCAGATATGCGCCACGGGTACATACCTCCGCACACAGCAGTTGCGCATCTAGATGCAGGTACCCAATTTTTATGGACATTAATAGTAAAGCAGATACAGATTTCCAGGACTGGACTAACAAATGTTTCTAGTGAAAGGCAACTGGTGTTTTCTATTAGGGATGAGCCGAACACCCCCCCGGTTCGGTTCACACCAGAACATGCGAACGGACCGAAAATTTGCACGAATGTTAGAACCCCATTGACGTCTATGGGACTCGAACGGTCAAAATCAAAAATGCTCATTTTAAAGGCTAATTTTCATGGTATTGTCCTAAAATATGGATATTAAGGGGAACCCTGCACCCAAATTAAAAAAGGAAAGGTGTAGGGCCCCCAGGCCCTATATACTCTGAACAGCAGTATACAGACAGTGCAAACAAGACAGGGACTGTAGGTTTGTTGTTAAGAGGAATCTGTTTGTAATTTTGAACTGGTACATTTTTAAAGTATAGCTCCAGCCAAAAGATCTGTTTTTAAGCTTTTTGGAAAACATAGGAAAGGGTTATCACCCCTGTGACATTTGTTTTGCTGTCTGTGCTCCTCTTCAGAAGATTTCACCTCACTTTTTGTCCCAATGACAAATGTTTTTTGAAAATGTGGGTTTTTTTGTGAAACAAGGATTGGTGATAAAGCATCAGTGGAAAGGAGAAACATTTTCCCATATTAATTCTTACAGGAGAGAATTTCCCTTCCTAGGGGTAGATTTCATCTCACTTCCTGTTGTCTCCTTCCGTTTGCAAGTAGGAGTCGTTTGTAAGTTAGATGTTTGAAAGTAGGGGCCTGCCTTATATACTCAGCAGAAATTTGGGCCTTAGGTGTTGTTGTGGTCACAACACTGTAAGCCCTCACAGGGCCCTGCTGTGAAATATTAGATCAAGAATTGTAATTACATGCCCCTGTTGAACAGGGCCAGAAAAATTGGGCCTTTGGTGGTGGTGCTGGTGGCACAACACTGTAAGTCCTCACAGTTACTCTTGGTGGGCGCAGAAACGGGCCCTGCCATGAAATATTAGATCAAGAATTCTAATTACATGTCCCTGTTGAACAGGGGCTGGAAAATTGGGCCTTAGGCACTGGTGCTGGTGCCACAACACTGCAACCCCTCACAGATACTCTAGTTGGAGCGCAGGAACTAGCCCTGCTGCAAAAGAATTGCATCAAAAATTGTAATTACACGCCCCTGTTAAACAGGGGATGAAAAATTGGGCCTTAGGCACTGGTGGCGGCGCCCAGAACCAAAAATGTTCTTACAAGCTATCAGCATGATCATTGAGGAGGAAGAGGATAATTACTCAGCATAACAGGATAGTCACTCAGCATCAGCATAGGCAGTCTTTGAAGGGACCTGAGATTTCAAAAAAATTATTCGGTTACATCGGCATCAGGTGCTTGGTAGCTGGTGGTGATCCAAGACTGATTCATTTTTATGAAGGTCAGTCGATCGACCGAGTCGGTGGACAGACACACCCTGTGATCGGTTACAAAGCCTCCAGCAGCACTGAATGTGCGTTCCAAAAGAACGCTGGATGCAGAACAGGCCAGTAGCTCAACTGCATACTGTGCAAGCTCTGGCCAGTGATCCATCCTCAAGACCCAGTAACCCAGAGGATTTTCGGTGGGAAAGATGTCCAAGTCAGATCTTGCCCCTAGGTATTCCTGCACCAGTCAGACGGCCACCTTCTCCACCGCTCCTTTTTTGACTGACCAAAGCCTCAGCAACACGTTGTCCAGAAAGAGGATCCCTTAAAGACTGCTGCTGATGCTGAGTGCCAGGCTCCACCTCCATACTGACACAATCCTCCTCCTCCTCTTCCTGTGCGATTGGCGTGCACGCAGGAACACTGTCTGGATAAAGGGGGCCTTGGGGTGCCCTGTCCATTATTCCACACAGCGTGTGCTCCAACAGGTGGACAAGGGGGACAGTGTCACTGATGCATGCACTGTCACTGCTCACCATCCTCGTGGCCTCCTCAAATGGTGACAGGACAGTGCATGCATCCCTAATCATGGCCCACTGGCGTGGGGAAAAAAATCCAAGCTCCCTTGACCCTGTCCTGGTGCCATAGTCGCACAGGTACTCATTGATGGCACTCTGCTGCATGTGCAGCTGCTGCAGCATGGCCAACGTTCAGTTCCAACTGGTGGGCATGTCACAGATTAGGCGGTTCATGGGCAGGTTAAATTCCTTTTGGAGGTCTGCCAGCCGAGCACTGGCATTATATGACTGGCAGAAATGCACACAGACTTTTCTGGCCTGCCTCAGGACATCCTGTATGCCCGGGTACCTGCCCGAGAACCACTGCACCACCAAGTTAAGGACATGAGCCAAACAGGGCAAATGGGTCAGTTGTCCTTGTCGGAGGGCAGAGAGGAGGTTGGTGCCGTTGTCGCAAACCACCATTCCTGCCTTAAGTTGGCATGGCGTCAACCACCTCTGAACCTGCCCCTGCAGAGCTGACAGAACCTCTGCCCCAGTGTGGCTCCTGTCCCCCAAGCACACCAGCTCAAGCACCGCATGGCATTTTTTTTATTTAGCTGCCTGTGGTAGTAATAGGATCAGGAAAACACCACCAACCTACTACAGGTAGCTTTAGCTGAACACTGTGCAGAGGTCGCACTACACTAACGTGTAAATAATTTAGCTGCCTGCGGTAGTGATAGGATCAGGAAAACACCACCAACCTTCTACAGGTAGCTTTGCTGAACACTGTGCAGAGGTTGCACTACACTAACTTGTAGCTTATTTAGCTGCCTGCGGTAGTGATAGGACCAGGAAAACACCACCAACCTTCTACAGGTAGCTTTAGCTGAACACTGTGTAGAGGTCGCACTACACTAACTTGTAGTTTTAGCTGAACACTGTGAGGAGGACGCACTACACTAACTTGTAGCTTTAGCTGAACACTGTGCAGAAGTCACACTACACTAACTTGTAGTTTTATATGAACACTGTGAGGAGGACGCACTACACTAACTTGTAGCTTTAGCTGAACACTGTGAGGAGGACGCATTACACTAACTTGTAGCTTTAGCTGAACACTGTGCAGAGGTCACACTAAACTAACTTGTAGCTTTAGCAGAACACTGTGAGGAGGACGCACTACACTAACTTGTAGCTTTAGCTGAACACTGTGGGGAGGATGCACTACACTAACTTGTAGCTTTAGCTGAACACTGTGCAGAGGACACACTAAACTAACTTGTAGCTTTAGTTGAACACTGTGAGGTGGACGCACTTCACTAACTTGTAGCTTTAGCTGAACACTGTGCAGAGATCGCACTACACTAACTTGTAGTTTTAGATGAACACTGTGAGGAGGACGCACTACACTAACTTGTAGCTTTAGCTGAACACTGTGAGGAGGATGCACTACACTAACTTGTAGCTTTAGCTGAACACTGTGCAGAGGTCACACTAAAGTAACTTGTAGCTTTATCTGAACACTGTGAGGAGGACGCATTACACTAACTTGTAGCTTTAGCTGAACACTGTGCAGAGGTCACACTAAACTAACTTGTAGCTTTAGCTGAACACTGTGAGGAGGACGCACTACACTAATTTGTAGCTTTAGCTGAGCACTGTGCAGAGGTAGCACTAAACTAACTTGTAGTTTTAGATGAACACTGTGAGGAGGAGGCACTACACTAACTTGTAGCTTTAGCTGAACACTGTGAGGAGGACATACTACACTAACTTGTAGCTTTAGCTGAACACTGTAAGGAGGACGCACTAAACTAACTTGTATCTTTATCTGAACACTGTGAGGAGGACGCACTACACTAACTTGTAGCTTTAGCTGAATACTGTGCAGAGGTCGCACTACACTAACTTGTAGTTTTAGCTGAACACTGTGAGGAGGACGCACTACACTAACTTGTAGCTTTAGCTGAACACTGTGAGGAGGACGCACTGCACTAACTTGTAGCTTTAGCTGAACACTGTGCAGAGGTCACACTAAACTAACTTGTAGCTTTAGCTGAACACTGTTCAGAGGACGCACTACACTAACTGTAAATAGTCTAACTTCCTGACTGTGGTACTAATAGGATCAAAAGAACACCAGCAATTTTCTTCAGGTAGCTGTAAATACTGTAACAACACAAGCCTGCCTGTCAGTAGGAAGATAACAGGAACGGATCTAGCTAAACTGAATACAGTGTGGGGGGCGTGGCCTAGCGCATGGAGCCGTAGGTCGCACTTCACGGCGGCTCCCGGTCCCACGGATCTCCACGAGGCTCTAGCAGAGACATCCCGCCTCACACCGCTCCTCAACCGCACAGATGGGCAAGGGAAAGCCCAAGGATCACTCCAAGCCCGCCGGCGATCGTACACAGAGCGATCTGGGCAGATTTGTGACCAGAGCGTCTGCGGCCTACAGCTCACAGGGACAGCCTAAGATGGCGCCGGCACCTCCGTCCCCCGCCCGCTCTGAGCCTTCAGACTCCATGCAGGTACGCTCCAGGGCTCGCTCTGCCTCACTAGCTGATCTCAAGCCCACACTACAGAGCCAACACAGCCCACACAGCCCCTACAATCATTCGCAAACATCTCTGAACTCAGGGGACGGATGGGACTTAAAATCGCAGATGCGATCCCTCCATACATACATACGCTCGCTCCCAACAAAAGCCGATTTTGAGCATTACACCACCCGAATGGAAAAAGCATATAGGCAGGAGATTGCGGAGCTAAAAAGGGACATGGGAATCCATATTGAGGACGTGGAAAATACCACGGAGGGCATATGCACTACTCTGCATTCCCATGAAGCAATTTTGAACTCTCACACTGTCCTAATCCAACAGCTCATGTACCACCAGGACGACATTGAAAACCGCAATAGACGAAACAATATCAGAATACGCGGCATCCCTGAAACCATAGAGCATAAAGACCTGGCAGGGGCCGTAACCTCTATCTTCAATCAAATACTTCAGCAACCCAAAGACACCCACATTGAATTAGACAGAGTACACAGGACCTCCGGCCCTCGCAACACAGACTCTGCCTATGTCCGCGACACCCTGTGTAGAGTGCACTTCTACAAGGTGAAAGAAAACATCATGCGAGAGGCAAGCACCCAGGACTCCATCAGGCTCAATGACACCCCTGTCATGCTACTCCCAGACCTCTCCCGCCAAACACTGGCCATGTGGCGTTCTCTGAAACCCCTCACCTCAATCTTGCAAGAGAGACAAATCAGATACCAATGGCGCTTTCCGTTCCAACTGCGAGTTCAGCACGAGGGCAAGACGGCCATTTTTCGCACCTTAGGAGACTTACCACGATTCCTGAGCACACTGGAACTTCCACAGGTTTCCCTACCGGATTGGCCTCTCCCTACTACTACGCCTGGTCTTCCATTCAGCACGCAATGGCAGAAGACCGGTAGGCAGAAGCGCCCCAGATCCTCGCCTCACAAATCACCGGACGGCTGATGTTCCCTCCTGCAACAGGGTGATACCTGTCTCCATTCCTTTCTTTTTTTCACCTCTCTCTTGCCTTGTCAACGAGAGACGAATTTACTGCTGGACCTCCAGACCCACCGACATCACATTTTTATGAACGATGCGCACAAGTTTTTCTAATTTTTTTTTCTCAGTTCTTTGTTTCAGGTTATGTAGCGCATCCTCTCATGCATACCAGTTTTTTTTTTCTTGTTAATTTTTATTTATCTCCTTTTTTCAGTTCACCTTGTATACAGATATCGGTTGCTGGGGTCGGGTGGGATGGAAGGGGCTTAACTGTGACAAGGGAGGTATACATTTGTCTTAAAACTGTTGATGATAAGTTTTAATTGTCTATAATTATAAAGTTACACAGATGCCTTACTTCCGTGCTGGGCTTTATCCTAGTCCCCCTTGAATATAGAAGGGTGGTCACCCCCTTACCCCCCCCACGCCAGCATGATTCCCTGTACGTTATTCAAGTACATGGAGGACTTCCGTGCTTCATGAAGCATTTCGGCAGCGGTTCGAAAGAAAGGCAGACGTGTCATATTAGAGCCACTACATTATGCCTATAGCTAGAGATGTTCGTGAGCGATGTCCTCAGGTTATTCAGGTTTTATGTACGGTGAGGATCCCGGGACCGGGGGGCGCTCTGTGCGCTTACCACGTTTATACCCCACTTAGGACCAATAGTGCGTATTATTGCACTGTTTACGTTATTTAGTGGTTTTTTTTTCCTTTTTTATTATCCAGTTACTATGCAATTGCACCCATTGATTTCTTTCAGGCTACCACTCCGTGGTTTTAACCTCCTTTTCCACCTCTGTATTTCACGGTGGCTCTCTCTGTCTACATGGTGGATGTGTTTTGTTTCTACATGGCTGAGCCAGTTTATGTCCACCTTCTCTGCTTCTCTAACTCCCTCCACCCCCACTCTTTTTCCCTACCTATCCTCTGTCCCCTCCCCACCTTTATCCCTCTTCCCCCAGGCAGGGCAGGTCCTGGGTCACGTAGGGGCCTTCAGAATTCTGACGAGAGATCTTAGGCGTGTTTCCACTCCGTTACTCTCATGCCACCGCTAGATCACATCACCTTAGCCTCCTATAATTGCAGAGGTTTTAACACCCCTGAGAAAAGGAGCCAAGTGCTGTATCACTTCCATAAAGCCAAAACTCAAATCTTACTACTTCAAGAAACACACTTTAAGGGTTCGGCCATCCCAGCCTTAAACAACCCCCACTTCCATAAGTGGTTCCATAGCACTAATCCACTCTCTAAATCCAAAGGAGTATCTATAGCTTTCCACAAATCCTTCCAACCAGAAGTATTAGATACCCTAACAGATCCTGATGGTCGCTTTATCTTTTTTAAACTAAAATCTAACCTTTCTATTTTTACAGTTGCTAATGTATACGGACCAAACCAAGACCAAGGGAGTTTTTTCTCCATGCTTATAGACAAACTAATCTCGTTTGGGGGCCCCTGTTTTATTGTGGGAGGAGACCTCAACGTGACCCTCACGCCAGCCGTAGACACCTCCTCGGGTAAGTCAGCTATACCACACTCCACTCTCACACATATCAAATCACTTCTACACTCAGCCCAATTAGTGGATATCTGGCGGGTCCAACATCCATTCGAGAGAGATTACAGCTGTTACTCGGTCGCCCATAACTCATATAGTCGCATTGACTATTTCCTAGTATCACAATCCCTACTTGATGTCCCTATACAAGCTTCCCTAGGTAACATTCTCTGGTCTGATCATGCCCCTGCCCATTTAAGCTTAGCCCACCCACCTAAGGCACACAAAACATTTACCTGGCGCTTGAATGACAACCTGCTAAAAGATAGCCTTTGTGTGACAGACACCCAGCAGGCAATTAGAAACTTTATTCATGACCACCGTTTAGATGACACCAACCCCCTTACCAAATGGGAGGCCCTGAAATGTGTGCTACGGGGAATTTTCATCCAACATGGCGCACGACTAAAGAAGGCTAGATCGGCTGACATAGTCAAATTACTCTCAACTATCCACACCCTCGAAAGCACACATAAGAAAGATCTTGCGCATAGTACCTTTGTGGAGCTCTCCAACGCCCGCAGAGATTTACTCCGCATTTTAGATGCAAACACCCTAATAGCCAGAGACAAAGGACGTAATCGTCACTATATGCTAGCTAATAAATGCGGACAGCATCTTGCTAAAGTTCTACACCCGCGTCCCCCTCGGCACCCCATACCGTTCATTTGCAACACAAACCAACAAAAGATCAGGACCCCTAAGGGCATAGCAGATGCTTTTCAACACTATTATTCTCAACTCTATAACCTCCCTACTCGACCTCAACAATCCCCACGACTAAACTCACAACTCCCAGACATGGAAAATTATATTTCAGAGACAGCCCTCCCACGAATAGATCCCCCCATTTCCACGGCTCTAGAGGAAGTCCTGACATCCTCAGACTTCCTTCTGGCTATTAAAGAATTAAAATCCGGTAAATGCCCAGGTCCTGACGGCTTCACGCCCAGATTCTATAAATTATTTGCCCATTCATTAGCCCCACTTCTCGCAGCGGCCTTTAACTACCTAGACGACGATCATCCCCCCCCCAAATCCCTTCTGTCTGCCACTATCTCAGTAATACCTAAGCCCGGAAAGGACCCTTCCCAATGCACTAGTTATAGACCTATCTCCCTCCTAAACGTCGACGTTAAACTTTTTGCCAAGATCCTGGCCAATCGCCTCTCGCCCCTCTTACCCTCCATTGTACACAAAGATCAAGTGGGTTTTGTCCCTGGTAGGGAGGCCAGGGACAATACCACAAAAACGATCCACCTAATCTCTTACATCCGCAAACACAATCTAAAGGCCTGCATCCTCTCTTTTGACGCCGAAAAGGCGTTTGACCGGGTTAACTGGCAATTTCTACGACTTTCTCTAGAACAGATTGGACTCGGCCCTTCATTTACGTCTAAGGTGATGGCGCTTTATTCCCAACCTACCGCCTCTGTACTGGTCAATGGTTCCGCATCCGCCCCACTAGTGATATCCAATGGAACGAGGCAGGGGTGCCCGCTATCTCCCTTGCTCTTTGTCCTAGTGATGGAGCACTTGGCCACGGCTATTAGGCAAAACAATAACATCATGGGAATACCGGCGCCATCATCAGAAGTAAAACTCTCACTTTATGCAGATGACCTCCTTGTCTACATCCAACAACCCCATACCTCACTACCCTCCTTAATACAGGAGTTCCGTAGATTTGGAGACCTAAGTAATTTTAAGCTCAATATGTCTAAGACAGAAGCCCTTAACATATCCCTAACTCCTTCCACCCTCACACAATTGCGGACCAATTTCCCATTTCAGTGGGGAACAAAGGCTATTTCTTACCTTGGAGTCACCATCCCATCCAACCTAGCTGACCTTTACAATCTCAATTACCCTCCGCTCCTATCCCGAATTCGGAAAGAATTAGAAACATGGAACCAGACCCCTCTACCTTGGTTTGGCCGCATTAATACATTAAAAATGGATACTCTCCCTAAACTTCTATACGTCTTCCAGACGATTCCGATATTTATCCCTCATCGCTTTTTTGCCTCGCTGCGTTCTATGTCCATACGTTTTGTCTGGCAACAGGGGATGTCTCGTATCAGACATGCCTTGCTGACATACCCTAAAAATCGGGGTGGGGTTGGCCTCCCAGACTTCGAAATGTACCACAGGGCTGCAGTCCTATCTCGGATTCTCGAGTGGTTCCCTCGCCCGTTCCCCAGGGCATCCACTGCCATAGAACAAGACCTCTCCACTTCTGACCTTCGAGCTCTGCTCTGGGGATATGGTCGAGGACTCTCCACCCTAACTAACTGCTCACCATTAACAACTGCAGCACTACACCTGTGGTACAGAAAAGGATTATTACCAATATTATCTACTGACCCCTCACCGCTTACCTCGCTTTTCGATCATCCTGACCTCCCCCAGGGCATGGGCTCTAATCTGGTGGGCCCATATTCACGGGATACCTGGCCTACAGCCAACTCATTCATACACCCCAACACGGGCGCACCGGTTCTCCCGGGAGATAGAGGTAATTGGCTCACAGCCTTACGCATCTCCTCCTTTTGCTCTGACCTATTCTCCTCTACCCACACCCATAGACCCCTAACAGACTACGAGCAGCTGTGTTCTCTCTCGGAAACACCCAGGCATCTACTATCCACCATCTACAAATTATTACACTCACTGATCCACGAACAACTGCCACCTTACACGAGGAGATGGGCCTCTGACCTAGACAAGGATTTTTCACCAGATGAATGGCAAAAATCTTTTCACTTCACACACAAGTCCTCCATCTCTTGCCATATACAAGAGAAGAATTTTAAGCTCCTGGCGCGATGGTACAGAGACCCCCAATCGTTACACAATATTTTTCCCTCTACTGCCACGACCTGTTGGAGATGTGGAGATCCGGAGGGGAATTATCTCCACATATGGTGGAATTGCAACGCCATCCAGCCATTTTGGTCACAGGTTTTTGCCGTATACAGTAGCCTCTACGATAAACCCACGACGCCCACACCAGAAATGGCGCTGCTGTCCATGTTACCGGGTTCAATACCCTCCCAGAAACGATCACTACTTCGTTTTTTCCTCTCAGCAGCTAGACAACTCATTCCACTGTACTGGAAGACTACTACTACCCCCCCCACTATCCTCTTGGGTCTCCATTGTCAACGATATCATGCGAATGGAGGAGATGATTGCCTTAGATAATGACACTTATGATAAATTCCAAACCATGTGGCTAATATGGATTGATTACACCACCTCCGATGCTTTGAAAAACCTGCTAAAACCACCTGATTAAATAAAATCAACCCAGAGCTCCCATTGTGTTGCCTCAGGGCCTGCCGGCTTGACCTGAACCCCCTACCCTTACCCGTCCTCCACCCTCTCTCCTCCCCTCTTCTCCTCTCTCTCTCTCTTCTTTCCAATACTCTCTCCTCCCCATACCTTTAATGATACAAATAGCAGACGTTGAAATTAACCAACAGTCATTGTATCATAGCATGGTATAAATGTTATCTATGGGATTGAAACTGAACCGAACTGGTATACATTCATTCTTATATACTCCGCTCCCTGTATGTATAAGTTTGTATTCAGACAAATTATTTTCAACCGTGCTAATCGCTATATACTATGCTTTGCCAATGTTAAATGGCTCTGTATAACCTTGCAAACTTAATAAAAATATATTTGACTCTAAACTGAATACAGTGTATATATATATATATATATATATATATATATACACACACAACACCTGGGATGCATATATATACACAATACACTGTAAATGCAGCTAACTCACTGACTGTCCTGCCTGATCTATCTAACTTAAATCAAATGACACTGTCTGTCTCTCTCTCTCTATCTATGAACGCCGGAGCACACTACACAGGGCCGCCGTGCAGGCGGCCTTATATAGTGTGGGGCATGTACTAAATCCCCTGAGCCATAATTGGCCAAAGCCTCCTTGGCTTTGGCCAATTACGGCTCTCTGTTCAGACGGCGCTGTGATTGGCCAAGCATGCTGGTCATAGTGCATGCTTGGCCAATCAACGGCCAGCAATGCACTGCGATGCCGCAGTGAATTATGGGCCGTGACGCGCCACACGAATTTGGCGCGAACAGCCCATATCGTTCGCAATTCGGCGAACGGGAGAACAGACGATGTTCGGGTCGAACATGGGTTCAACTCGAACACGAAGCTCATCCCTATTTTCTATTAAACAGTCTAAATAGGCCATTGACATGCATCACAGTTGAACTTAGGAATGTGTCTTTGCAAAGTTAAACTAAACTTGTAGCTTATTTAGCTGCCTGCGGTAGTGATAGGATCAGGAAAACATCACCAACCTTCTACAGGTAGCTTTAGCTGAACACTGCGCAGAGGTTGCACTACATTAACTTTTAGCTTATTTAGCTGCCTGCGGTAGTGATAGGATCAGGAAAACACCACCAACCTTCTACAGGTAGCTTTAGCTAAACACTGTGCAGAGGTCGCACTACACTAACTTGTAGTTTTAGCTGAACACTGTGAGGAGGACGCACTACACTAACTTTTAGCTTTAGCTGAACACTGTGAGGAGGATGCACTTCACTAACTTGTAGCTTTAGCTGAACACTGTGCAGAGGTCACACTAAACTAACTTGTAGCTTTAGTTGAACACTGTTAGAAGGATGCACTACACTAACTTGTAGCTTTAGCTGAACACTGTGCAGAGGTCGCACTACACTAACTTGTAGTTTTAGCTGAACACTGTGAGGAGGACGCACTACACTAACTTGTAGCTTTAGCTGAACACTGTGAGGAGGACGCATTACACTAACTTGTAGCTTTAGCTGAACACTGTGTGGAGGACGCACTACACTAACTTGTAGCTTTAGCTGAGCACTGTGCAGAGGTAGCACTAAACTAACTTGTAGTTTTAGCTGAACACTGTGAGGAGGATGCACTACACTAACTTGTAGCTTTAGCTGAACACCGTGAGGAGGATGCACTACACTAACTTGTAGCTTTAGCTGAACACTGTGCAGAGGTTGTACTACACTAACTGGTAGTTTTAGCTGAACACTGTGAGGAGGACGCACTACACTAACTTGTAGCTTTAGCTGAACACTGTGCAGAGGTCACACTACACTAACTTGTAGCTTCAGCTGAACACTGTGAGGAGGACGCACTACACTAACTTGTAGCTTTAGCTGAACACTGTTCAGAGGACGCACTACACTAACTTGTAGCTTTAGCTGAACACTGTTCAGAGGACGCACTACACTAACTTGTAGCTTTAGCTGAACACTGTTCAGAGGACGCACTACACTAACTTGTAGCTTTAGCTTAACACTGTGCAGAGGTCACACTAAACTAACTTGTAGCTTTAGCTGAACACTGTTCAGAGGACTCACTACACTAACTTGTAGCTTTAGCTGAACACAGTGCAGAGGTCACACTAAACTAACTTGTAGCTTTAGCTGAACACTGTGAGGAGGACGCACTACACTAACTGTAAATAGTCTAACTGCCTGACTGTGGTACTAATAGGATCAAAAGAACACCAACAATTTTCTTCAGGTAGCTGTAAATTCTGTAACAACACAAGCCTGCCTGTCAGTAGGAAGATAACAGGAACGGATCTAGCTAAACTGAATACAGTGTAGTATATATATATATATATATATATATATATATATATATATATATATATATATACACACACATATATATATATATATATATATATACACAACACCTGGGATGCATATATAGACACAATACACTGTAAGTGCAGCTAACTCACTGACTGTCCTGCCTAATCTATCTAACTTAAATCAAATGACACTGTCTGTCTCTCTCTCTCTCTCTCTCTCTCTCTCTATCTATGGATGCCGGAACACACTACACAGGGCCGCCGTGTAGGCGGCCTTATATAGTGTAGTTCATGTACTAAATCCCCTGAGCCATAATTGGCCAAGGCCTCCTTGGCTTTGGCCAACTACGGCTCTCTGTTCAGACGGCACTGTGATTGGCCAAGCATGCGGGTCATAGTGCATGCTTGGCCAATCATCAGCCAGCAATGCACTGCGATGCCGCAGTGAATTATGGGCCATGACGCACCACACGAATGTGGCGCGAATGGCCCATATCGTTCGCAATTCGGCGAACGGGCGAACAGACGATGTTCGAGTCGAACATAGGTTCGACTCGAACACGAAGTTCATCCCTATTTTCTATTAAACAGTCTAAATGGGCCATTGACATGCTTCACAGTTGAACTTAGGAATGAGTCTTTGCAAAGTTAAACTAAATTAAATCCTTTCTTATTTTTGCTTGGGGATAGAGTGCAGAGGGATTTGAAGTCTTGTCAGTTTTTGGAGATGTCTGCAACCTTGATAGGGTGAAGACACCTCCCAAATTTTGTTACTTTCTCCTTCAAAATTTATTCACTTCCTGTCACATATCCAAACAGGAAGTGAGGGTAAAACCCTACCAATGTCTTTCCTTGGGGACACACAGGTCAATCTAAATAGCTTCCCCATTAGGTAAATTGCACTCTAGCATTTTTCTGTGTACACCCCAAATTTATTTAGGTATCTTGGACTTTGGTATTTATTTACTAAAGGCAAATCCACTTTGCACTACAAGTGCACTTGGAAGTGCAGTTGCTGGAGATCCGAGGGGGACATGCAAGGAAAATAAAAAAACAGCATCTTTGCTTCTACATGATTGGATTATAAAATCACCAGCGCTTCCCCTCAGATTTACAGCGAGTACACTTGTATTGCAGAGTGGATTTGCCTGTAATAAACTCCAAAATACCTAATAATTTGGGGTGTACACAACAAAGTGCTAGAGTGCAATTTGCCTAATGGGGACACCAGTTTGATTGACCTGTGTGTCCCCAAGGAAAGACATTGGTAGGGTTTTACCCTCACTTCCTGTTTGGCTATGTGACAGGAAGTGAAGCCAATTTTCAGAAAAGGGACCCAAAGCCCAACCTACAAAAGACAAGCAGGGGTTCTAACACTCACTTGGTTTCCCTCAAATGCCCACAATTAGAATAGGATTGCCTTGAGCTAGATTTTAGCTCAGTGCTCTAAATCAGTGCTTCTCAACCCTGTCCTCAAGTACCCCCAACAGGCCATGTTTGCAGGTTTACCTCTTGCGCACCTTATCTTGCACAGGTGCTTTAAATCACAGTCAATGGCTTGGTATTTTGGACAGCTATTTTAGCTAAGATAAATTCCAAAAACATGTCTTGTCGGGGGTACTTGAGGACTGAGGCTGTGAACCACTACACTAAAATGGAAAATTGAATACTTACCTCTCCGTTGTTTTCCTTTCCTGGTGCAT
Source organism: Aquarana catesbeiana (assembly GCF_042186555.1). NCBI lineage: Eukaryota > Metazoa > Chordata > Amphibia > Anura > Ranidae > Aquarana > Aquarana catesbeiana. The sequence goes on from NC_133329.1 coordinate 27,593,596, forward strand.
ATCCATGGCAGCATACACACAATCCTTGCATATGCTACCATGAAGGCACCAGGAAAGTAACTTTTAGACAAATCACACATTTTTTGGTTTTGCCATGCCAATCAGCCTATTTAAGCTGCAGCTGGGAAATCTGTTGCATGAAAATTAAGAAAACACATAAAACATAATTTGCTGTAAATTTTATTGGTCAAAAAAACAGAACTTGGAAAAGAGCAAGGAAAGCAAAAAACACATGTATGTTAATTTGAGACACTAACAGCATATGGTTTTGAGGTCTGACCATTTTTCAGAGGAAATTAACAGGAGTGCGCCCACACATGGACATCTTTTTTTGTTTAATACATTTTTATTAAAGTAAAATAGAGAAAAGGTATACATATAACATGTAATATACACTCTTGGAGAAAAATGACATAGGTTCCAATGCTCGCAAGTTTACATCATTTGTACAAAAACCAAAAATAATATTTGCCCCTGGAAATACAGAGGGAGAGAGATTAGCAAATGTAGTAACTAACTAGACAGGGGCTTCCATCTATGCGAGCATCTGAATACAGGTAGGAAAAGAAATAAAAAGATCCAAAACCTAGCTTCAGTTAAGGAAGAAGATGACAGAGGAGAGAGAAAAAAAAAAGAAAAAAAAAAAGAAGAACAGTAAAGGGGGTTAGAAAGGAGTAGTGGATAGGAAGGAGGATAGATAAAGGAAGAAAGATGATAGGTAAGGTATGGGATAGGGAGGAAGGGATTGTTGGCATGCACATTATCACATTTAAGAATACTGAAAATTGTATCTGTCATGGCGTAAAAAAATAAAAATAAAACAAAAACTTTAAAAAATTTAACTCGTAAAAGAAGAATTTACATAACAATGCTTGGTAAATAATCTTAAGGGGTTTGTATTATAATGTCCCTATAGGAGGAAGTGGACTGGAATTTTAGCCAGGGAGCCCAAGTTAGTGAATGTCTCTTAGAGGTACCTTTAATGTTGTAGGTAATATCCTCCATGAGATGAACTTCATCTATCTTTTGTAGCCAAACTTTTATGGACGGGGTTGTTGGTTGGCCCCATAGAGTAGGAATCAAGGCTTTGGCAGTGTTCAACAGATGAGGAATGATAGGCAACGAATGACACTCACATGAGTGTAGACAAACGGGCTGCACACCCCATGAAGTGTATAAAAAACTACGAAAAGACCCCCTATCGGGGCTTTAAGGCAGCCAATAAAATACAGTAGAAGTGGTCAAAAGGATTAATTTTATTGGTACAAGAATATATAATAAAAATAAGTAAATTGATTCTGACTGTTCAAGTCAGGACATGAACTGTGTGAATCATAAAAGTTACAACGGATAGTACCCGTATCTAGGAACAGTACAATTTGCAATGTGTTATGAGTACAACCAAAGTGTCCTTAAGGGTGTAATCCCCTAAAGTAAGGCAAAAGACAGTGCCTAAGGATAAAAGCAATGTACAATACAATATATGGGACAACAGGAATAGTAGATATGAATCCTGACGCGTTTCGACCCTCGCTGGGTCTTCTTCAGAGGATGGGTTGTCCGCTGTGGAATTGCAAACATATATCGAACAATGGCATAAGACTCAACAATAGCAAACCCCTCTGTATACAATATAACATATCTGCATGAATTACATAATTACCTATCGACAAGGTTCCTGGCAATACAAGATATTTAAGGTAATGTAGTTCCTCCCATGTCCTCTGTCTCCCCCGTGCCGGGCCAACTCCCCAGGGGAAGGGTGGCAGACCAGATGTGCCTTACGAGGGATCACGCCTATATGCCCCCCACGTATGTGCAGGGGAGGGGAGGGGCCACGAATGGCCAGGAGCTGCACCTGGAGAAATTCACCTTGGCACTAAAGACAAAAATAGAAAGTGAGGAGTCAGTAGACTCCTCAAATGTTTGAAAGTTTCCCTATTGCAGGGCATTATAGTGGGTCCATGGGTATGCAGGGAAACATATACAGAAAGTGGAAAGAAAATAGAAGGAAATGAAAGGAATGAAGGGGAAGGGAAGGCGGGGAAAGGGAAAAGGGTGGGGAGGGAGGACGGGAGGGGAAGGGAAAAAAAAAAAAAGGGGGGGAAGGGAAGGGGTTGAGTAAGGGGGGGGGGGAAGAAGGGGAGGGGAAAAAAGAAGGGGGGGGGGAGAGAGAGGGGAAATAGAAAAGAAAAGAAAGTGTGAGGGAAGTGTGAAAGTGAATGAATATGCAAGAAAAAACAGTGAACCACGCAGAGTAAGAAAGATGTGACAGTGAGAGAAAAGAGTAGACAAACAACAGCAAAGACCCTGCAGACCATCAAGGACCATATGGTAGTAAAATATTGAATGGAAAGCAATGGGGTAGCAGCACCATAGGGGGAGAAGGGAGTGAAAAAAAAAAAAAAAAAAGGAAGTGAAAAAAGGGGGGGGGATTGGGAGTGATGACAGTGGTGCAAAGTGGAGGAGGGGGGGGGGGGGGAGAGGAAGGGAAAGAGGTGATGGATGGGGGGAAAAAGGGGGGAAAAGAGGAAAGGGGGGAAAAGGAAGGGAGAAAGGGGGGAAGTGGTTGGGAAAGGGGAGTGAGGTATGGACAGGGTGGGTGCGGAGTGTACAGTGGTATGGGGAAAGGGAATGTGAAATGTGTGGACTGGAAGGTGAGAACACAAGATGAACACAAACCTCAACCAAACAAACAGCAACCAAATGTGTAGGAAAACTGTGATAAAGTGCATGGGTGATCAAGGAACTGTTTACCCAATTAGGCGAACCAAAATGGTTAAGTATGGTATTCCTGGTTCTAAGAAGTTGAAATACAAAAAGTCAATCTTGACAAGATAAAGGAATATATAGGGGAAGATGCTAGGAAGCATGTCAAGTGTACTTACCAATTACTTAGGTCGATAGGTGCATAGCCAGGTATCAAGCAGTTTGAAAAGATTCAATAGCCTTCCCTTAAAACTTAATGCATTTTATAGGGAGTGTCATATGACTAACTCCCATCAGGTGCAGACATACTGACACACTCGTCCCCTCCTCCCCCCCACACTGGGGAAGAGCAGCACAGCTGTGCGCTCCAACGTGACCCCCCCGGCGTTCAGGAGGAGTGTAAGACTCTCGGGCACTCCCGTCCCTTCCGCCGCAACTGCGCAGGCGCCGCTACGTCATGCGCACCGCGCTCTGGGTCGCGCGCGCGCGTGAACACGGCGTCCGGAGGGGATCCGGGACGCCGCTGGCAGGCAAGAGGCGCCCAAGACCAGGTGCTGACACCTGGTGGGCGTATACAGGAGACGCAGGGCCCAAGCGTCTCCCCTCTTTTCCTGCCAGGAAGGCACAAATGGTGCGCCCCCCGCCCCCTGGAGGGAAAGAACCGGCATAGGAGGGAGACATGATGGACATAGAAACAGGCAACAGTTTATACATTAGGGCATTGGAATGTAACACAGCCAATCCTCATCACCCACTCACTGGGCAGTATACATAGGGTCTATGTAGCTAAAGTTAACCCTTCCCTGTCCATAGTTATATATCATTATTGCCTAAACGGTGACACTTTGGTTATATTAGCTTCATCTCATTGCAATCTAGTAAGCCGATAACACATTTGACAAAAAGAAAAAAGAAAAATTGCATAATACAGAAAATAAGCATATAAGGATATATAGGGAACTGTGAACTGTTTCCAGGCTAAATTCCTCTGAAAATAGGATATTTGGAGGTATAGGAAATATTGTGTTAACTTACATTTCCCACACACAAAATTGTACATCATATGCTAGAGAATATTGAAAGTGATCGCGGTTAGCGATATTTATCGCATGTGGGAAAGTACCAGGCAGGAATGGATGTTAAATGGTGGAAAAGCTAATGGGTTATATATTGTATTATAGAGAGCGCTCCCTTGATCTACATGGGGGGGGGGAAGGGGAGGGGAAAAAAGGAGGGGAAAGGGAGGAAGGGAAGAAGGAAAAAGGAATGAGAAAAAGGGAATGGATGGTGGTATATTTCCACAAGGCGCTGTGGAACGTTCGAAATGAACGGTCCGGTCCCATATGTTCATTGTGTTTTTCCAGATGAAAACCCCTGCAAAAAAGGGGCAAACGAAATTGATTCGTTGAGGCCTGGTGGAGAGGTGGCCTGTAACTGGAATATCCATCTCTGCTCTCTTTGCAGCAGAGACTTGTTCCAGTCGCCACCTCTCATGGGGATCTGTATTTTGTAAAGGGCCACAAAGGTCACTTTTGGGACCCTATAGTTGTGTGTAGAGATTATATGCCTCCAAATGGGAAGATACGGGTTCCCCACCTGCATACTATAAACATGTTGGGAAATACGTTTCCAAAATTCCTGCCTGGTCTTTCCCACATAGTAAGCGCCACAGTCACATTCCATCAGATATACTACTCCACGAGTGTGGCAGTTCACAAATTGTGTGGGTGTAAATGTCTTTCCTTTTTTTTTTTTTTTTTCACTCCCTTCTCCCCCTATGGTGCTGCTACCCCATTGCTTTCCATTCAATATTTTACTACCATATGGTCCTTGATGGGCTGCAGGGTCTTTGCTGTTGTTTGTCTACTCTTTTCACTCACTGTCACATCTTTCTTACTCTGCGTGGTTCACTGTTTTTTCTTGCATATTCATTCACTTTCACACTTCCCTCACACTTTCTTTTCTTTTCTATTTCCCCTCTCTCTCCCCCCCCCCTTCTTCTTTTCCCCTCCCCTTCTTCCCCCCCCCTTCTTCCCCCCCCTTACTCAACCCCTTCCCTTCCCCCCCTTTTTTTTTTTTCCCTTCCCCTCCCGTCCTCCCTCCCCACCCTTTTCCCTTTCCCCGCCTTCCCTTCCCCTTCATTCCTTTCATTTCCTTCTATTTTCTTTCCACTTTCTGTATATGTTTCCCTGCATACCCATGGACCCACTATAATGCCCTGCAATAGGGAAACTTTCAAACATTTGAGGAGTCTACTGACTCCTCACTTTCTATTTTTGTCTTTAGTGCCAACGTGAATTTCTCCAGGTGCAGCTCCTGGCCATTCTTGGCCCCTCCCCTCCCCTGTACATACGTGGGGGGCATATAGGCGTGATCCCTCGTAAGGCACATCTGGTCTGCCACCCTTCCCCTGGGGAGTTGGCCCGGCACGGGGGAGACAGAGGACATGGGAGGAACTACAACACCTTAAATATCTTGTATTGCCAGGAACCTTGTCGATAGGTAATTATGTAATTCATGCAGATATGTTATATTGTATACAGAGGGGTTTGCTATTGTTGAGTCTTATGCCATTGTTCGATATATGTTTGCATTTCCACAGCGGACAACCCATCCTCTGAAGAAGACCCAGCGAGGGTCGAAACGCGTCAGGATTCATATCTACTATTCCTGTTGTCCCATATATTGTATTGTACATTGCTTTTATCCTTAGGCACTGTCTTTTGCCTTACTTTAGGGGATTACACCCTTAAGGACACTTTGGTTGTACTCATAACACATTGCAAATTGTACTGTTCCTAGATACGGGTACTATCCGTTGTAACTTTTATGATGCACACAGTTCATGTCCTGACTTGAACAGTCAGAATCAATTTACTTATTTTTATTATATATTCTTGTACCAATAAAATTAATCCTTTTGACCACTTCTACTGTATTTTATTGGCTGCCTTAAAGCCCCGATAGGGGGTCTTTTCGTAGTTTTTTATACACTTCATGGGGTGTGCAGCCCATTTGTCTACACTCATGTGAGTGTCATTCGTTGCCTACTATTTACTCTTGGGTGGTTAAACACCCTCCCCCCGCCCTTCCTGACACTCGAGTTTAGACATGAACTGTGAACAAATTTTTCAGGCGTTGTATTTTGATTCTGGTATATGATTTTTTCTTTTTTCTTGTTGTTCTAATATTCCAACTATCTAGGGCTGTGACTTCTTACATAGGATGACTAAATTCACAGGGGCCGATTGGGCCAATTTAATGACTCAATATGAGAATTCCTTTGAACAGGGAGATCAAAAAACTTTGTCCATTACATCATTATTCCAAAAATTAACTAAGGTACTCGAGAGAAAATCTGCCCTCTTTTGGCACGTCAAAAGTTTTGGCAGATACCTTGAGGAACAGATTAACCCCTATGGACTACGTGTCTAGATTTTCCCACATGTTGATCTAATTAGTGACGAATGCAAAGCCGAATGGGAGGCCAATCTTAAATTGTGCTCCCGGGAGATGATGTCTATCCTGTCCAGGGAATACAACAAACAGATTGTCCTCCTAGACGGTGTCATTAACAAATTGGAACAAGCACTGACTCAGTATGCCCAACATCCTCTGTTTGCTGAATCTCAGACCCTACTGGAAGAAAATCTTTCAACCTTTAACAAAAACATTCTACACAACAAGGAAACGCAATTTTGGAGAGACAAATATGCCTTTTCGGAGGGCCATGCCTACAGATGGAAAAATAATGGGTCCCTACCTAACAATCAGTCACGTCGGGAATTTAAGAACAAAAATAATACTCAGACTTCAAAATCTCGGAAATCTTCGGATTCCGAATTGGAACGAAAAAATCACTCTCAACGCAGTCAAGCGCGTAGTAAATCACAACAAAAAAGAGATCGTAGCTTTAGGAATTCTCCCGAACATGACTCCAAAAAACGATTGATGGACACTACCCCTACACAACTAGATTCCCAAGATGCCTTACCTGGCTATACAGCAACTAAAGAACAGATTGCTCAAGCGGGTAGGGCAGTGTCCCCCGAACGAAATAGCAATATCCCACAGGCACAGGAACCCTTTAAACATCCTACTCCCACCGTAGGCCCCAATAAAGCAGCCCCACTAAAAGCTTTAAACTCAGCTCGGGGACCCGGGTCCCCACAAATCAACATAACGGGCAAAGGTCTGGACCCCTTTGTGGTGCGGATTCAACAAACCACCTAAGTGTGGTTAACCTATCCTCCATTCACTTATCATCAAGTGAGACACAACTTCTGTCTCGTGGACTCACATTCTGCCCCGAACAAAACTTTGATGTCTTTGAAACAATTACTGACCTACAACTCTTTGCACGCAGGTTATTACTCAAATACCTGCATGCTAAGGATGACCCCGATTATGACGCTGCGGATGGGCCCCCTTATAGTTCAAAGGAATGCAGAGCCTTACGAGACCTAACTCTCCTCTACCAAGAAAACAATACGGTGGATTTAATAGACCAAATTGATTTGGACGCCTTACTGCAGGAGGTAGACAAATCAACTCCAAATCCCCTAGTAATGTTCAAAAAGGCCTCTACTACATTCCCTTCTTCAAGCATTAATCCTAATGTAGCAGTGTTTTTGAGGCAGACCATTCGTGATATACGCCAACTACCCCAAACCAAATCAAAACCGGTCAATCTTTCATATGATGAAAATTTGGCCCTCCAGCGCCTTACAAAAAACCCAAAAATTGTAATAAAACCCTCGGACAAAGGGGGCAATGTGGTCGTCATGAACAACGACGACTACGTTTCAATGTGTTTAGACATTTTAAAGAACAAAGCCTGGTATAAAGTAATTTCAGCCCTCAATATCAATCAATACAACTCCAACTTTTATAGCATGGTTGATCGTGCATTCTATAGAGGTGAAATCACCAAAAATATTCATGAGTTTGTTAGGACCCCACATCCTAAGGTGGCTATGTTCTATAGTCTACCCAAGATTCATAAAAACTCCATTAAACTTACAGGTCGCCCCATCGTTTCCGGCAATGGAGCTATATCAGAAAACCTAAGCCGAGTTATAGATGCACACTTGCAACCTCTTGTTTTGTCCTTGCCCTCCTTTGTTAAGGATACAATACAATTTCTACAACTCATCAATGATCTTAAGATACCCAAGAATGCCATTCTGGTGACCATCGATGTCGAGGCGCTGTACAGCAGCATTCCCCACTCCCAGGGTCTGGCTGCTGTGCAAAGGGCCTTGCAACAGTATTCTCAATATGACCCTGCATTGGTCAGGTTCATATTGAATGGTCTGCACTATATACTGCACCACAATTATTTTTGTTTTGACAACTCTCACTACCTCCAGGTGCAGGGTGTGGCTATGGGGACCTGCTGCGCCCCCTCCTACGCCAACCTGTACCTGGGGGAGTGGGAGAAGTCCCTCTTGGACGATGAGGACCTTGTCATATACACCAGCCATATAACCAAATGGCTGAGGTATATCGACGACGTGTTTGTCGTCTGGGAGGGACCCGAGACCAAACTAGTCGAATTTTTCAATAGGATCAATGTGAATGACCGTAATTTGAGTTTTACGATGATCCATGACCCCCACAGCGTCACCTTCCTAGATGTCTCCATTTCGGTCACTGCGGAAGGAAGTCTTTCCAGTACTTTGTTTCGAAAGACAACTGCCGGGAATACGGTCCTCCATTCTGATAGTTTCCACCCCATTCCATTAAAGAATTCTATTCCCTATGGACAATATTTGCGCCTTCGGCGCAACTGTTCGAATGATGCTCTTTTTAAAAAAGAAGCTGAGAGGCTTCAGAATCGACTGCTGGCAAGGGGTTACAGCCGATCGTGCCTTAAAAAAGCGTACAACCAAGCCATAGGACATTCTAGACCCCAGCTGCTTTTTGGATCTAAACCCTCCCAAAGCTCTGGAGGCAACCTCACCCGGATCATCATGCGTTACTCTCGACAACATCAGGCAATCAAAAAGATCATAGAGCGCCATTGGAGCATCCTTACAGATGACCCTAAATTGCGTGAGTTTGTCCCAGAAAAACCTACCATAACATACAAAAGAGCTATGTCACTACGGGACAAGCTCGTCCAGAGCGAATACATCAATGAAAATAGGAGAGCGAAGCACTGTTCCATAGTGGGTTCCTTCCCCTGTGGACATTGCTCATATTGCTCATTTATCAAGAAAGATAAAATCTTTGCCCTTCCCAATGGAAAGACATTTACACCCACACAATTTGTGAACTGCCACACTCGTGGAGTAGTATATCTGATGGAATGTGACTGTGGCGCTTACTATGTGGGAAAGACCAGGCAGGAATTTTGGAAACGCATTTCCCAACATGTTTATAGTATGCAGGTGGGGAACCCGTATCTTCCCATTGGGAGGCATATAATCTCTACACACAACTATAGGGTCCCAAAAGTGACCTTTGTGGCCCTTTACAAAATACAGATCCCCATGAGAGGTGGCGACTGGAACAAGTCTCTGCTGCAAAGAGAGCAGAGATGGATATTCCAGTTACAGGCCACCTCTCCACCAGGCCTCAACGAATCAATTTTGTTCGCCCCTTTTTTGCAGGGGTTTTCATCTGGAAAAACACAATGAACATATGGGACCGGACCGTTCATTTCGAACGTTCCACAGCGCCTTGTGGAAATATACCACCATCCATTCCCTTTTTCTCATTCCTTTTTCCTTCTTCCCTTCCCCCCTTTCCCCTCCTTTTTCCCCCTCCCCTTCCCCCCCCCTTTCCCCCCCCATGTAGATCAAGGGAGCGCTCTCTATAATACAATATATAACCCATTAGCTTTTCCACCATTTAACATCCATTCCTGCCTGGTACTTTTCCACATGCGATAAATATCGCTAACCGCGATCACTTTCAATATTCTCTAGCATATGATGTACAATTTTGTGTGTGGGAAATGTAAGTTAACACAATATTTCCTATACCTCCAAATATCCTATTTTCAGAGGAATTTAGCCTGGAAACAGTTCACAGTTCCCTATATATCCTTATATGCTTATTTTCTGTATTATGCAATTTTTCTTTTTTCTTTTTATCAAATGTGTTATCGGCTTACTAGATTGCAATGAGATGAAGCTAATATAACCAAAGTGTCACCGTTTAGGCAATAATGATATATAACTATAGACAGGGAAGGGTTAACTTTAGCTACATAGACCCTATGTATACTGCCCAGTGAGTGGGTGATGAGGATTGGCTGTGTTACATTCCAATGCCCTAATGTATAAACTGTTGCCTGTTTCTATGTCCATCATGTCTCCCTCCTATGCCGGTTCTTTCCCTCCAGGGGGCGGGGGCGCACCATTTGTGCCTTCCTGGCAGGAAAAGAGGGGAGACGCTTGGGCCCTGCGTCTCCTGTATACGCCCACCAGGTGTCAGCACCTGGTCTTGGGCGCCTCTTGCCTGCCAGCGGCGTCCCGGATCCCCTCCGGACGCCGTGTTCACGCGCGCGCGACCCAGAGCGCGTGCGCGTGACGTAGCGGCGCCTGCGCAATTGCGGCAGAAGGGACGGGAGTGCCCGAGAGTTTACACTCCTCCTGAACGCCGGGGGGGTCACGTTGGAGCGCACAGCTGTGCTGCTCTTCCCCAGTGTGGGGGGGGAGGAGGGACGAGTGTGTCAGTATGTCTGCACCTGATGGGAGTTAGTCATATGACACTCCCTATAAAATGCATTAAGTTTTAAGGGAAGGCTATTGAATCTTTTCAAACTGCTTGATACCTGGCTATGCACCCATCGACCTAAGTAATTGGTAAGTACACTTGACATGCTTCCTAGCATCTTCCCCTATATATTCCTTTATCTTGTCAAGATTGACTTTTTGTATTTCAACTTCTTAGAACCAGGAATACCATACTTAACCATTTTGGTTCGCCTAATTGGGTAAACAGTTCCTTGATCACCCATACACTTTATCACAGTTTTCCTACACATTTGGTTGCTGTTTGGTTGAGGTTTGTGTTCATCTTGTGTTCTCACCTTCCAGTCCACACATTTCACATTCCCTTTCCCCATATCACTGTACACTCCGCACCCACCCTGTCCATACCTCATTCCCCTTTCCCAACCACTTCCCCCCTTTCTCCCTTCCTTTTCCCCCCTTTCCTCTCTTCCCCCCTTTTTCCCCCCATCCATCACCTCTTTCCCTTCCTCTTCCCCCCCCCCTCCTCCACTTTGCACCACTGTCATCACTCCCAATCCCCCCCCTTTTTTCACTTCCTTTTTTTTTTTTTTTCACTCCCTTCTCCCCCTATGGTGCTGCTACCCCATTGCTTTCCATTCAATATTTTACTACCATATGGTCCTTGATGGGCTGCAGGGTCTTTGCTGTTGTTTGTCTACTCTTTTCACTCACTGTCACATCTTTCTTACTCTGCGTGGTTCACTGTTTTTTCTTGCATATTCATTCACTTTCACACTTCCCTCACTTTCTTTTCTTTTCTATTTCCCCTCTCTCTCCCCCCCTTCTTTTTTCCCCTCCCCTTCTTCCCCCCCTTACTCAACCCCTTCCCTTCCCCCCCCCTTTTTTTTTTTTTTTTCCCTTCCCCTCCCGTCCTCCCTCCCCACCCTTTTCCCTTTCCCTGCCTTCCCTTCCCCTTCATTCCTTTCATTTCCTTCTATTTTCTTTCCACTTTCTGTATATGTTTCCCTGCATACCCATGGACCCACTATAATGCCCTGCAATAGGGAAACTTTCAAACATTTGAGGAGTCTACTGACTCCTCACTTTCTATTTTTGTCTTTAGTGCCAACGTGAATTTCTCCAGGTGCAGCTCCTGGCCATTCGTGACCCCTCCCCTCCCCTGCACATACGTGGGGGGCATATAGGCGTGATCCCTCGTAAGGCACATCTGGTCTGCCACCCTTCCCCTGGGGAGTTGGCCCGGCACGGGGGAGACAGAGGACATGGGAGGAACTACATTACCTTAAATATCTTGTATTGCCAGGAACCTTGTCGATAGGTAATTATGTAATTCATGCAGATATGTTATATTGTATACAGAGGGGTTTGCTATTGTTGAGTCTTATGCCATTGTTCGATATATGTTTGCATTTCCACAGCGGACAACCCATCCTCTGAAGAAGACCCAGCGAGGGTCGAAACGCGTCAGGTTTCATATCTACTATTCCTGTTGTCCCATATATTGTATTGTACATTGCTTTTATCCTTAGGCACTGTCTTTTGCCTTACTTTAGGGGATTACACCCTTAAGGACACTTTGGTTGTACTCATAACACATTGCAAATTGTACTGTTCCTAGATACGGGTACCATCCGTTGTAACTTTTATGATGCACACAGTTCATGTCCTGACTTGAACAGTCAGAATCAATTTACTTATTTTTATTATATATTCTTGTACCAATAAAATTAATCCTTTTGACCACTTCTACTGTATTTTATTGGCTGCCTTAAAGCCCCGATAGGGGGTCTTTTCGTAGATGAGGAATGATTGAGCGCTTATAGGAGCCAATTAGATCTTTAGTGGCATGAAAAAGAATAGTCCATGGATCGTTGGGTAGATTGACATCTGAGATCTTTATTATCATTTTGCGAATGTCGGCCCAAAAGGGTCGGATGAGTGGGCAAGACCAACAGACATGTGCATGAGTGGCTTTGTTCCCACAGTTCCTCCAACATAATGGGGAACTGGCGGGGAACATTTGGTGAAGTTTGGCTGGGGTGTAGTGCCACCTGGTGAGTAATTTATAATTGACTTCTGCCATTTTAGAAGCAAGAGAGGAAGTGTGAGTTAGCTGTAGGACCTTATCCTTTTGGATGTCTGTGATAGGAGAATCCAGATCAATTTCCCATTTAGCCAAGAATTGCGGGCAAGTAAGATTTTGAAGAGCAACAAGAGCTTTGTAGAATAGAGAAATTCCATGTAGAGGTGGGTCTTTCGGATGGAATATCTCTTCAATGCTATTTAAATCTTGCAGACCTCTTAGCGGATGAGGAAAGGAACTTAGGAAGCGTTGTAGTTGGTGGAATCTCCATTTATGCAAGAACATGATGGGTTTAGGGCCAAGGATCTTAGGGAGTGGTTTAAGTGCATTGCTGCAGAGAACATGATGTAGTAAGAGAGGCTCTTCTGAACCCCAAGATTAAAAATCTGGGTCTAATAAGCCTGGTACACACACGGACATCTATTAAGGATTTAAAAGAGAAGTTTTTTTTTTTTCCAATTCATACTTACCTCGGTGGATGCAGCATCAGACCTATGCTGCATCTGTCCCCCGGGTCTCTGCACTGAGAACCGAGCCATCGAACATTGCCGATTTCAGTCAGCATTGCTTCTGCTCAACTTCTCCATGCTCATTGAAGTGCAGAGCTGTGGAGGGGTAGGGAGCAGCTGTCTCAGCGGCTCGCTGAGACTGCCATTAATCAAGGCAGCTGGTAGATCCAGACTTGGAAGTCGGGATGACGTGCTGCCCCGACTGATCTTGGTGACGTCAGCAGAGAGCAGACTTCAGACCGCTCTCTGCTGAAAACGGGTCACAGGAGTGCAAAATGAATTGCACTCCTGTGACCCAGAGGAGAAGCCCAGCCAAAAAAGCTCAGTCTGGACTTCTCCTTTAAACAAGATTTTGCAAAAACACAATTAAATCAAAGTGAAACAACACACACACACACACCCTGCCCCCCAAATACATACAAGGGCATTTGGGTATTTTAAGGCTTAAAATGAGAACCCCACGTGAAAAATACCACCCCAAACTAAAAAAAATATTGTACCTCTCCCACGCACTAACAAACCCCTAACCAAACACACAGCAAACCAGCCCAAGAAATGGGGGTGAATGCTTGGGGGCAGTAGGGACTCGGGCACCCCAAAAGTCAACCACCTTGTTCCCATATTCAGGGAGAAAAAGGGCCTCTTCCACACAACCCTAGGCTGGGGTTGTGGGGGGCTGCAGACGGGGGGCTTTACGGAATGTGGAAAGCCCCTTTAAACTAGTGGGTACAAGGTGCTTTGTGGTTGCTATTGGGCTGAGCCCAACATGCCCCAAAGGCAGTCAGCTATGTTGAGTGCATATGGCCTTGTATGGTCCAGGAGGTAGTTAGGCGATCGCTCTTCTCGCCCCTTTCCTAGCAGGCCCTGTTGTATGCTCAGAAAAAGGATGTGCTTTGGGTTGGTGAAGGCAGCTCACAGCCTTTGGAGAATGGAGTGGAGTGTGGAGTTCCCCTTTAAAAGTAAAAGTTAGCCCATGGAAATCCAAGGGGTTAGAGGGGGGAGACAAGAGCATTGGAGAATGGAGTGTGGAGTTCCCCTTTAAAGCAAAAGCTAGCCCAAGGAAATCATATGCATTAGAGGGGGAAGGTTAAATGCCCTTTTAGGAGGAGCTAGAGGAGCGAGAGTCATTTTACATAATTTTAACAAGGTGCATGTCACATGTTGGCAACATAACATGCTAACATGACCTGTGTGCAAATATCCTTAAAAAAATACATAAAAAGATGAATCAGCGTAAAAAAAAAAAAAATGTCAAGTTTAGAGGTGCGTCTGTTCAACCCACGCAATTGCATTTACGTTGCTTGACATTTACTAAGATTTTGGCCGTGCAGCGAACAAATGCATTTGAATGAGCGCAAGAGCCGCAGTGCTTACATTGATCTTATGCAGTTCTAAACGTACTTGCTGGCACAGCAGGCTTGCTCTGAAAAAGTTACTTTCTCATTTTATTTTGGACATATTTGTTACTTGGGCAGTTGTTACTAAACTTCCTCACATCACCCCATAATATTGGAACCTCCATCTTCTGTTAATATTGAATTGAAGATGCTGTGCGCCATGTCCATAGTGGCGCACAGATTGCATTCTCCCGCCGAGATTGCTATAGTAAATAGGGGATTCGCGCTCTGGTCCCGGCTCACCGTTTCATAAATATGAAAATGTGCGTTGCACTTCGCCGTGTGCCTCTACTGATGGCGCACGGCTTTTGTAAATCAGCCTCACTGTTTTTTTCAAAATTGTCGTTCTTCTTTTGTTTATAGTGCAAAAAATAAAAACCACAGAGGTGATCAAATACCACCAAAAGAAAGCTCTATTTGTCAGAAAAAAAGGACGTCAATTTTGTTTGGGTATTGAGCAGCCAAATCTTCCCGGGGCTGAAGTGGTTAATGGACAAATTGCTGAAGTTTGAAGTTATAACTTCCAACCAGTAATTTCACAGTGAATAGATAAATAATAAATTATTCTGTTGTAACATATAGCATAATAATATATGATTTAGCTTGATTAAAAACGTACCTTTTCAGCAGCAGCAGATTCTCATTCTCCCTCTTAACTGTGTGAGAAAAACATGGAATTATGGGTAAATCTTTTAGACTCATGCCCCCTTTTATGACACTGCAGTGAGAGGAGAGCCTCCACTGCAGCATTTTTATTGGACAGCTTGGACCGATGGTGCTTTACCATTGGTCCAAGGCTCCAAGCTGTCCATTGAGCTCAGTCCCTGTGACAAGAATTCATCCGTTCAGTCTGCTGAAAATAGCGTATGCCATCTTGCATTTAAACTGGCTACTGGCATTCCTAAGGCTGGTGAAGAGCAGGCACCCCCATTGAGCTGTATTGTGGGTAACCACCCCCCTTAGAAACAAGGATCAGTGAAAGTGAGGCATCTGTTCATTTGAACCTCTATAGCCAGAGGAGGGGATAGAAGCAGCCAGGCACAGGGCCTAGCTAGTTTCCAGAGATCCCAGGAAGGATCACACCCCTTGCTATAGGAGGACTGTGTTGTACTGCAGTCTGTAGGGTGTGAAGAGGAGTGAAAATACAGTTGGTGCAGTGTATGTGAAGTTTTACTGTGAATGAGACTGCGTCACATAAGAGAGGCTTCTGGTGAGCAGTCTAAAGATCACTTATGCCGTGTACACGCGGTCGGACTTTTCGGCTACAAAAGTCTGACAGCCTGTCCGACAGACTTTCAACGGACTTTTGGCGGACTTGCGGCAGACTTTCTAATGAACGGACTTGCCTACATACGATCACACAAAAGTCCGACAGATTCGTACGTGATGACGTACACCGGACTAAAATAAGGAAGTTGATAGCCAGTAGCCAATAGCGGTCATGTGTATGCGGCATAAAAGTGAGTGAGTCCTCAGCGAACAAAGTTACAGGGTGAACTTTTTTAAATCAAGCGGCTCCTACCAAGGTAGTGCTACAGCTGTACTGATGGGCAGTGATAGGCTGCACTGATGGGCACTAATAAGGCTGCACTCAGGGTCGGTGCAAAGATTTTTGTTTACACAGGCGAAGGTGCATTTTGGTGCTCTCACCGTCCTCCTGCCATCCCCCTCCCCCATTGTCTCCAGCCTTGCTGATACCTCTGTCATGTTGCACTCATATTGTGATGCTATGCCACTAACAAGAGCCTCACAGAGACATATAATCCCCAGCACCATCATTAGAAAAAAAAAAAAAGAATGAAAAGCTTCCATTGTATATAGTTTTGCATTCACTGAAAATATACAAAAAGCTAACACTTTATCCGAGCCTACGTTAACTGATAATTGCTCGGTCATGCAATGCTGTACATAAATTACATTTATGTCCTTTTTTTCCCACAAATAGAGCTTGCTTTTGGTGTGTAGCATCCTCCACCTAGGTAGGTGCAAGAGTGGGTTTGTGTGTTAGGTAAGGTAAATTTGGGCAGACCTGGCTGACAGCCAGGCCTGTTCATTTTGGATTGTGTGGGATGGGAGTGTCTTAGAGAAGCAGCTGGTGACTCAGAAGCAGCATCACTAAGACCTCCCTCTTCTTTCTAGAGCATTCTGGAAGTTACTGGAAACAGAGGAGGGGAGGAGAGGTGGAGCTATTTTCAGTAGATTATCCTGTTGATCCATGTAGGATGTGGGAATACTTAATAATAACCACTTTATCAGTGAAGATGAGATTTAGGTTGGCATAACTAGATAAGGTTCAGGGACTATGTGAAAGCAACTGAAGAGTAACGGAAGGGGGATAAGAGGGTAGCTTACAGAGGGTAGGGAGGGGTGTGTGTGCGAATGTCTTCATGCTTGCAAGTGGGAGGGGGATAGAGAAGTCAATGTGACACATCGCTTCCGTCTCCTTATTGATCAATAGTCCTTAGACATTCTGCTCCATGTTGAGATGATTGCATCACACAAATTCTGCAGATTTGTCAGCTGTGAATTTTCCATTCTACCACATCCTAAAGATACGAAAAAAAGAAGTATGGCTGGAGAGTTCTCAATAGAATACGGCACCTCATCCCAATAATCAGTAAAGAGCAGCAATTGGGGATAGAGAAGGGGATTATAGCGGTGCCAAGGAATTTAAGGATTTATTACACAAAATTAATAAAAAAATATATAATTTTATTGGTATACAAAGTAGAAAAATGTATAAAGTACAAGGGTGCAATACATGTAAAATCACTATACAGACACGTATGGAATGCAGCGAAAACCTGCCAGTGTGTAAACAGGCAGGTTTTGACAGGTAATTAATTCCTACATGTTTCGCCAACTTTGGCTTCCTCAGGGAAAGATAAATATACCTGTACACTTCTGTAATTTACATCATCAATTCATCTTTCCCTGAGGAAGCCAAAGTTGCACTTTAGTGGATCTCCTACACTCCGGTGATGTCACAGGCCAGCGAGCGGCTTCTCAGCTGTTTTCTCCTTCGGCGAGTTCAGCTGGCTGGTTCCTACGCGAGTGACCGCGGCTGCCTCGATCTGACCCCTGGATTGCCGACCCACGCTATGGCTACTATGTACTGACCCAGGAGCTTCCCCTCCTCGAGGCTTGTCATCCGTTACTTCAATGTAAGTGTGGATTACTTGTTATGTGCTCTTATTAAATACTTGGACTCAGAGGCGCTTTTCTCTTGTGTTTTTCCCTGTTTTTATCAGTGTGAAAGGGGCCATAAACATTAACACACATTGATAGCATTATTGACACTAAATTGATCTCTTTAACACACATATGTAAAAAATATGTAAATCAATAAAGCACTAAAGATTTCCATTACAGTTATTGAATAATAATGTTGACTAGATAGTTCAGCTAGATAATATAAGGTGATTTTGCTGCCACACATCATAGTAGACCCTTAGTCTTTTATAGTTGTATGTGTGTGGACTCCATTATTCTCCTATTTTGCATTCTGTGTGACCATGTTGGGTCTTTAAGTTAATAATGATGATAAAAAAAACAATCCTTTGATTTTGTGAACACCACTGGTAGGGTTGCCGCCTTTTCATCAAGCCAAAACCGAACGCTTAAGCAGTGCATGCAATTTTTTTTTGTAGTACATTAAATTCATTACCTCTGTACAAAGCAATGCACAGCAATTGTGTTATGAAGTATACACTATACATATATTTTTGTGATTATATAACATTTCTAATCATATGGAATTAATCACAAGAGTCTCCCTTTACATCAGAGTCAACAGAGTTTCCCTTTAGATCTGAATCCGCAGCGTTCCCCTTTACATCTGAATGCACGGGGTTTGTTCCCCTTTACATCTGATTCTGCAGGAGAGGAGTGTGGAAGGTATGATAGGGGCAGTATGTACAGGAGAGGAGTGTGGAAGGTATGATAGGGGCAGTATGTACAGGAGAGGAGTGTGGAAGGTATGATGGAGGCAGAATGTACAGGAGAGGAGTGCGGAGGGGATGATGGGGGCAGTATGTACAGGAGAGGAGTGCGGAGGGGATGATGGGGGCAGTATGTACAGGAGAGGAGTGCGGAGGGGATGATGGGGGCAGTATGTACAGGAGAGGAGTGCGGAGGGGATGATGGGGGCAGTATGTACAGGAGAGGAGTGCGGAGGGGATGATGGGGGCAGAATGTACAGGAGAGGAGTGCGGAGGGGATGATGGGGGCAGTATGTACAGGAGAGGAGTGCAGAGGGGATGATGGGGGCAGTATGTACAGGAGAGGAGTGCGGAAGGGATGATGGGGGCAGTATGTACAGGAGAGGAGTGCGGAGGGGATGATGGGGGCAGTATGTACAGGAGAGGAGTGCGGAGGGGATGATGGGGGCAGTATGTACAGGAGAGGAGTGCGGAGGGGATGATGGGGGCAGTATGTACAGGAGAGGAGTGCGGAGGGGATGATGGGGGCAGTATGTACAGGAGAGGAGTGCGGAGGGGATGATGGGGGCAGAATGTACAGGAGAGGAGTGCGGAGGGGATGATGGGGGCAGAATGTACAGGAGAGGAGTGCAGAGGGGATGATGGGGGCAGTATGTACAGGAGAGGAGTGCGGAGGGGATGATGGGGGCAGTATGTACAGGAGAGGAGTGCGGAGGGGATGATGGGGGCAGTATGTACAGGAGAGGAGTGTGGAGGGGATGATGGGGGCAGTATGAACAGGAGAGGAGTGCGGAGGGGATGATGGGGGCAGAATGGTTAGGGATTTCTTGCAGTGTTTGTGGGGTAACCAGGGATGGATGTTGGGAAGATAAGGAAAGGAAAGTGACTATGGAATGATGTCCCTCAGCTGGATGTATAAAGTGGTCTGGGGGTGAGATAAGTTGGAGGGTGTTGGAGGCTGAGAAGTGGTCAGATAGTGATGTCTATAATTAAAAAAAGCTCTTCTACTCATCTACTAATATATACAGCAATAAATCATACTGTACTTTACTATTCAATGAAAACAATCTGTTATAAACTGTAAAAACATATATATATATATATATATATATATATATATATATATATATATATATATATATATATATATTCCAGCACTCTGTATGTACTGTACAGATGATGTGAAGGTAATGTATGACAATTCATATATTATAATCCTATCCAAGCTCTGTACAATCAGAACTCATCACACATATACAGGTTACATGAATGGTCACACATTACTTTCACATGATCTGGTCTGAGTGATTGGTGGAGGTTTGTATAGACATGTGTGCTGCTCAGGAGGGATATGTCAGCTGTGATCGCACACTCCCCCCTCCCCCATACACTCACTATCTCCTCTGATTCTCCTGTCACCTTAACCCTTCACTGCATCACCTGCAATACAAATACTCCTAAACTTTGCAGCTTTGCTTCCTAGGAGACTTTTCTCAGGAAAAAAAATTCAGCTCACCTCCTCTCTTCCCTGGCCAGCCTGTGAGGAGCTTCAGTGAGCTCCGCCTCCCGATTCTCTCAACACTCCACACTGGTGATTGGAGGGGGGAGGTGGAGTCAGAGATACCAGAGACTGTGCAGGAGACTGGAGGAGGGGGGAGGAAGACAGAAAGGAGCTTTGGATTCCAGCACACACCAGAGGCACAGTGTACTTATTAAAAAGCAATACCGCTGCTGCTGTCTTACAGTGACAGGTGTGCTGATGGTCCCCCCCCCCCGCCTGAATGGTCTCTTCCTGTTCTGGGCTGAATCATGTGCCCGGGTTACAGGCAGTACAAAATCTGGGCACATGATTCAAGACCCGGACTGTCCGGGTGAACCCCGGACAGGTGGCAACCCTAACCACTGGGACTATTAAAAGCCCAACTCTGAGCTTGTATTTGCACCCTCCAGTGCTCCACTCTCCCCCTTAAGGTCTCAGGTTGCTATTTTTTTAGCCTTTTCTACTTTTACCAAAAGTCTAAAGGCTGGTACATGATGCCACAGGCCCTGCTCTTCTTTGCCTCTTCTCTGACAGAGAAAATTGAGTACTGTCCATGATACTTTTTTTATTTGCACTAACATACAATTTTTCAGGACAAGCTTTCGGGGTATGTCCCCTTCTTCAAGGTCCAAGCAGAACTGATTCACAAATTTTTTAGCAGAATGTTAAAAAAAAAAAAAAATCTCTGAGGGAAAGGAGAAAAAAAAAAAAAAAAAGAAAAACAAACACATACAAATCAATGGTAATAAAGATAGCCTCTTCTCTGAGCTATTCAGACCTCAATGATGCAGAGAAAGGCATTAACATGAGGACATCATTGGTGCTCTCTAAAGGATTAGAGGAGAAGTACAGCCAAAGCTCATTCGTTCTGCACTCCTGTGACCCGTTTTCAGCAGACAGCGTGCTGAAGCTAATTGTGGTTTACCTGGATTTTTCGAAAGCATTTGACACAGTTCCTCACACACGGCTCATGTGTAAGGTAAAGTCTACAGGCTTGGAAAGATCAATTTGTAAATGAATAGAAAACTGGCTAAAAGACCAGATTCAGAGAGTAGTGGTTAATGATTCTTACTCTGAATGGTCTAAGGTTATCAGTGGTGTACCCCAAGGTTCAGTGCTGGGACCCTTACTTTTAATATATTTATAAATGATATTGGGTCTGGGATCAAAAGTAACATTTCTGTCTTTGCAGATGACACCAAGCTATGCAGTGGAATAACGTCCTTACAGGATGTCTCCAATTTACAAACCGACCTCAATGCACTAATTGGTTAGCTATGTGGCAAATGAGGTTTAATGTTGATAAAGGTAAAGTTCTGCACTTGGGGGCTATGAATATGCATCATACATACTAGGGGGAGTACAACTGGGGGAATCCATGGTGCAGAAGGATCTGGGGGTTTTGGTAGATCATAAGCTTAATAATAGCATGCAATGCCAAGCTGCGGTTTTCAAAGCGAGCAAAGTCCTTTCTTGTATTAGGAGAGGTATGGACTCCAGAGAGAGAGATATCATTTTGCCCCCCTGTACAAATCATTAGTAAGACCTCATCTGGAATATGTGGTTCAGTTTTGGGCTCCAGTTCTCAAAAAGGATATCAGGGAACTGGAGAAAGTGCAGAGAAGGGCAACCAAACTGATAAGAGGCATGGAGGAGATCAGCTATGAGGAAAGATTAGAGGAACTGAATTTATTTTCTCTTGAGAAGAGGAGAATAAGGGGGGTATGATCTCCATGTATAAATATATAAGGGGTCCATATAGTGAACTTGGTGTTGAGTTACTCACTTTAAGGTCATCACAAAGGACACGGGGGCACTCTTTACATTTAGAGGAAAAAAGATTTCTTCTACAAATACGGAAAGGTTTCTTCACAGTAAGAGCTGTGAAAATGTAGAATAGACTCCCGCCAGAGGTGGTTCTGGTCAGCTCAGTAGATTGCTTTAAAAAGGCCTGGATTCTTTCCTAAATAAACATTATATAAATGGGTACTAACATTTCCCCTGCTGTAGCAAATCAGATCATGCTTTGCTGGGGTTTTTCGCCTTCCTCTAGATCAACTGTGGGTGAAGGATTGTGTATATGGGATTGTATTTATTTTATTTTTTTGGTTAAACTTGATGGTCTTTTTTTAACCGGACTAACTATGTAACTATATGTCAGCTTATGTCAGAGATCCATCCACGTGCCTGGACTGGAACAGCGCCGCTGAGAGCCTGAGCCGGCCGCTTCCGCCCCTCCACAGCCCAGTGCTTTAGTGAATGTGGGGAGCAGAGCAGACAAAAGTGACTGACTTTCCCCAGCTCTCTGCTCAGGGAGCTCTGAGAACCGAGTGATCTGATGTGTTTGATCGGTCAGTTCTCAGCCTTAAAGCTGCCGGGGGACAGATGCAGCATTGGACCAATGCTGCATACACCAAGGTAAGTATGATTCTAAATTTAAAAAAAAAATACCCATACTTCTCTTTTAAATGGTGAAGGAAGGGCCCTATGGTGATGCCCTTTTTAGAAGTTGGGGCCATGACATCCTGCATTCACTGTCTTTTTTTCAGACAGGTTTTGTGATTCTGTCAGTCATTCAAACTGGATGACTGAGGCCCTCCTGTGGAGAAGAGATCCTGTGTGGGACAGATCTGGATTGAAGGTGTGTATTGTAACCTGGGAGCTGCTTTTTTAGGGGTACTGTTTAAGAGGTTGTAAAGAGTTTTTTTAAATAACAAACATGTTATGCTTACCTGCTGTGCGCAATGGTTTTGCACAAAGCAGCCTCCTCCTCTCGGGCCTCTGCCAGTGCTCCTGCCTTCTTAGTGTCCCCATAGCAAGTCACTTGCTATGGGGACACTCATGTGGGGTCCATCCAGAGCCACACTGTGTGTTTTTATTGACACACACAGTGAGGCTCACCCCTGCCCCCTAAACCTTTATCACTAGATTTGATTGACAGAAGCAGGAGCCAATGCCTCCCACTGCTTCTCGGTCACAGTGGATCTAGTTTAGCTTGGGTATTTTTTTTTTTTTTTGGGGGGGGGGGTACACGTACAAGGTTTATTACCTTAAAGTGTTACTAAACCCACAACAGTAAAATCAGTCTGTATATGCAGAATAGCATGATTGTTATACTCACTGTGGAACTTAAGGGGTTAATCCTCTGCATTGTGTAAAAAGGCTGTTTGATCCTGTATCTGCAGATCCTTTCCTCCTGCACTGTCTATCTGGGAAAGACCAGCTAGCACAGGCAGAGTAGCTGACCTGCACATGCTCAGTTGTGTCTTTTATTCTGGAGAGAACAGTTATTTGTTCTCAGAGCTAGCCAGGTCACATGATATTGACATCACACATGTGGGCGTGTATACAGGCTGAAGAGGAAATCTCCTCCTTCCTGATCTCTTAGAACTGGAGAAACTGTGAAGTTTATGATGTAACTGTGGTATACAGATCATCCAAAAAGGTATATAGTGGCTGGATTTTAATGTAAAAAGAAGATTTATAAGCTGTGGGCAACGTGGGGGGGGGGATGAACTATTTTCATATTACTGGGTTTAGTAACACTTTAATACAGAGAATGCATTGAGGTAAAACCTTTAGTCTTTGCAATCACTTTAATTACAAAAAGTTCGCTTTTTCAGGTTGGGCTTAAATCAGGCTTGATGAGTCTACAGTATAATACAAGAACTTTCCTTTTTTGCAGATTCCTTTGCTCTACGTTCAGCTTTCTCCACTGCTTTCTCTTGTTCTCTCTCATGAATAAATTTGAATAAAATTCTGTTTCTGTTGATCTTCTCAGTAATAGGATCTCTTTTCTCTCCCATTCGGAACTCCACATCTTTAATGATCTCATAAAGACACTTCAGGATGGTCTCGTGTTTACTGCGAGTTTTCTGATGATCCTCTTTAGTGTAATTCTCCAGTGAAAACAAATTTTCTACCCCCATCTGCCTGAATGTTTCCTTCACATCTTGCAGATTTCTGCTGTGCTTACGAGTGATGACCACGGTGGGCATGAGTCCTTAAAACAGGAAAAAAACAAAGTGTGAATTTCTTTTTTTATTACAATATTACTTACATACACAATCCTGGAAGCTCTATGCATTATACAAAGGACTGTATATTCCTCTATTTTTTATTATTTCTGAGTTATATGCTGCAGCTCCACCATCTCCTGTAATGCTGTACAGAGTTACTGCCACAGTAATGCCAAAGTAGCTAATAAAATGATATCATTTAATAACTGAATAACATCAGAATAAGCTCAACAAGCTTTCAATGTAAAAAGCACAAAAACTGACACTGTATAGTTTAAAGTGGATGTAAACCCTCCATATACACAGTGAAGTGAACAGCCTCAGGTGATACACAGAGAGGAAACAAATCTCCCTACATAACTCTTACATGTATATCTGCTGTCTTCAGCTTACTACATTTTTTTATTATTATTATAAAGTGCACATTGTGTTAGAGTGTGAAGTCTGGGTATACACTGTGTGATAGCTGACTGGAGGAAAGGCACCCCCAATCCACATAGGCAGAGGAACGAAGGAATGTGCAGAGCTGTGCTGTGACAAGACAAGCTCTCTGCTAATCTTTATAGCACCCACCCCGACACAAATTTCAGGGCTGGTTTTATCACAGTTGACTGAGAACTTGTCCAAAGTTATTATGCTAATAACAGAAGAACGGAGCAGCAGAAAGACACGGGACGTAGTACTATGGAGAGAGATACAGTAAGAAAACACTACAGATATATGTGCTTAGGTCAAATTTCATTAATCAGGTTTACATCCACTTTAAAATTTCTTAAAAGAGGCGATCTGGAAAATTTTTCCCAGTCCTTTTTGTTCACAGCTGATAGGTGATTATGGGTGAAAAAAATGAAAATCTAAAAACTCCATAGATATATATATATAAAAAAAAAGATTAACCATGCTCTCAGCATTGCTGCTCTCTGTATAATGAGACCAATGACATGTTTGCTTATATAAACATTACATCAACAAAGAGTAATCCACATATGATCTGTTCTAGACAGTCAGGATGAACAAATCTTCCCAGATTCAGTTGGTGGAGGGGGGTCATTGGATCCTAGTTGAAATCTGTGAAACCCAAACTAAGCTGTGAACCCCATTAAAGTGTATGTGGAGGTGAATCTTAAACTTTGCCCATTTTAACCACTTGCCTACTGGACACTTTTACCACCTTCCTGCCCAGGCCAATTTTCAGTTTTCAGCGCTCTCACACACTTTGAATGACAATTGCAACACTGTACCCATAGATTTCTATAATTTTTTTCACACAAATAGAGATTTCTTTTGGTGGTATTTATTCACTACTGGGGTTTTTATTTTTTGCAACACAAACAAAAAAACACCAAATTTAAAAAAAAGAAAAAGAAAAAAAAACATTTTTCATAGTTTGTTATACAATTTTGCAAACAGGTAATTTTTCTTCTTTATTCATGGGCACTGATGAGGCTGTTCTGATGGGCACTTATGAGGCGGCACTGATGAGGAGGCAGTGATAGGTGGGCACTGATGGGCAATGATAGGTAGGCATTGATAGGTGGGCACTGATAGGCTGCACTGATGAGGAGGCACTGATAGGTGGGCACTGATGAGCACTGATTGGCAGCACAGATGGGCACTGATTAAGTGCCCTGATTATCAGTGCCAATGTCCCTTTAACACAAGTCGGTTATCGGCTTCCTTCTGCTCTCCTCATGCTGACAGTGAGGAAAGAAAACCCGATAACTGGCTTGTGTTTACATCCTGTGATCAGCTGTCATTGGACACAGCTGATCATGTGGTAAAGGGCTGTTGTGATTGGTTCTCTATCCTGATCTGTGATCAGCTGGGAGGACGTCCATTGATGCCCTCCCAGCAAACTAAGCCCATACTGTAGCCGTCTTTCGGCTATAGGGCGGGCAGGAAGTAGTTAAACGATAATAGGCATACTATTATCAAGGTTGTATGGGGGAGGTGGACCCTGCAATTTAACAAAGGAAAACAAAATACCACACAGCAGTAATGGGGTCCTTCTAATGCAACTATGAGAGTGACATGAAACAAAGAAACACAAAAATCCTTCACACTACCTTGGGAGATACATCAAATAATTGATTTTTTTAACTTTTACATTTAACTTGGCTTAAATGTAGCAGCACCCTAATCAGATTCATCTTAACTTAAAAAGAAGGATTTTTGGGTAGTTTTGGCTGCAATGCCTGCTTTTTTTTTATAATGTGGTATTATGCCTACATGAACTGACAAAAGCATCATCTACAACAGATCCAAAAGCTATAGGAAAGTTAAAAAAATTAAAGCTAAAGTCTCAGCTTCATAAAAATTTGTGAGATTTTTTTTCTTAAAAGTTAAATTAAATGTTATAACATTGGTAACCCACCCCCCCCCCCCCCAAAAAAAAAAAACAAAAAAAAAACAAACAAAAAAAAACAAACCAAAAACACTTTAAAATCAAAACTCCATATTACCTGAAAACACCCACAATTCCCCATATGCCCAATTTTTCCAAATATTTTCAGTTTTAAAGTATAGACTTCAGGTATGTGATTGGAAGAAAATAGGTTTTATCTTCCAATCCAGGTAGGCAAGATTCCATCTTTATATTGAATACATCTATATGGCTAATTCATATTCTACTTAATGATATGTTTCTATCATAGAACATTGTTATTCTGCCTCTATATACCCCTGAGGAAGAACATAAAGTTGCTGTTCGAAATGTGTTGGTTTCTCTGTCCTCAAGATCTATTCTGTTGACAGTTTCTGCAGGAAGTTTATATTGACTTATATTGATACATGTGTAGATGCAATTCTAAGTCGTGCCATGTTTTATTCTTGTATAATATTTTAATGTATTTTTTGTATGAGTAAAAGATTGTTTGTTTTTGATATATGTGATATGATATATGTGTATAGTGTTCAGTGCCTATTATAGGCCCATCATAGAAGGGTTTACCAAGTAACAAATAAAAAAAAAGGCCTAGCAACAGAAAATAATATACCTCCCCAAAAGAAAATAGACACTGATATGTTAAACCCCAACTGATGCTTTGATGTTGCAGACAATAAAATAACAAAATATATATATATATATGGATAAACATCAAATAAAAGAAAAAAAAACTCACTAAGACATCAACAAAATTACTGCAAGGGGGGCTCAGCAGCTAATCAGCAACTACATTTATTGTGGACACGAACAAACAGTAGTCCTAAAATGGGCTGTTGGGTCACTGAAGTGTGAACACAGGAGGGGGGAGGGCAGGAAACAAGAATGTATAGCCCACCACACTGCAATCCACATTCATTTATTGCAACATAGTATATTATAGCAACTAACTCTCCCTGCACAGACTGTCAGCTCTTCCTAAACTACTCCAACATACACTGAAAAAGGGCTGCTGGGAACCCACCCTTTCATAGTAAGGGGAGTACACATAGTGAAGGTCCATTATTGGACCTTATAAGTCATCTGACCTATTTTCAATGTCATGCAGTGCATCATGGTTACAAAGGATTATTCTGTCAAAGTTTGAACTTGAAGGATTTTCCTTGAACCCATGTGCAGTGAACCTGAATCTCATCACTAGTTACCAGATTCCAACAAGACTCAGATCATACACATCTCAGATCATACACTCTTATGCCCTGTACACACGATCGGACATTGATCGGACATTCTGACAACAAAATCCTAGGATTTTTTCCGACGGATGTTGGCTCAAACTTGTTTTGCCTACACACGGTCGCACAAACTTGTCGGAATTTCCGATCGCCAAGAACGCGGTGACGTACACCACGTACGACAAGACTAGAAAAGGGCAGTTCTAAACCAAGCGCGGCACCCTTTGGGCTCCTTTTGCTAATCTCATGTTAGTAAAAGTTTGGTGAGAGACGATTCACGCTTTTTCAGACTCGTGGCTTTCAGATCATTTTCTGCTGTTCAGTTTGTGCTTGTGGGTTTGTATCTGCTCTTCAGTGCGTGCAGTGAGTTCGTATTGGATTATTCAGTGCGTTCTTTTCCGCTCGTTGCTGGTTTTCAGGTCGCTCTTCACAGGCCTTGCTGTTCTTCAGTGTGTTCTGTTACTTCGTTTTGAGCAGCCGACAGTTTTCTAGCCATGTTGCGTATACGTACTCCTCGTAGAGTTCGTGCTGTGCGGGGGCTTGGTGTTGGGGTCCTGCCCTTGACACAAGTCCAGTCCATGAACAGGGTGAGGAGGAGTTCATGGACCAAGAATTGGTTGCTTCAGCGTGACCAGTTCTGTCATATGCCTTTGCTCCGTGAGAATAATCCTGATGATTTCAGGAACTTTCTCCGGATGACGGACCCCATATTTCACCGTTTGTTGGCTTTGCTGACCCCCTATATCAGCAGGCAGGATACCTGCATGAGGCAAGCCATCACTCCGGAGCAGAGCCTCGTCGCCACCCTGCGGTACTTGGTGACGGGGAGAAGCCTGCCGGACTTGAAGTTCTCGACAGGCATCTCCCCCCAGGCTCTGGGGATCATTATTCCAGAGACCTGTTCTGCCATCATTCAGGTCCTGCAGAAGGATTATATTAAGGTAAGATTTATCCTTTAATATCACATTTTATTGTATTTAATGTTTGATAATATATTGTATTTATTTCCTCATTCCCTAATTATCATGATTGTAATATGCTGTGAATGTCCCCTTTGTCCTCATGCATGCTGGATTTTTATGTAATAATTTTTTTTGTCCTTCATGCATATTTGCCTTCACTTACCTCCCCAGCATGGTCTCCTGGCCCTATATTCACCTCATGTAGTCACTTAACAGTGTATTTTGTCAGCTCCATAGTAGTGCTTTACCCTAAAAAAAACCCTAAAATGTTTAAAAATGTGATTTGTCCCATCAATTCAGGCAGAGTGCCAGAGGCTTTTTATTTTGGGTCCCCAAATCATTTGGAACCATCCCTCCCCCCAACTGCTAAGTCAGCTGATACCAATTCTCTATCTATCCTCAATCATCTATCTGCTGACTTTGCCAAACCCATACACACTATACCCACCTCTTTTGTGGTCAGATGTATGGATGAATTCCCCAAAGCATGTAGTGCAAGGGCCTGCCTGTATGCTTTCAAATGGTACAGCTTAAAGTTTTTGTATACTATTTTTATCTTGATAGGTAATAGCAGAATGTCCAAATGTGCTAAAATGTGTACAGTGTGTATTTATATCTTTGTATTATGACACTTCTTACCTGTCCAGTGGGCTGTCAATAGTGTAAGTAAGGAGGGGCTGGCCAAAGTAATACACATTACTTAGGCATTCATCTCTCAATGAAGTGGAGAGGGTTACCTGTCCAAAACATCTCCCCCCCAAAATGTTAGAAATGGCCCATGAGAGGGAGGGGGGGGGGGTCTGATAGGTGGACCTTATACCTTGGTCTTTCAAAACTCCCTAAAATAAATGTTATCTTGATGTTGGCCAAGAATGTTTGTGTCTAATCACCTTTCCTTGTTTATGTGCAAAATGACAATTTTTTTTTCTTGTTTGACTCCACAGTTTCCTTCCAACCCACAGGAATGGCAGACTGTGGCCTCCCACTTTGCCCAGCGGTGGGACAATTGATGGGAAACATGTCCACATCGTCCCACCACCCAACTCGGGCTCATACTATTACAACTACAAGGGGTTCAATAGTATTGTGATGTTGGTGGTGGTGTCGGCTACTTATGAGTTCCTGTATGTGGATGTGGGGAAGAATGGCCGGATGTCCGATGGTGGAGTCATCACCCAGACGGAGTTCTACAGGCATCTCCAGAATGGCAGCTTGGACTTGCCACCTCCAGAAGACAATGTGGAAGGACTCCCATTTGTCTTCGGTGCTGATGAAGCGTTTGCGCTGGGGGACCATCTTATGCGGCCATTCCCTATGAGGACCCTCACCCCCGACCAGAGGGTTTTTAATTACCGGCTGGCCAGAGCCAGAAGAGTGGTGGAGAACACATTTGGAATCATGGCCAGCCGGTTCCGCCTATTTCTTACACCAATACACATGGCGGAGTACAAACTGAATCATATCATCCGGGTGTGCTAGTACCTGGTGGTCAAAGCTTATAGGTAAACAATGTGTGATCCATGGTTCTACACAACTTTTTAAGGCAAAATTCTGCCAACTATGCTGGCTCAGTTGGGCCTGAGGCCGGAATTCATAATGAACCAACCCTGACGGCGCTTGAAAGTGGCCGTCCTGGCTTGCCCCCCCTGAGTGCCCGTGAGGTCCGTCCTAGATACCTTGATTATTTTGCGGGTAGGGGGGCCATCAATATGCCAGACAATGTCTGAAACATTTTTAAAATGAAAAAATCATTTTAACTACTAAAATCTTTGGTGACATTTACTGCTTGTGTTTCTTTTGACTGAACCTGACAGAAATGTGGTGAGTCCTGAAAATGGTGTGATTGTGTAACATTACAAAGCACTGTTGGGTGTTATTTACTAAAGGCAAAGACACTTTGCACTACAAGTGCACTTGAAACTGCACTGAAACTGCACTTGTAGTGCAAAGTGGATTTTCCCATATGAAATAACCCCCATTGTCACAGAAAACACCAATTTTAGCACAACAAAAGTTTTGGAGCGTTGAAACAATAATCCACACATTCTTGATTATCAATCTTTTTGAAACCAGCACAATCACATGTGTATTTAGAAAAGGTTTTTTAAAACAAACCAACATGTTTGTTGTAAAACTATTTTTTGGGTCACATTACTAAAAGTAGAAATGTTCATTTAAGGTAAAACAGGTGTGTTTAAAACCAACAAGAAAGACAAAAAATCTGGAACTTACAAAGTTCAACTTTTAAAGAAATTGAAGGCAATGTCAGACATGAGTATTTAGAAACTGTGTTTGATATTGCGTTCAGATGGGGTGAAGTCATCCCTGGAAGAGCCAAATTTTGAAGATGCACACAAATTGCCGAATGTCAACATGTGCTAGCCGCCATCACGGGGGATCAAGGGACGTGTTTTGGGGGTGCAACCCCTTCCTCCCAGCTACTTTATTATTGAGGAAGGGGTTGCACCCCCAAAACGCATAGATTGATCTCCCATGATGGCAGATAGCACATGTTGAAACACTGTGTGCGTCTTCAAAATTTGGCTTTTCTCGAATCTGTCAAAAAAGAAGAGAAATTTTGAGATTACAAAAAGCACCAATGAGGGAAGGGATTTGGAGGCGTTTCAAACTTACCCTAAAACATCAATGATGTTCTTCATTTTTTTGAACATCATTGATGTTTTTCTTGATGTTTTCCAAATCCCTATTACACCCCATGATTTCCCCGATCAGGATCTGTGCACTTTCACTGGTGAAATTCCCTGGATCCACAACATCACGATCACCTAAAAAGACAAAAAAAACACACCATGTATTATAAATATGCCAGCATCCATCTCTTGCCTGAGCCTGAGTGTCACAGACACTCACCTGTTGTGGTAACAATTTCCACCACATCTCCTTCCTCATCCTCCTCCTGTTGTCTTTGGTGGGTCTCCACTTCTTCCTGAGGTGGGGGGTTTGTGGTCTCCACGGGTGAGTGGTGTCCTCCGAGTCTTTTCTACCCTATGTAAAAAAAAAATAGGTTCACTTAGCACACAGATATTTGATGACATAAATAGGAATATAAAACATTGCTTGGAAGTGGGGTACAATTGTCTATTTTGGCAGAGTTCCAAGATGAAGAAAAATTTTTGTCCTTTGTCAAGCTTGAATACTTACCTGTTTTGTACAAGCTTCACAGATGGAGACACCCCTATAGTAGGCACTGGAGCACCTGTGTGGGCCCCCTAATAAAAAGGGTGTTCTTGTGTCCCACACTAGTGCTCCAGCGTCCAGATGTGTAAACAGCTGCTGAGTGTCTTCTCCTTACACAGAATCTAGTTTGCATTACATTCTAGTTACAAACCCATCTACACAACAAAATTATTTTAAGAGAAGTAGGCCATAAAAAATGTATTCAAATGCATATGGCCAAAACAATGGTGCTTTCTAGGCCGAACGAACAATGTTTCATACGAATGAACAATCTGCCCATGAACATGAAAGTTGCCATTTTAAACTGTACAGCAGTAAAGAAAAGCACATGGAGCAGCACGAACGTAATCAAAATAAAGAATAGGAACACAGCACAACTACTTACTTTTTTGCAGCACTCTTCTGATCCTTTTGTACTGCTCATGCTCCCTTAATTTGAGGTCCGACCACCGTTTCCGGAGCTGATCCTTGGATCGCCGTACCCCAAAATTCCGGTGCAGACTCTTGACCACTTTCACCATTATCTTGGCCTTTCTGACATTGGGGTTGGGGTAAGGTCCATACTTCCCATCATAGTAGGCCCCCTTCAGGATGTCCATCTCCCCAAAGGACATATTTGATGCCTTAAATCGTCTCCTTCTGGATCGGGACGTTTCAGGCTCCGGGCTTTCCTCCTCCTCCTCGTTGGTGTAATTATCTGACACCTGCTCTGTCTCCGCCATGTGCTCTTGCCCACTGCGACAAACAAGAAGGGGCGGGGAATAGACTAGAAAGAACGTTAGGGGCGGGCGGAGTTTCACGCATGCGCAGTGTCTATAAAGCGTAACACGCGTGCATAGTACGTATGATCTGTGAGCGGAGGAAGGAGTATCAGAGGCGCCGTTTGTGATAACGAAGGTAAGATTTAAAATTGGGCCTATACTGCTTCTAGATTGAGGCCTGTATTTGGACAAGTTTAGAAGACTTTAGGCTGACATTAGGGTTTGTCTTGTGTTGCGTCTTGCAGTGAAAATGGATCTAGTCAATGATCAGGACTTTATGCCAATCTTCATAGATATGTTCAGGGAGCTGCCCTGTCTGTGGCAGATAAACCACCCTGATTATAAGAACCAAACAAAGAGGAAGGCAGCGCTGGGTAATTTGCTGCAATTTGTGAAGCCGGTGATCCCCACGGCAGACATCACCTATTTGAAGGTTCTAATTGGTGGCCTGAGGAGCACTTATCTAAGGGAGCACAAAAAGGTCCAGGATTCCCAGAGATCAGGAGCAGCAGATGACGTTTATGTCCCCAGGCTGTGGTACTATGACAGGCTGCATTTTCTGGCAGGTCAGACTGAAACCAGGTCATCACTCTCCACTCTTCCTTCCACACTTCCTCCCCCCCAGCTGAGGCTTCTGATGCCCAACCTGGGCCTTCCAGGCAGCAATATGTGGAGGAGCCCAGCTTGAGCCAGGTATAGCATTGTTGTAAATATTGCTGGTTGTCCAATCAATGATGTTAAATAGATGTGTAGCGTTGGTAGATTTGCAATCTACCGCATGTTAGGTAAATTTAGTAACTTGTTCGTTAGGTAGGTTAAGTTTGCCTCTGTTTCAGCTTGGCTGATGTTGTGTGCGTTTCCGTGCTGGCCAGTGAGTGTCACTGTCATCACTGGTTAGTGTTGGAAAGGCAACATGTCGAAGCGTATGGATGCTCTTCTGTCCCAGAGACAACTCGTGGAGGTGGTCCTCCGAGTTGCATTCTGGGTGAGGGTATTTATGGGCAGACGCCATTTTTGGGGGTTCATTTTACAGCCACCTGCTGGCCCTCCTGGCCAACAAGTATGCGTTAAGGAGCTACCTTGTGGTCCTCCGTTCTGGAGGCCCGCGATACTGCGGCGCAGGGGTGGGTCCAGAGGCTTGTCTGGGGCCTACCACCGCGGCAGAGGAATGGTCCTGAGCTGTCGGTCCTGTGTGACGAAGCTGGACAATTGAGAAGATCCCAGGAGAGGACCCATCTTGGAAGGATCACACGGCATGCTGGTCTAGAGAGGGGCCTACATCCTATGGCAGAGGATCATACGGGTTTGTTCTCGAGCAGGTCTGTGGCAGAGACTTTGATTCGTGCTGCGTACTGGCTGCTAGGCTAGTGAGAGAAGCCTATCCAGGAGAGCTGGGAGTGTGTCCCACGAGGGGAGCGCACTCTATTATAATATCTGAATTCTACCAGGACATTTGTCAACAGAACCTTACAAGAATATATTTGAGTTTCTTCTGCAGTTTCCTTTCTGCCTCTTTCCCGCTACTTCCTAAGTCAAGTGTTTAATAAAGCATTGAAAACGTACTCCAGTGTTGGTGCGTGTGTCGTCCAGAGGTAAACTCAACGGAACCCCTAGACCCGGTGCCGGTGAAACAGAGGGAAGCAGAGTGAAGGTAACAGACCCGCTTAAACCAGCAGCTCCACCGAGAGTTAGTGCTACAGATGTTAGTTTGGAGTACTAATTTATGATTGTGATTGATGAACCAAAAACTAACACCATGTCCCTTTTTCATACACAGGGAAGTCTCAGCCAGGAGGTGGCCGGGCCAAGCAGGCTGCCTGATAAACAAGTCCCTCCCCTCCGCCTTCAAAGACAAAGTGGCAGGAAGAGGAGTAACCTGGAGGAGGCTGCCATAGGCCTATTTTGGAAGGCTACTGAGGCCCTTAGAACACCCCGCAGTGTGGGGGAGGACTTTGCTGCGCTAACTGCCTGCAAAATGATGCAGATGGAGGAGGGCCAACAACTCCTATGTGAGTTGTTAATTTTGGAGGCTGTAAATAAGGGGTTGAGGGGCCAAATCACATGTGCAACCCACATTTGTCAACTCACCCATAGTCCTCCTCCTCCTTCTCCTCCTCCTCCAGGTCCTCCTCCTCCTCCTCCAGGTCCTCCTCCTCCTCCTCCAGGTCCTATCCCTTCTCCTCCAGGTCCTATCCCTTCTCCTCCTCCAGTTCCTCCTTCTCCTCCTGCCACACCTCCAACATCAGAGCCACAGCGTGGAAGGAAGCGTCTAAGGAAGACCAGAGAGTGATGACCTGGGTTCAGTCTGGTCTGGCAAAATATGCAGCCTCTTGTAGTACCACAGCCTGGGAACGTACATGTCATCTGATGCTTTCCTGATCTGTTGGACTTCTGGACCAGACTGCACTCCCTTACATATGGACTCCTCAGGCCACCAATTTTGCTGTAAAATCATTGATGTCTGCCCTGGGGGTCAAAGGCTTTGCCAATTTATGATGTTTCTCCAGCGTTGCCTCCCTCTTTGTTTGGTTCTGAGCCCTTAATAATTAAAGAATTTTTGTTTCAATTATACTTGCCTATGTGTGTTTTCCTTCAAAAAGGACAGTTTGTTTGTGAGGAGGCAGGTACATTTCAAAAATACAATGTGAAATTACCAAAGGGACACCAACACCAATCAATCTCCTTGAGATTAAATAATACAAGATAACAATGGTGTTGTGGTAACTTGACACACAAAACACACACAAAAATATTCTGGAGTAAAAAAAAAAAAATTAAAAAAAAAGATCAGGCTTGAAAAAATACAAACCAAAAAAATAATAATATATATATTTTTTGTCAGATGTGACAAATCAAAATATATTGAGGGAATCATGATAAATAATAAAGAAAGAAGAGAGTGCGCTGTATTAAACCATTTAAAAGATTGCAGCGTGACGAAAGTGCTGTATCCATTCCGAACGCTAAATTTACCCGACCGAGCTGTTCTGTCTCGGAATTTCTTCTGAGCATGCGTGGCACCTTGTGCGTCGGAATTGGCCATACACGGTCGGAATTGATGCAATTGGATTTTGTTGTCGGAAAATTTTATAGCCTGCTCTCAAACTTTGTGTGTCCGAAAATCCGATGGAAAATGTCCGATGGAGCCCACACACGGTCGGAATTTCCGACAACACGCTCCGATAGCACATTTTCCGTCGGAAAGTCCGACCGTGTGTACGGGGCATTACAGTAAATGAGGAAAAGCAATAGTCAGTAATTTGTAATTGCTTAAGTACAAACTGTCAGATATTACAAGGAATGGCAAGGAATATAGTTATGTATTTATTATTGCAATTTCAAATGCAACTTGTATAAATATCTGAATGTGACTTGATTTTAGTCTCTGATACTCCTCTGTACAGCAGCAGTCAGACTGAAAGAGAGAGAGGGGCACCACTTGGGGTAGGTCAGATGTCCTGCACTCAAATGTACTGACAAATAACAAGGTAACAAGGTAACTGGAGGAAAGAATAAAAGGATGAATTAATCATTAAAGTCAAAGCATAGCTAGTGATAGATGGTGCAAAGATAGAGTGATCAGAAGATAGAAGGACAGCAATGGCAGACAGGCAGGCAGAGGCAATCAGAAAGAAGCTCCCAGGAGATGAAGGAATCTCTGTACAAATCCAAGAACACAAAAACAAGGAGCTCCACTCTAAGTGCAGTAGCAGAGCTTTGAGAAAGGAGCCGTGGGCGGCTCTGAAATGCATTAGCCACGCCCAACCCTGCCCCCAGCACTGACGTCAGGCCCAGCCACCAATGTTCAGTGTCTCGTGGACACCTGTTCTCTTCAGTTTCCACACACGCTGTATACCACCCGTCCAGGCACGATGTACGCTACCCGGCCAGACCCCACATGGGGCGGATGTCCTTGCCTCCAGTCCTTGCCTCCACACACAGGTTCCGGCATGACTGCCCTTCTGACCCCTGGCGGGTCTGATATGCGCTTTGATGTTTACTACACTGTAAGTTGCCAATTATATTAATAAACAATGGTGTTCTTGAATTAAAGGAGTTGTAAAGTCTCAAGGTTTTTCACTTTAATACATTCTATGCATTAAAGTGAAAAACCTTCTATGGTGCAGCTGCCCCCCAGAGCCCCTCTTTTACTTACCTGAACCCGATCGTTCTAGCGACAAGTATGAGCCCAGCAGCTCCAGCCGCTGTCTCAGGTCCTCATTGGATAGATTGATAGCAGCAGAAGCCATTGGCTCCCACTTCTGTCAATCAAATCCAGTGACACGGGAGCCGGGGGCGGGGCCGAGTCCTGCTGTCTGTGTCAATGGACGCAGCAACAAGACCCAGACGCACACCCACATGGGTGCCCCCAAGGGAAAGCAGCTCTCTGTGGGGGCACCCAATAAAGAGGAGTCAGGGGCACCCCAGAAGAGGAGGATCTGGGCCGCTCTGTGCAACACCCTTGCACAGAGGAGGTAAGTATACCATGTTCTAGGTGGACGTCATATGACACTTCGGCGTAATCTGTCACCTGCTGTGTACCGGCCCACCGCCATTGTGGACAATCACACCAGATCACATGACAATTGTAAACAATGAATTTGATTCATACCATTCATTGTGTACAGTGGTACTGCTAGCTGTGATTGGTCACAGTGATCACATAGTGCAGACAGGGCCAATCACATCCCACCTTTACCATGTGACTAGCTCTGGCCAATAAAATCTAATCACAACAATACACACTGAATGAATCTTTCATTCAGTAAAAATGTTTGCTTATAGCAGTGAAATTCACTGATAACCTCCCCAGTGCAGTATAGTGTTACTATACCAACACTGTATTGCTCTGGTCACAGTATGAGGAAAAAAAAAGTTTTTTTAAAAAGGAAAAAAAAAAAATGTAAATAAATTACATTTTTTTTATATTTTACATACTATCACCAGTTAGTGTCCCTGCTCACCACCACACCCATTATATGATGACACTGAACTGCACTGGTGACGCTATATAAACATTTTTAACCACTTCAATACCAGACACTTACACCCCCTTCCTGCGCTGAAAGCTGAGAATTGGCCTGGGCAGGAAGGGGGTAAAAGTGTCCAGTATTAGGACAGTTAAACTGAATAGAATATGTGGCATTTTTTGCATGTCATTGTTTATGTTAATAGTTTTTCTTTACAAAATACTGCAAACAAATTTCTACTTTTAAAATAAAGGAAATTCTGTACCTGTTATGTTTTTGGCAGTGTCGAATAGTTCTTTCAGTTCCTCTACCTGATGGTACCAAATAAAAGCCTTAGCACTGCAAAATTAAACCATGTATTTGTCAAAATCACAACAGTAAAATACAAAAAAAAGGAGAGATTGGTGAAAAACAACAAATAGTTGATTTGCATTAAGTGTTGCAGAATATTTAATCAGTTTTGTTCGGTATTCAGAGAATCATATATAACAATGCTTGCCTGGATTCAGAAATTTTATAAAACCAAAAGGATTCAGGAGAGGAAAAAATCTAAATCAGCAATCCTCCTTCCTAGATCATCACTGATCAATCTTTACCAAGAGACTTGATGTGCCCTTAGTTGTAAAGCAGGAATTGAATTCCTTGCCAAGAAGAGATTTAAATTGTAATTATTCCATGCCCCCTCCCCCATTTAGACTGACCAGAGTGGCATCCAACAAGGATGTTCTCTTTGACATAATTATTTTCTCAAAAAATTAGCAATTTTGTCAAACTCAAATACTGAGGGATTTAATATTGGACCTTATATTGAAAATGATTACCGTGAATGTGATGATCTGATATTTTATTTTGGGCAATTCCAGCTCAACATTACCACATGTTGCCAGTAATGTCACCTTTGTTTAACCATTTGATGCCCATGTTATAGCCAAAAGACGGCTACAGTGTGGGCCTAAATTGCCAGGAGGGAGTTCATGTACGTCCTCCTGTGCTCGTGTTGCCCGTGCGCCCCCTGTGGCATGCAGGTAGCGTGCTCTGTGATCACTGAGTCCTTGGGTTTTGGCTGATAACAGATCGGAGTAAGGGGCCGATCCCAGCCTTTTATCATGTGATCAGCTGTAAGCCAATGACAGCTGATCACATGATGTAAACAGAAGCCGGTAATTGGCTTTTTTTCCCCCTCATGCTGACAGCGTGAGAATAAAAAAATAAGGCGATTACTGGCTTGTGTAAACAGGACATTGGTCACGTACACTGACAGTCACTGCTGCTAAGCAGTGCCCACCAGTGCCACCTACCAGTGCCCATCAGTACTGCTAAGTAGTGCCCACCAGTGCCACCCATAAGTGCCCATCAATGCTGTCAATCAGTGCCACCTATCAGTGCTGCCTATCAGTGCCACCTACCAATGCCTATCAGTGCCCTTCAGTGCTGCCAATCAGTTTTACCTATCAGCGCTGCCTATAAGTGCCACCTACCAATGTCTATCAGTGCTGCCTATCGGTGCTGCCAATCAGTGCAGCCTATCAGTGCCCTTCAGTGCTGCCCATCAGTGCCTCCTATTTATGCAGCCTCATCAGTGCCTCCTAATCAGTGCCCACCAGTGCTGCCTCAACAGTGCCCATAAGTGCAACCTCATCAATGCAGCCTCATCTCTGCACATCTCAAAGCTGAAAACTGACCTGGGCAGGAAGGGGGTATAAGTGCACTGGTAAGCAAGTGGTTAAAAAAGCGTATAAATGTAAAACAAACATACTCACCTAGATGGCTGCAGCTTCGATCCAATGCTATAGCTGTGTCCTACCAGCTCTACAATGAGAACTGAGCAGTCAAAGACACTCAGTTGTAGGGTCTGCTCTGAGCACAGAGTGGTGGTTGTCAGACTGTTCTGCTCCTCCAGCACTCACTTACATATTAAATCCCTGATAGTCAGCATAGAAACTGGATAGGAGCACCACAGGGCTGTCAGCATATATCAGCATTACAGAAGCTTGTGAAATACAAAGCTGTCAGTGTGGAACGGCATTGGTGTGTATCTTTCCCTACCGGCTTACAGAGCCTGGGTCTGTCAGCTGTCAAAAAGTCCCGCCAACGTTCGGCATTCTGTACTGGGATGGCTGCCTCCGGGTGGATAGTGGGAGGCGGTGCTAACGGTGCGGGGGGGGGGGCGGTAATGCATTTCAGAGGGACCTTCCGCCTTTATCAAAGTGTTTTTTTGACAAAGGAGGAAGGTCCTCGTTATGGGGAGATCTGGGGTCTTATACCTTTGAAAGCAAAAGATATTAAAAAAAACTGATCTTTTGCTTAAAAAAAAGAAAAAGTTTACTTCGATCCTAGACCATCATGACATCGTTTCGGTCCTCCTAGATCCTAGAGGTGATCAGAGATGATCTGGTCTCTGTTCACCTCTATGGCCAGCCGTGTGAACTGTCAGATCATTTCCCGGGCTCGCCGGTAAGAGCAGAAAGCCCGAAAAATACAGTTGAGTGGCAGGAGGAGGGGGGACATCCCCTCCTGCTGCTTGTAAAAGTGATCCAGCAGCTAATCAACCACTTGGATTGCTTTTATAAGAAACAGCTTCGCCAGCTGAAAAAAAAAAAAAACAAACAGCGTTATGACTGACAGCCATAACCCTGCTAAACCACGCATATTTATGTATTGCGGTCGGCAAATGCCAAATGGCTAGAGAAAACTAACTGCAAGGCCTCATTAACACGAGGTGGATCCACTCAGTGGAGTCCGCCAGCTCAGCAGGAGATCTCTCCATTGATCTCAGCTGAGCCGGTGGATGACAGGTCCATCTCTGCTCACTGAGCGGGGAGGGGCCTGTCAGAGCGCCGCTGATTCCTATGGAGGGATCAGACGAAAACGGACAGCTTGTCCGTTTTCATCAGATCATATCTGATCCACCAGGATGGATGTGAACGTATCGCCATACGTCTGATTTTAGCGGATTGGAGCGGATCGGATTTCAGCGGACATGGTCACTGCTGACATCCATCGCTCCATAGTCCTGCATGGAGCGTCCGTTCAGGTCCGCCTAAAAAACTGATAGGTGGACCTGAAGGGTCCATCCGTGTGAAAGGGGCCTAAGACTGTTGAAATGTTTTGGTTTGGTGCATCAGGAATATACTGTACATTATTTTTCTCATTTATACTGAACATTCAAATGAGCCTTAAAAGGATCTAATGAATGAATCCTGGAGGCAACATCATTGTTCCATTCCTTTTTATTTTACAAATATCTATCCTTTAAGCTGTTCCACAGTGCAGTGGAGGACATCTGACATCAGGCTGCCAGGTCCCTACACTGCATTGCAGGATGCACTGGGGCAGGTTGACGTTTGAATTTTTTTACAGCTGGAAATTTGTATACAAAAGCCACTCATGATCAGGACACTTCCAGATCATCCTGTAGCAGGACAAGGACCTGCACATTTCTGAAAATGCGCTGCAGCTGTGCTGCATTGATGTGAATGGGCACCAAAGAGAATTCCATTATGCAGTGCTGCATGACATCAACTGCATGACTATAAAGTGGAGCCCAGAAAGAGCTTGTCTTCATGTGTGAAGTCAGTGTCCTAGATCTGAATGATATACATAGGCGTGCGCACAGGGTGTGCTGGGTGTGCCTTTGCACACTCTAATCATCCTGTGTGGTGCTGACTCCCCCTGCTTCCTCTCTCCCCCTGCAGTACTGCCAGCTTCCCTCCTCTCCCCTCCTCTTCCTTTTCTAAATGAGCACAGCAAGTGATCTGTACTGATCGCTCCTGTCTTCATTCTTAACTGAAGCATAGTAAACTATGTTTACTGCAGCCTACAGAGAAAGGGACTGGGGAATCTCTGTTCTCAGTTTCTTTCTGTCTCAAAAGTGAGACATCAGGGGTCTGTTTAGATCCTTGATATTTCACCAAAGCCCATAACGGGGCTCCTAAAAAAAAAATAATAAAAAAAAATTAATAGAAATAAAAAAACTACTGACATCGTCCACTGCCCTACTAACACAGTCCATTGCTCTGCTGATATACACGAATGTGTGATTGTGCTCTGGTGTGCACACCATAATGCAACAGGCTGCGCACACCAATGATGATATATATATATATATATATATATATATATATATATATATATATATATATATATATATATATACACTGTACATGTCACTTTGCACATTGAAGGCAGTTGAAGTGTTACCTGTAGACAAACAGGGGCACAATAAAATCAGCAGAACAGTCCTCTTTCTCTGCATTAATCAGCTTATTTAGAGTGGCATCAAACCCATCATCCTGCCAGATAACTTCCGTATCAAGTGGTAAAAAGTTCCCTGGAAAAAGAACAGAACAGAATTGCAGAAAAGTGCTGATAAAAATGTAGTTCTATTAGCTTCAGCTTGACAAGTGTAGCATATTATGTGATTCTGTAGCTTAACAGGTGCTGGTAATTAATCAACCAACCCACCACAAAAAGATGAAGTCTAGTGGGCTGAGTCAACTCCTAGATATCATTATCTCTGGAGCAGGGGCGGACTGACAACTCATGGGCCCTCGGGCAATAGGAGATCCTAGGGCCCCCTGTCCCCACCCATGTGTTCCCACTCACACTCAAGCCACACTCACACAAATCCCCACCTACATATTGCACTGCCCACACTACATGCGTTCGTCAAAGAATTTCTCTGCACTATGTTTAAAATAAATGTTTATATTAGAATTGAAAGAAAAATAAACTTACATTAAAGAAAGTGCAACAACAGTACATTTCCAAAATCAAAGTGATTGTAAAGGCTCGTTTTTTGTTTTTTTTTAAAATAACAAACATGTCATACTTACCTCCACTGTGCAGCTCATTTTGCACATAGTGGCCCCGATCCTTGACTTCTGGGGTCCCCCGGTGACTATCTCGACTCCTCCCCGCATCAGATAACCCCCCCTAAGAGAAGCACTCTCCCGGGGAGGTTACCTTGCAGGCGTGTTCCCGAGTCCAGGATTTGCGTCTATAGACACATGTGTACATACATGTGCTCGTCCTACATAAAGCTTTTCATATAGAGCGTGTGCGGGGGTCATGGATGTGCTTTACATTTTTTTTAAATCATTTTTATTTACTTTATATAATTTTCAGTGATCACCAATGTAAGGAACATTCTTCTCAATGATCACCAATGTAAGGAGCATTCTTCTCACTGATTACCAATGTAAGGAGCATTCTTCTCACTGATCACCAATGTAAGGAACATTCTTCTCACTGATCACCAATGTAAGGAACATTCTTCTCACTGACCACCAATGTAAGGAGCATTCTTCTCACTGATCACCAATGTAAGGAACATTCTTCTCACTGATCACCAATGTAAGGAGCATTCTTCCTACTGGTCACCAATGTAAGGAATATTCTTCTCACTGATCACCAATGTAAGGAGCATTCTTCCCGTTGATCACCAATGTAAGGAGCATTCTTCCCACAAATCACCAATGTAAGGAACATTCTTCTCACTGATCACTAATGTAAGGGACATTCTTCCCACTGATCACCAATGTAAGGAGCATTCTTCCCACAAATCACCAATGTAAGGAGCATTCTTCCCACAAATCACCAATGTAAGGGACATTCCTCCCACTGATCCCCAATGTAAGGAACATTCTTCTCACTGATCACCAATGTAAGGAACATTCTTCCCACTGATCACCAACGTAAGGAGCATTCTTCCCACTGATCACCAATGTAAGGAACATTCTTCTCACTGATCACCAATGTAAGGAACATTCTTCTCACTGATCACCAATGTAAGGGACATTCTTCTCACTGATCACCAATGTAAGGAACATTCTTCTCACTGAT
Organism: Aquarana catesbeiana; assembly: GCF_042186555.1. Taxonomy (NCBI): domain Eukaryota; kingdom Metazoa; phylum Chordata; class Amphibia; order Anura; family Ranidae; genus Aquarana; species Aquarana catesbeiana. The sequence goes on from NC_133329.1 coordinate 27,636,856, forward strand.
CACCAATGTAAGGAACATTCTTCCCACTGATCACCAATGTAAGGAACATTCTTCTCACTGATCACCAATGTAAGGAACATTCTTCCCACTGATCACCAATGTAAGGAACATTTTTCTCACTGATCACCAATGTAAGGAGCATTCTTCCCATTTTTTCTTTATTAAAAGTCTTGCAATCAATAAGCATAAAATCACTATATATAATATACATAAATATATACATATTTATATAAATGAAAATAAATATAGCAAATCTGCTCTCAAACAAAAAATGACTTTACAGCAAAAAACAAAACTCATCATGAACATGTAATTATTGGGGATAATCTTACTACAACTCACACCACTACACCAGACATCAAACCTGTGAGGTCAAGAAACAAACCCGCACCCATTATGCATGCAGCCCTTCTTCAAAAAGAAGATACTAACCAACAAAAGCTAAGGGAGTGAAAGAAACAGAAAAAGAAAAGAGCTCCTCACCCAGAGATGGGCAGTCCACCAAAGGCAGGTCTGATATTCCTCCACGCCCTTTTCCAGACCACCCGAGGCTCCCTACCCTTCTCAAGACCCCGTATTTTCCCAACCTCACCCAGAATATCGTGCACCACCAGCTTAACAGAGAGGACTTTCTTCCGCAGGGTAATCTGGCACCGTGCATTCCATGTGAAGTAACGGAAAACTATACTAACTAAAAACAGTGTATCCAAATCAAAATCTCAGCGAGTCGGGAATGCCCCGTGCACCCACTCCGCATAACTCATGCAAAAGAAAAAGGGGATGCCTAGAGCCCTCCCCACCCTTTTATACACCTCTATGTTAAAGGGACACTGCAGCAAAAAGTGGTCCATAGACTCCACTTTACCAACACACTCCGCTCAATCCCGATCATCCACGGGCGATGCTTCAAGTTCCCTCTGACATAGAGCCTTCCATGGAAAGCGAGCCAGGCTTGATCCCTAAACTTCAAGGGGATTCTTTCTAAATTGATTAAACGCAACCCCTCCCTCATTACAGAGCCTGGGCAATCCCTTAAGGCCAGTGACACACTGAAAGCAGAGCTCAAAATCCTCTTCTCCAGAAGCTTCCTGGGGAGGGACTTGATATCCTCCACTGTCACCTGCCACTGCCGAAGTATTTTCAGACAAGGGGCAACATAAACCGGGAGCTTGCCATGTCGGACTCTCAGACTCTTCACTGGCCCGCCATCTTCCCAGCATCACAGAAAAGGCCTAAAACAAGATTGAAAAATGCCCACCCATCCCAGCGTGTTCTCTGCTAGCATGTTACCAAGATTGTACTTTAAAAAGAGCAGAGAAAAGAAAACTATTGGGTTTACCATTCCTAGGCCACCCTCCCGCCTAGACAGGTAAGTTACATTGCGTTTGATCAAGTTCAGCCTACTTCCCCATAACAGTTGGAAAAAAACAGCTGTACACCCTTGCATAGAGAGATGCTGGCAAGATACAGACGAAGCTGACATATAAAGATTGAGACCAGGTACGTTTTGATCAAGTCAACCCTCTCCCTCAAGGAAAGCTTCCATTTCTTCCAGCTTGCTACTTTGGCATTGGCACACACCAACCTGCTTTCCCAATTTCGATGAGCATAGTCACCAGGACCAAATTTGATGCCCAACACTTTAATTTCCTGCTGGGGCTCTGGGAAGGCATCCGGAAGTTCAAAGCTTTCACCCTCCTCACCCATCCAGAAAACTTCACTCTTTTCATGGTTGACTTTAGAACCAGAAGCCTCTGTGTATCATAGAGATCACCTCCTGCGCCTCCTCTGTCCCAGAGACAATAACAGACACATCATGGGCATAGGCCACAACCTTCAAAGGCGGCACACCAGCAATGCCCAAAGGCACCCCGCACAAGGATCCACTCTCTAGCCTTCTTATGAAGGGGTCGATTGCAAATACATATAACAGGGGGCTCAGAGGACATCCCTGGCGCACACCAGAGCCAACCTCAAAAGGCCGTCCAACCCAACCATTAACCAGTGGGAAGCTCTCAGCCCCTCTATATAATGTCTTCAGCCAATCTATAAACCTCCCCCGCAGGCTGTATCTACCAAGTAGCAAATACAGGTACTCGTGATTGACTATCAAAAGCCTTCGCCTGATCCAATCCCAGCAAGTACTTTCTCCATCCAGCAGCCCTGCATCGTTCCAAAGCCTCCCAGACAGCTAAAACCGCTGAAAAGGTACTTCTACCTTGGACCGAGCAGTGCTGATGACTGGACAACAAATCACCTGCTACCGACGACAAGCGCCAAAAAAGAATCTTCGCCAGGATCTTTCGATCAACATTGAGAAGACTGATGGGGTGCCAGTTCTCAATCATTCAGGGTTCTTTACCTTTTGACAGAAGAATCACAGCGGATTGCCTCATGGAGGGAGGTAGCGAACCCTCTTCTAGACAGCCGTTCTAAACCTCTGCTAAAAAGGGAGCCAGAATGGACTTAAAACACTTGTAGAATTCAGCCGTCAACCCATCTGGCCCAGGCGATTTTTTGGTAGCCAGCTTCTCTATAGCATGAACTACCTCATCCACTGAAATTGGTTCTGTCAAATCCATCAGAGGCAACGTACCATTTCCCAATCCTGGAGTAGAATCCAGAAAGCTTTCCATCCTGTCCCGACAAAGGTGCTTTCTTCCCAGAAGGTCTGCATTATATGATCTGAAGATCTCCAGGATCCCTGATCTGGACTTCACCAGGGAACCTGTACTATCTCTCAGGCCCATGACCGTCTTAACTGCTATGCCTTGCTTACAGTTCTGGTAAGGATCAGGCGAGTGGTATTTTCCATAATCCCTCTCCATAACCAAGGAGGCATGCCGGTCGTATTGACACTTCCTAAGAAGAAACTTTACCTCAGAGATCTCCCCTGGATCTCCTCTATATGAGACAAGACGATCAAGCTTCCTCCGCAAATGCTGGCAGGCAATGTACATACCAAGCTGCTTCTTCTTACTTACGGCCTTGAAAAGTCCAGTTGCCCTTTGTTTCACAAGTTCCCACCACTCTGACTTACTGCTGCAAAGGTCCAGAATAGAAACCTGTGCCTGAAAAAAATCTTTAAAGGATTGTCTTACCTCTACATCTTCCAGGAGAGCCGAATTCAGTTTCCAGTTACCCCTTCCCCTGGGTGGAGTGTCCGAGTCATTCAGAGTCACAGACAGCATACAGTGGTCGGAGAACTCCACCGCCCTCAACTCAGGAGCCAAGAAAGCAGAGTTCTCCTTTAAAAAAAAAAACTATCTATCCTACTCTGACTATTCCCTCTCTGAAATGTGAATCCCGTGCTGCCAGGGCAGTGCTTAATATGCACATCTACCAGGCCCGTTTGTCTCACCATATCTCTAAGAAAAATGTTATCGTAACCCAGCCTGTCTATGGAGCCTCTCCTGTCTTCAGGCCTAATTATGGTGTTAAAATCACCTCCAAAGACAACCTGCTGGGATGTAAAAAGGAAGGGCTTGATCTCTGTGAGGAGACATTTCCTGCCCCATTTTGATGGTGGTCCATAGATATTGATCAGGCGTAGGTCCTGCCCCCTAACAGAGACGTCTAAGACCATGCATCTCCCCATTTCTACCTCAATTACCCGCCGGCATGTTACCATATAAGTTTTAAAAAGGACCGCAACTCCGCTGCAGAGCTCAGCCACAAGAGACCAAAAGGAGGGACAGCATCTCCACTCCCTTTTTGCTAGATGGACATCGGCCAAAGTATTGAGCCAGGCCTCTTGCAAAAATAAAATCTCGGCATCAAACTCGCTGAGCAAATATAAGGCAATATCATGAGCTTTTGCAGATTTAAAACTGGCGACATTAATGGTCGCCACCTTTATTGGAGTGGGAACTGCCATCAGGATAATTGGGGTAGTCGTTTCTTAACCTTTGCCACACTCTCATCACCAGAAACAGCTCTCTTCAGAGTACGTGACTCCCCCTCATCCAATGATAAAGAGAAAGACAGATCAGACATCTCATCACCCGACAAAACTGAAAAGGTATTACCAAGAGGAACCCCTCCTGGGTCCGACTCTGAGGAAGAAATTACCACTTTACTTGTCTTCCTCTTCTTCTTTTTCTTCCTCCTAAACTTCTCCCACCCCTCAGCATCCAAATCCCCCTCAACAGAGGGTGACACATGGGATATGGACACCCTTCTATCAGCCCCACCCCTATCCAGCACCCCCACATTCCGGTGACCACGTTTGTGGTGCTGAGGGACAGGGACTGGAGACCGAGAGGGAAGATCCGCTAAACCTGCTCCCCCAGGCAGCTTCTGCCAGTCTGGAGGATCTACATACAGTAGGATTAGGGACCACCACATGGGGGACAGACTCAGGGACCACATCACTAGGGGAAACAGAATCTGGAACAGATGTAACAGACACAGGAGGGGCAATAACAGTTTCAGCGGCCTCATCCTCCTTATCAAGCCTCTGCAACTCAGCCTCCAATCCTGGCAAGTTATGTAAAGCCTCCGGGCACTGACTCTAAGGATGACCAAGCTTTTGGCACAAATTGCACCAAATTTCAGTACAATCCTTAGCCAAATGGTCCAGATCCAGGCATAGTGAGCATTTCTTACGGGTACAGGTAGATGCAAAATGGCCTTTGTCACCACATTTATTACAGACTTTAGGCTGCCCCTGGTAAAAAATAGTCATCCTATCCCTCCCCAGAAAGGCCGAACAGGGAAGGTGTTGAACTACATTTCCCAGGACCCCCAATTTTAGTGACACTGTCCAGGCCCCTGTCCATATTCCATGCTCATCAAGGACCTTCCGCAGTGGAGCGAGGACCTCACCATATCGGCGTAGCCATACTATCAAATCAGCCTCTGGTATGGATTCGTTGCGCACCAGGATCGTCACCGTTTTTATCAGAGGCTGCCTCGAAATCACCTTTGGCACCAAACCACTCCACTGCGGAAGGCCCTTGCACCTCCTATATCGCTCCCAAAATAAATCCAGACCCTCAGGCTTTACAAAGGACAAATCAAATTCATAACGCCTCACTGGGCAAATCAAAGCAAATATATCCAAGGCTTTAGGCCCCTTTCACACTTATACGACTTGTCCCACGATTTTGTACTACAAAATCGTATGACAAGTCATTCTCCATGATTTTCGATGACTACCATTCATATTGGCACGACTTTAAGTCGTGCCGACTTGAAAGTAGTCCCTGCACTACTTTGGTCCAACTTTTATGCGAGTTATACTCCATAGACCTCAATGTTAAACCCTCAAGTAGCATGCAAATCGTGCCTGAATAATATAGACACGATTTCAGTATGACTTTGTAAGCACAAGCCTGGCTCGCTGATCGGGAAAGGAAAACTTTTTTTTCCCTTTCGCGATGAGCGACAGGCAGTGCTGACAGCTGTGTCCTGAATCCTGAGGGGGAACGCCGCGCCATGTTTTAAATGAAAAAACCGGCGTGGGTCCCCCCCCAGGGTCATACCAAGCCCTTAGGTATTATGGATCTAAGAGGAACCCCCTACGCCGAAAAATCGACGTGGGGTCCCCTCCAAAATCCATACCAGACCCTTATCCGAGCACACAGCCCGGCCGGTCAGGAATGGGGGTGGGGAAGAGCGAGCGCCCCCCCCCTGGACCGTACCAGGCCGCATGCCCTCAACATGGGGGGGTGGGTGCTTTGGGGCATGGGGGGCACCCTGCGGGGCCCCCCCACCCCAAAGCACCTTGTCCCCATGTTAATGAGGACAAGGGCCTCTTCCCGATAACCCTGGTCGTTGGTTGTCGGGGTCTACGGCAGGGGGCTTATCGGAATCCGGGAGCCCCCTTTAATAAGGGGGCCCCCAGATCCCGGCCCCCCACCCTATGTGAATGAGTATGGGGTACATCGTACTCCTACCCATTCACCTAAGGAAAAAAGTGTCAATAAAAAACACACTACACAGGTTTTTAAAGCAATTTATTAGGCAACCCCGGGGTCTTCTTCCGACTTCAGGGGTCCTCTTCCGATGTCTTCTCCCGGTGTCCGCATCTTCTGCCGGCTCCTCCGCTATCGTCTGCAGCTCAATTGCTAGCGGTGGCCCCTACTTCTGCCTTCTGCCTTCTTCTTTTCTTCCAATGTTGACATGACGCTCTCTCCAGTTGGAATGGTCTCTGAGTGCTCCGCAATGGACTTATATAGGCGGTGACCCCGCCCCCTTATGAAGTCACTGTCCCGGGGCATCCTGGGACTGTGCCGTCATAAGGGGGCGTGGTCATCACCCGGTGACCACGCCCCCTAAAACGTCACAGTCCCAGCATGCCCAGGGACTGTAACGGCATAAGGGGGCGGGGTCACCGCCTATATAAGTACGTTGCGGAGAGCTCAGAGACCATTGCAGCAGGAGAGAACATTGTGTCAACATCTCTGGAAGAGAAGAGGGAAGAAGACGATCCAGAAGTCTGGGCCACCGCTAGCAAAAGAGCGGCAGAAGATGCGGACACCGGGAGAAGACGCCGGAGAGACCCCCGAAGTTGGAAGAGGACCTCCGAAGTCGGAAGAAGACCCCGGAGCGGACTAATAAATTACTTTAAAAACCTGTGTACTGTGTTTTTCATTGACACTTTTTTCCCTAGGTGAATGGGTAGGGGTACGATGTACCCCATACTCATTCACATAGGGTGGGGGGCCGGGATCTGGGGGCCCCCTTATTAAAGGGGGCTCCCGGATTCTGATAAGCCCCCGCCCGCAGACCCCGAGAACCAACGGCCAGGGTTGTCGGGAAGAGGCCCTTGTCCTCATCAACATGGGGACAAGGTGCTTTGGGGTGGGGGGGGCCCGTAGGGCGCCCCCCCATGCCCCAAAGCACCCACCCCCCCATGTTGAGAGCATGTGGCCTGGTACGGTCCAGGGGGGGGGGGGGCGCTCGCTCGTCCCCACCCCCATTCCTGACCGGCCGGGCTGCGTGCTCGGATAAGGGTCTGGTATGGATTTTGGGGGGACCCCATGCTGATTTTTCAGCGTAGGGGGTTCCCCTTACAATCGATACCAGACCCAAGGGCCTGGTATGCCCCTGGAGGGGAACCTACACCAGTTTTTTTATTTAAAACTTGGCGTGGAGTTCCCCCTTATGATTCATACCAACTACTGTATGTTTTCATTTGTTAATGCCAAAAATGTGGCAAAGTCGTACAAAGTAGTACTGCTCCCGAATCGCGGTAAATTGCGGCAAATCGCGGTAAAACGTGGCAAAAATCGCGGTAAAATTGCGCGACTTTGAAGTCGTATAAGTGTGAAAGGGGCCTTAAACCCCATTTCTAAAACCAACTCAGCCACCCTCCCCCTTACTGGTGGGGTCCTCTCCCCTCCCACTTCAACTGAACCACATTCCTCCTCCTGTACCCACCAACCATCCCACCACCAAACCTCCCCAAATTGTGACCACTAATATTTACAAAATTTCCTCCAACCTCCTTGGTGCGACTCCCCAGAACAGATGCATAGCTGCCCACATTCCTCCCTGCAGAAAAAACATTTGTGTGTTTTGAACCATCTGACACATTTCTAGCAGATATCGATTGTACAGATTTGGTCTGCAAAATCGATGAGTCTTTCCTCTGCTGAGCAGGGGGAGGAATGTCATTGTTATTTTTCCCAGCAGTATTAACCCCTTCACCACCACCCACCACATTGTTTTATCATTACTGTCATTCTTAATACTTGCTGGTATATTCACAGTTCCTGCAGTCTTCCCAACAGTGTCAGTTCCCACTGCTGTGCTGGTGGAATCCTCAGCTGGCCTGTTCTCTTCCATCAGGACAGGACTTTCAGCAGGCTGGTCTGACATATCCATGGCTTCCACTGCACATGGTGCAATGTGCTGATCCCCTCCCCCATCAACATCAATCAGCTCTGCTGGAACACAGGGAGATTCAGGTGAGGCAATCTCTTTGCAGGTGTCAGCCATACTGTGTGAAACACCTGCAGCAAACTTGGTAGAGGAACTACTGGTCTCAGCAAATGCAGAAGTAGAAACATCCATGTTCAGGGTGTTTGGTGCAGGTCCATCTTCATTCCCTGGTTTATTTTCCTCTCATCCTTAGGGATTTCTGATGGATCATCAGAAATGGCAAACTTGTCTGCCCTCAGGGGTGACTCCATCTGCTGGATAAAGGTCAAGGTGCCATGCTCACTCTCAACCCACTGGCTGGTTGCCGCTGGCGATTCCAAGGCCTTACATGGGGGGAGAGGTGCAGAGGCAGATGGACCCGGGTCATCCATTACTTGAGGCTGCTGATCCATGGAACTTGCCGATGACTGGCTGGCAAATCTCTTCTCATTGTCAAATTTTTCTTTAAAAGCTCCACTTCTGGCTTTTAACTTCTCCAACAATAAAGTTTGCTGCTTTACCTTTTCCTCCAATTCCTGTAACTCAGGCTTCATGGCTGTGCGATTTTTACTCCATGCCTGGAAGTATTTGGCTCTGAAGTTTTTATGTTCAGCCTTCAAAACTTTAAGTTTCTCTTCAGCTCTTCCAATCGCCTTAAAATGATCAATAATCTTCTGACTGAAGATACTTGCATCCACACCGGGGCCTGGACCCACAGTCAGATCCTCCACCTCCTTCTCACTAGGCCCCGTATCATCAGGGGGATCCCTCCCTGGGCCTCCCCCAGGATCAGGCATTATTCCTGGGCCAAGCTAACAGGCAAGGCCCAGGCTTGAAAAAAAGGCTGGTTGTCAGAGAGCTCTTTGGGTGTGTCCTCCTCCTCCTTCCCACTGACCACCAATGTAAAGAACATTCTTCCCACTGATCACCAATGTAAGGAGCATTCTTCTCACTGATCACCAATGTAAGGGACATTCTTCCCACTAATTACCAATGTAAGGGACATTCTTCTCACTGATCACCAATGTAAGGAGCATTCTTCTCACTGATCACCAATGTAAGGAGCATTCTTCTCACTGATCACCAATGTAAGGAGCATTCTTCTCACTGATCACCAATGTAAGGAGCATTCTTCTCACTGATCACCAATGTAAGGAGCATTCTTCTCACTGATCACCAATGTAAGGAACATTCTTCTCACTGATCACCAATGTAAGGAACATTCTTCTCACTGATCACCAATGTAAGGAACATTCTTCTCACTGATCACCAATGTAAGGAACATTCTTTCCAATTTTTCTTTATTAAAAGTCTTGTAATCAATAAGCATAAAATCACTATATATAATATACATAAATATATACATAAATATTACATAAATGAAAATAAATATAGCAAATCTGCTCTCAAACAAAAAATGACTTTACAGCAAAAACAAAACTCATCATGAACATGTCATTATTGGGGATAATCTCACTACAACTCACACCAATACACCAGACATCTAAACTGTGAGGTCAAGAAACAAACCCGCACCCATTATGCATGCAGCCCTTCTTCAAAAAGAAGATACTAACCAACAAAAGCTAAGGGAGTGAAAGAAACAGAAAAAGAAAAGAGCTCCTCACCCAGAGATGGGCAGTTCACCAAAGGCAGGTCTGATATTCCTCCACGCCCTTTTCCAGACCGCCCGAGGCTCCCTGCCCCTCTCAAGACCCCAAATTTTCCCAACCTCACCCAGAATATCGTGCACCACCACCTCAACAGAGAGGACTTTTTTCCACAGGGTAATCTGGCACCGTGCATTCCATGTGAAGTAACGGACAACTATACTAACTAAAAACAGTGTATCCAAATCAAAATTCCAGCAAGTCGGGAATGCCCCGTACACCCACTCCGCATAACTCATGCGATAGAAAAAGGGGATGCCTAGAGCCCTCCCCACCCTTTTATACACCTCTATGTTAAAGGGACACTGCAGCAAAAAGTGGTCCATAGACTCCACTTTACCAACATACTCCGCTCTAGGACAATCCCGATCATCCACAGGGCGATGCTTCAAGTTCCCTCTGACATAGAGCCTTCCATGGAAAGCGAGCCAGGCTTGATCCCTAAACTTCAAGGGGATTCTTTCTAAATTGATTAAACGCAACCCCTCCCTCATTACAGAGCCTGGGCAATCCCTTAAGGCCAGTGACACACTGAAAGCAGAGCTCAAAATCCTCTTCTCCAGAAGCTTTCTGGGGAGGGACTTGATATCCTCCACTGTCACCTGCCACTGCCGAAGTATTTTCAGACACGGGGCAACATAAGCCGGGAGCTTGCCATGGTCGGACTCTCAGACTTTTCACTGGCCCGCCATCTTCCCAGCATCGCAGAAAAGGCCTAAAACAAGATTGAAAAATGCCCACCCATCCCGGCGGGTTCTCTGCTAGCATGTTACCAAGATTGTACTTTAAAAAGAGCAGAGAAAAGAAAACTATTGGGTTGACCATTCCTAGGCCACCCTCCCGCCTAGACAGGTAAGTTACATTGCGTTTGATCAAGTTCAGCCTACTTCCCCATAACAGTTGGAAAAAACAGCTGTACACCCTTGCATAGAGAGATGCTGGCAAGACATATAAAAAGATTGGGACCAGGTATGTTTTGATCAAGTCAACCCTCTCCGTCAAGGAAAGCTTCCATTTCTTCCAGCTTGCTACTTTGGCATTGGCGCACACCAACCTGCTTTCCCAATTTCGATGACCATAGTCACCAGGACCAAATTTGATGCCCAACACTTTAATTTCCTGCCGGGGCTCTGGGAAGGCATCCGGAAGTTCGAAGCTTTCACCCTCCTCACCCATCCAGAAAACTTCACTCTTTTCATGGTTGACTTTAGAACCAGAAGCCTCCGTGTACTGCTCTATCATAGAGACCACCTCCTGAGCCTCCTCTGTCCCAGAGACAATAACAGACACATCATCGGCATAGGCCACGACCTTCAGAGGCGGCACACCAGCAATGCCCAAAGGCACCCCGCACAAAGATCCACTCTCTAGCCTTCTTATGAAGGGGTCGATTGCGAATACATATAACAGGGGGCTCAGAGGACATCCCTGGCGCACACCAGAGCCAACCTCAAAAGGCCGTCCAACCCAACCATTAACCAGTGGGAAGCTCTCAGCCCCTCTATATAATGTCTTCAGCCAATCTATAAACCTCCCCTGCAGGCCGTATCTACCAAGTAGCAAATACAGGTACTCGTGATTGACTCTATCAAAAGCCTTCGCCTGATCCAATGCCAGCAAGTACTTTCTCCATCCAGCAGCCCTGCATCGTTCCAAAGCCTCCCGGACAGCTAAAACCGCTGAAAAGGTACTTCTACCTTGGACCGAGCAGTGCTGATGACTGGACAACAAATCGCCTGCTACTGACGACAAGCGCCAAAAAAGTATCTTCGCCAGTATCTTTCTATCAACATTGAGAAGACTGATGGGGCGCCAGTTCTCAATCATTGAGGGGTCTTTACTTTTTGACAGAAGAATCACAGCGGATTGCCTCATGGAGGGAGGGAGCGAACCCTCTTCTAGACAGCTGTTATAAACCTCTGCTAAAAAGGGAGCCAGAATGGACTTAAAACACTTGTAGAATTCAGCTGTCAACCCATCTGGCCCAGGCGATTTTTTGGTAGCCAGCTTCTCTATAGCATGAACTACCTCATCCACTGAAATTGGTTCTATCAAATCCATCAAAGGCAATGTACCATTTCCCAATCCTGGAGTAGAATCCAGAAAACTTTCCATCCTGTCCTGACAAAGGTCCTTTCTTCCCAGAAGGTCTGCATAATATGACCTGAAGATCTCCAGGATCCCTGATCTGGACTTCACCAGGGAACCCGTACTATCCCTCAGGCCTATGACCGTCTTAACTGCTATGCCTTGCTTACAGTTCTGGTAAGGATCAGGCGAGTGATATTTTCCATAATCCCTCTCCAGAACCAAGGAGGCATGCCGGTCGTATTGACACTTCCTAAGAAGAAACTTCACCTCAGAGATCTCCCCTGGATCTCCTCTATACGAGACAAGACAATCAAGCTTCCTCCGCAAATGCTGGTAGGCAATGTACATACCAAGCTGCTTCTTCTTACTTATGGCCTTGAAAAGTCCAATTGTCCTGTATTTCACAAGCTCCCACCACTCTGACTTACTGCTGCAAAAGTCCAGAATAGAAACCTGTGCCTGAAAAAAATCCTCAAAGGATTGTCTTACCTCTACATCTTCCAGGAGAGCCGAATTCAGTTTCCAGGTACCCCTTCCCCTGGGTGGAGTGTCCGAGGCATTCAGAGTCACAGACAGCATACAGTGGTCAAAGAACTCCACCGCCCTCAACTCAGGAGCCGAGAAAGCAGAGTTCTCCTTTAAAAAAAAACCTATCTATCCTACTCTGACTATTCCCTCTCTGAAATGTGAATCCCGTGCTGCCAGGGCAGTGCTTAATATGCACATCTACCAGGCTTGCTTGTCTCACCATATCTCTAAGAAAAACGCTATTGTAACCCAGCCTGTCTATGGAGCCTCTCCTGTCTTCAGGCCTAATTATGGTGTTAAAATCACCTCCAAAGACAACCTGCTGGGATGTAAAAAGGAAGGGCTTGATCTCTGTGAGGAGGCATTTCCTGCCCCATTTTGACTGCGGTCCATAGATATTGATCAGGCGTAGGTCCTGCCCCCTAACAGAGACGTCCAAGACCATGCATCTCCCCAGTTCTACCTCAATTACCCGCCGGCATGTTACCATATCGGTTTTAAAAAGGACCGCAACTCCGCTGCAGGGCTCAGCCGCAAGAGACCAAAAGGAGGGACCGCATCTCCACTCCCTTTTTGCTAGATGGACATCGGCCAAAGTATTGAGCCAGGTCTCTTGCAAAAATAAAATCTCGGCATCAAACTCGCTGAGCAAAAATAAGGCAATATCACGAGCTCTTGCAGATTTAATGCTGGTGACATTAATGGTCGCCACCTTTATCGGAGTGGGAACTGCCATCAGGATGATTGGGGTAGTCGTTTCTTAACCTTTGCCACACTTTCATCACCAGAAACAGCTCTCTTCAGACTACGTGACTCCCCCTCATCCATGGATGATAAAGAGAAAAATATATCAGACATCTCATCACCCGACAAAACTGAAAAGGTATTACCAAGAGGAACCCCTCCTGGGTCCGACCCTGAGGAAGAAATGACCACTTTACTTGTCTTCCTCTTCTTCTTCTTTTTCTTCCTCCTAAACTTCTCCCACCCCTCATCATCCGAATCCCCCTCAACAGAGGGTGAGACATGGGATATGGACACCCTTCTATCAGCCCCACCCCCATCCAGCACCCCCATATTCCCCTGACCACGTTTGTGCCGCTGAGGGACAGGGACTGGAGGCCGAGTGGGAAGATCCGCCAAACCTGCCCCCCCAGCAGCTTCTGCCAGTCTGGAGGATCTACGTACAGTAGGATTAGGGACCACCACATGGGGGACAGACTCAGGGACCACATTACTGGGGGAAACAGAATCTGAAACAACAGATGTAACAGACACAGGAGGGACAGACTCAGGGACCACATCACTAGGGGAAACAGAATCTGGAACAGATGTAACAGAAACAGGAGGGACAATAACAGTTTTAGCGGCCTCATCCTCCTTATCAAGTCTCTGCAACTCAGCCTCCAATCCTGGCAAGTTATGTAATGCCTCCGGGCACTGGCTATAAGGATGACCGAGCTTTTGGCACAAATTGCACCGAATTTCAGTACAATCCTTGGCCAAATGGTCCAGATCCTGGCATAGTGAGCATTTCTTATGGGTACAAGTAGATGCAAAATGGCCTTTGTCTCCACATTTATTACAGACCTTAGGCTGACCCTGGTAAAAAATATTCAGCCTATCTCTCCCCAGAAAAGCTGAACAGGGAAGGTGTTGAACTACATTTCCAAGCACCCCCAATTTTAGTGACACTGTCCAGGCCCCTGTCCATATCCCATGCTCATCAAGGACCTTCCGCAGTGGAGCGAGGACCTCACCATATCGGCGTAGCCATACTATCAAATCAGCCTCTGGTATGGATTCGTTGCGCACTAAGATCGTCACCGACTTTATCAGGGGCTGCCTAGAAATCACCTTTGGCACCAAACCACTCCACTGCGGAAGGCCCTTGCACCTCCTATATCGCTCCCAAAATAAATCCAGACCCTCAGGCTTTACAAAGGACAAATCAAATTCATAACTCCCCACTGGGCAAATCAAAGCAAATATATCTGATGCTTTAAACCCCATTTCTAAAACCAACTCAGCCACCCTCCCCCTTACTGGTGGGGTCCCCTCCCCCTCCCACTTCAATTGAACCACATTCCTTCTCCTGTACCCACCAACCATCCCACCACCAAGCCCCCCCAAATTGTGACCACTAAAATTCCCTCCACCCTCCTTGGTGCGACTCCCCAGAACAGACGCATAACTGCCCACATTTCTCCCAGCAGAAGAAACATTTGTGTGTTTTGAACCGTCTGACACATTTCTGGCAGATATCGATTGTACAGATTTAGTCTGAACAATCGATGAGTCTTTCCTCTGCTGAGCAGGGAGAGCAATGTCATTTTTATTTTCCCCAGCAGTATTAACCCCTTCACCACCACCCACCACATTCATTGTTTTATGATTACTGTCATTCTTAATACTTGCTGGTATATTCACAGTTCCTGCAGTCTTCCCAACAGTGTCAGTTCCCACTGCTGTGCTGGTGGAATCTTCAGCTGGCCTGTTCTCTTCCATCAGGACAGGACTTTCAGCAGGCTGGTCTGACACATCCATGGCTTCCACTGCACATGGTGCAATGTGCTGATCCCCTCCCCCATCAGCATCAATCAGCTCTGCTGGAACATAGGGAGGCTCAGGTGAGGCAATCTCTTCGCTGGTGTCAGCCATACTGTGTGAAACACATGGAGAAAACTTGATAGAGGTACTACTGGTCTCAGCAAATGCAGGAGTAGAAACATCCATGTTCAGGGTATTTGGTGCAGGTCCATCTTCATTCCCTGGTTTATTTTTTTCCTCATCCTCAGGGATTTCTGATGGATCATCAGAAATGGCAAACTTGTCTGCTCTCAAGGGTGACTCCATCTGCTGGATGAAGGTCAGGGTGCCATGCTCACTCTCAACCCCCCGGCTGGTTGCCGCTGGCGATTCCAAGGCCTTACATGGGGGGAGAGGTGCAGAGGCAGATGGACCCGGGTCATCCATAACCTGAGGATGCTGATCCATGCAACTTACTGACGACTGGCTGGCAAATCTCTTCTCATTGTCAAATTTTTCTTTAAAAGCTCCACTTCTGGCTTTTAACTTCTCCAACAATAAAGTTTGCTGCTTTACTTTTTCCTCATATTCCTGTAACTCAGGCTTCATGGCTGTGCGATTTCTACTCCAGGCCTGGAAGTATTTGGCTCTGAAGTTCTTATGTTCAGTTTTCAAAACTTGAAGTTTCTCTTCAGCCCTTCCAATTTCCCTAAAACGATCAACAATCTTCTGTCTGAAGATACTCGCATCCATACCAGGGCCTGGACCCACAGTCAGATCCTCCACCTCCTCCTCACTAGGCCCCATGTCATCAGGGGGATCCCTCCCTGGGCCTCCCCCAGGATCAGGCATTGTTCCTGGGCCAAGCTAGCAGGCAAGGCCCAGGCTTGAAAAAAGGCTGGTTCTCAGAGAGCTCCTTAGGTGTGTCCTCCTCCTCCTTCCCACTGACCACCAATGAAAGGAACATTCTTCTCACTGATCACCAATGTAAGGGGAATTCTTCCTAATTTTTCTTTATTAAAAGTCTTGCAATCAATAAGCATAAAATCACTATATATAATATACATAAATATATACATATTTACATAAATGAAAATAAATATAGCAAATGTGCTCTCAAACTAAAAATCACTTTACAGCAAAAACAAAACTCATCATGAACATGTCATTATTGGGGATAATCTTACTACAACTCACACCACTACACAGACATCTGACCTGTGAGGTCAAGAAACAAACCCGCACCCATTATGCATGCAGCCCTTCTTCAAAAAGAAGATACTAACCAACAAAAGCTAAGGGAGTGAAAGAAACAGAAAAAGAAAAGTGCTCCTCACCCAGAGATGGGCAGTTCACCAAAAGGCAGGTCTGATATTCCTCCACGCCCTTTTCAAGACCGCCCGAGGCTCCCTGCCCTTCTCAAGACCCTGAATTTTCCCAACCTCACCCAGAATATCGTGCACCACCACCTCAACAGAGAGGACTTTCTTCCTCAGGGTAATCTGGCACCGTGCATTCCATGTGAAGTAACGGACAACTATACTAACTAAAAACAATGTATCCAAATCAAAATCCCAGTGAGTCCGGAATGCTCCGTACACCCACTCCGCATAACTCATGTGATAGAAAAAGGGGATGCCTAGAGCCCTCCCCACCCTTTTATACACCTCTATATTAAAGGAACACTGCAGCAAAAATTTGTCCATAGACTTCACTTTACTAACACACTCCGCTCTAGGACAATCCTGATCATCCAAAGGGCGATTCTTCAAGTTCTCTCTGACATAGAGCCTTCCATGGAAAGCAAGCCAGGCTTGATCCCTAAACTTCAAGGGGATTCTTTCTAAATTGATTAAACGCAACCCCTCCCTCATTACAGAGCCTGGGCAATCCCTTAAGGCCAGTGACACACTGAAAGCAGAGCTCAAAATCCTCTTCTCCAGAAGCTTCCTGGGGAGGGACTTGATATCCTCCACTGTCATTGATATCCTCCACTGTCACCTTCCACTGCCGAAGTATTTTCAGACACGGGGCAACATAAGCCGGGAGTTTGCCATGTCGGACTGTCAGACTTTTCACTGGCCCATCTTCCCAGCATCGCAGAAAAGGCCTAAAACAAGATTGAAAAATGCCCACCTGTGACAGACTCACCCGGGACAGAGGCTATTGGAGGGGACTGAACGCAAGCGTCTTGTCCACCGATTATGGGCCCTGGCATTTGGGGGAATGGTGCTCTCTGTGAGATGTATGCCTGGGGACCCTGGGGTTGGTGTTACTTTGGATTCAGCTCCATGTTCCCCCAAAACACACAGACTCTGGGAACCCTTTATATGCCATATAAGAATGGTGACTGATTCATACCATTGGGACTCCTACTGTTAAATGCTAATGTCATCAATTCCAGCTACCTGTCTGTTGTCTGCTATAATGTGTTTATTGTAAATAAGTCTAGTGTGGCTCTAAGAGTCTTTTCACCCATTGTTGTTTGTGTTAATTAACTCTGTTACTGTGTGAAGCTCGGTGACCACAAGTCTGGGCAAAAGGTCATGTCTCAGTCACCTAGGCTGTATAAAGGATTAGATAATTAGCTCATGTTAATTAGGTTACAGTTGTATTGTTAGAAGAGTCTTGTAATTTTGATTCTAAATAAAATAGTCCATGTTAGCAGTAGAGCCTTGTTTTGTGCTTATGAGCTGTTGGAATATCTGATATCTAGATTCAGACTGAGAGGAAGTGGTATACTGACGGAAACACTCAAGCGGAGTGTGGGACGTTCCGTGACAATGGTGGAAAGCAGCGGGAAGCTTCCTGCAGTCTGGAAAATCTAAACCTCCACCTGGATCCAAGATCAGCATAGCAGACTTCAGTCACCCCAGCGGAGATATGGACCTGGCATCAGAGTTGCTGCGTGGCTGCTGCGGATCATGCTTTCAACATACACCAGGACTGTGTCTGAGGATGAATACCTGGAGCTCAGGCAGCAAATTCAGGAGGAGCTCTAGATTGGAGCCCTCCAGCTCGCTGGTATAAAACAGGTGCTTTCCAACCCAAGAGCAACGGGCCAGTGACCAACGGGCATTGCGGATGGCATTCCTGGGAGAGCGGCCCCAGGAACAACGGGTGACTGAGTTGGACAGGCTGGTCCAGCAGGAGATAGAGCTGGACAATCATTATCGGGCTCTGCAATGGCACGTAGAGGAGGGATATTTAGGGGAGACAACAGAATGCTCTCCGGAGGGATATGACTTTGGAGGCCCTGGATTGCTGTGGGAGAGCCTTACAGATCATTTTATGTTTGGTGATGAAGGGGAACCTGACCTTGAAGACCTGCGAGAATATAGAGAGGCTATGCTCGGTCTTGCAGGGGTCTCAGAGCTCAAACCTGATCTGGACAATTTGCTAAGGAAGGAACAGCATCTGGAAAGGGCATACAGGAAACTGCTAGAACACATTCAGCAGCATGCCAGAGAATCGGCAGTGGAAAACCTGAAGATTGCCATCCCCAAACCTGAAGTGCTGACCACAGGGCAGAGCTCTGCTAACCTCTGCCCAGCACTGATAACATCTTCTGGGTTCCATGGACAGGAGATGGTGAACCTCTATCCCCAGACACCAGTTATAGAGGTAGGGGATTTAATAGACTTTTCTGCTGAGGAAGAACAACCTGATGAGCCTCCAGCTGAAGATCTGGTAACTGAACAGAGGGTCCAAGACCTCTGCCCCACACTTTTAGCAATTCCAGAGACTGGGGATTTAATAGACGTTCCTGTAGAGGAGGAACCACCTAGCAAACCCCCAGCAGAAGTGCTGGCAACCGGACAGAGGGTCCAAGACCTCTGCCCCACACCTGTGGCAGTTTCGGAGACTCAGGGTGAGAAGGTGGCAATCACTTCCCAGCAGCAGATACAGGGGGAGAAGGGAGAGGAGGCGTTTGTTGTCCCTCCCCAACAGTTGGCCAGGGTGGAGGAAGCGGCCTTTCCTCCCCAGAAAAGATCCGTGCACCTGGGAGACAGTACCATAGACATGTCGCCCCAGCAGCCAGATGAGGGAATGGAAAAGGAAGCAGCCGACTCCCCTTTCCAATGGCAGCTACACAGTTTGGGAGTGGAGGAAGCCAGCCTTCTGCCCCAATGGTTAGCCGGAGCGGAGGATGCGGAGTCCCCAGCAGAAGTGCTGGCAACAGAGCAGAGTGCTACCAACCTCTGCCCAACACCGGCAACAACTGTGGAGTTCCAGGGAGCCGGGGCAGTTGGTCCCTCTCTCCGACGACAAGCTGATGTAGTGGAGCTGCTACTCCCAGCTGAATCGCTCGCAACAAGGCAGAGCACTGCTGGCCTCTGCCTAGCACCTAGTGTCTCTCTACAGCTTCAGGAAGCAGGGGTGATCGGCCCCTCTGCCCAGCAGCAGACCGAGCCCAGGAATGTTAAAAACAATCCAGCTGAAGCCCTGGCAGCCAGACAGAGAGTAAATGACCTCTGCCCCACACCTACTGAGGTCAACTATTCCTTGCAGCCAAGAAAGGAGATCATGCGGGAAGACTACGTGAGTTCACTCTGCCTGACTAACGCATGTCCAGACCAGGTTGGGGTCTGGGACCTTGTTAGTCAACCTTTGATGGGGGAGAAATGTGACAGACTCACCCGGGACAGAGGCTATTGGAGGTGACTGAACGCAAGCCTCTTGCCCACCGATTATGGGCCCTGGCATTTGGGGGAATGGTGCTCTCTGTGAGCTGTATGCCTGGGGACCCTGGGGTTGGTGTTACTTTGGATTCAGATCCAGACCACAATTCTGGGCAAAAGGTCATGTCTCAGTCACCTAGGCTGTATAAAGGATTAGATAATTAGCTCATGTTAATTAGGTTACAACGGCATATAAAGTCTTGTAATTTTGATTCTAAATAAAATAGTCCATGTTAGCAGTGAAGCAAGTGTCGCCTTGTTTTGTGCTTATGAGCGGTTGGAATATCTGATATCTAGATTCAGACTGAGAGGAAGTGGTATACTGACTGAAACACTCAAGCGGAGTGTGGGACATTCCGTGACACCACCCATTCCGGCGGGTCTGCTAGCATGTTACCAAGATTGTACTTTAAAAAGAGCAGAGAAAAGAAAACTATTGGGTTGACCATTCCTGGGCCACCCTCCCGTCTAGACAGGTAAGTTACATTGCGTTTGATCAGGTTCAGCCTACTTCCCCATAACAGTTGGAAAAAACAGCTGTACACCCTTGCATAGAGAGATGTTGGCAAGATACAGACGAAGCTGACATATAAAAAGATTGGGACCAGGTACGTTTTGATCAAGTCAACCCTCTCCCTCAAAGAAAGCTTCCATTTCTTCCAGCTTGCTACTTTGGCATTGGCACACACCAACCTGCTTTCCCAATTTCGATGACCATAGTCACCAGGACCAAATTTGATGCCCAACACTTTAATTTCCTGTTGGGGCTCTGGGAAGGCACCCGGAAGTTCGAAGCTTTCACCCTCCTCACCCATCCAGAAAACTTCACTTTTCATGGTTGACTTTAGAACCAGAAGCCTCCGTGTACTGCTCTATCATAGAGACCACCTCCTGTTCCTCCTCCGTCCCAGAGACAATAACAGACACATCATCGGCATAGGCCACAACCTTCAAAGGCGGCACACCAGCAATGCCCAAAGGCACCCTGCACAAAGATCCACTTTCTAGCCATCTTATGAAGGGGTCGATTGCGAATACATATAACAGGGGGCTCAGAGGACATCCCTGGCGTACGCCAGAGCCAACCTCAAAAGGCCGTCCAACCCAACCATTAACCAGTGGGAAGCTCTCAGCCCCTCTATATAATGTCTTCAGCCAATCCATAAACCTCCCCTGCAGGCCGTATCTACCAAGTAGCAAATACAGGTTCTCGTGATTGACTCTATAAAAAGCCTTCGCCTGATCCAATGCCAGCAAGTACTTTCTCCATCCAGCAGCCCTGCATCGCTCCAAAGCCTCCCGGACAGCTAAAACCGCTGAAAAGGTACTTCTCCCTTGGATCAAGCAGTGCTGATGACTAGACAACAAATCGCCTGCCACTGACGACAAGCGCCAAAAAAGAATCTTCGCCAGGATCAACATTCTATCAACATTGAGAAGATGGGGCGCCAGTTCTCAATCATTGAGGGGTCTTTACCTTTTGACAGAAGAATGACAGCGGATTGCCTCATGGAGGGAGGGAGAAAACCCTCTTCTAGACAGCCGTTATAAACCTCTGCTAAAAAGGGAGCCAGAATGGACTTAAGACACTTATAGAATTCAGCTGTCAACCCATCTGGCCCAGGTGATTTTTTGGTAGCCAGCTTCTCTATAGCATGAACTACCTCATCCACTGAAATTGGTTCTGTCAAGTCAATCAAAGGCAACGTACCATTTCCCAATCCTGGAGTTGAATCCAGAAAGCTTTCCATCCTGTCCCGACAAAGGTCCTTTCTTCCCAGAAGGTCTGCGTAATATGATCTGAAGATCTCCAGGATCCCTGATCTGGACTTCACCCGGGAACCCGTACTATCCCTCAGGCCTATGACCGTCTTAACTGCTATGCCCTGCTTACAGTTCTGGTAAGGATCAGGTGAGTGATATTTTCCATAATCCCTCTCCAGAACCAAGGAGGCATGCCTGTTGTATTGACACTTCCTAAGAAGAAACTTCACCTCAGAGATCTCCCCTGGATCTCCTCTATACGAGACAAGACAATCAAGCTTCCTCCGCAAATGCTGGTAGGCAATGTACATACCAATCTGCTTCTTCTTACTTATGGCCTTGAAAAGTCCAATTGCCCTTTGTTTCACAAGCTCCTACTCTGACTTACTGCTGCAAAAGTCCAGAATAGAAACCTGTGCCTGAAAAAAATCCTCAAAGGATTGTCTTACCTCTACATCTTCCAGGAGAGCCGAATTCAGCTTCCAGGTACCCCTTCCCCTGGGTGGAGTGTCCGAGGCATTCAGAGTCACCGACAGCATACAGTGGTCAGAGAACTCCAACGCCCTCAACTCAGGAGCCGAGAAAGCAGAGTTCTCCTTTAAAAAAACCTATCTATCCTACTCTGACTATTCCCTCTCTGAAATGTGAATCCCGTGCTGCCAGGGCAGTGCTTAATATGCACATCTACCAGGCCTGCTTGTCTCACCATATCTCTAAGAAAAACGCTATCGTAACCCAGCCTGTCTATGGAGCCTCTCCTGTCTTCAGGCCTAATTATGGTGTTAAAATCACCTCCAAAGACAACCTGCTGGGACGTAAAAATAAAGGGCTTGATCTCTGTGAAGAGGCATTTCCTGCCCCATTTTGACTGCAGTCCATAGATATTGATCAGGCGCAGGTCCTGCCCCCTAACAGAGACGTCTAAGACCATCCATCTCCCCATTTCTACCTCAATTACCCACCAGCATACCGGTTTTACCATATCGGTTTTAAAAAGGACCGCAACTCCGCTGCAGGGCTCAGCCGCAAGAGACCAAAAGGAGGGACCGCATCTCCACTCCCTTTTTGCTAGATGGACATCGGCCAAAGTATTGAGCCAGGTCTCTTGCAAAAATAAAATCTCGGCATCAAACTCGCTGAGCAAAAATAAGGCAATATCACGAACTCTTGCAGATTTAATGCTGGCGACATTAATGGTCACCACCTTTATCGGAGTGGGAACTGCCATCAGGATGATTGGGGTCATTTCTTAACCTTTGCCACACTCTCATCACCAGAAACAGCTCTCTTCATACTACGTGACTCCCCCTCATCCATGGATGATAAAGAGAAAGATATATCAGACATCTCATCACCCGACAAAACTGAAAAGGTATTACCAAGAGGAACCCCTCCTGGGTCCGACTCTGAGGAAGAAATGACCACTTTACTTGTCTTCCTCTTCTTTTTCTTCCTCCTAAACTTCTCCCACCCCTCATCATCCAAATCCCCCTCAACAGAGGGTGAAACATGGGATATGGACACCCTTCTATCAGCCCCACCCCCGTCCAGCACCCCCACACTTCCCTGACCATGTTTTTGCTGCTGAGGGACAGGGACTGGAGCCTGAGAGGGAAGATCCGCTAAACCTGCCCCCCAGCAGCTTCTGCCAGTCTGGAGGATCTGCGTACAGTAGGTTTAGGGACCACCACATGGGGGACAGACTCAGGCACCACATTACTAGGGGAAACAGAATCCAAAACAACATATGTAACAGACACAGGACGGACAGACTCAGGGACCACATTACTAGAGGAAACAGAATCTGGAACAGATGTAACAGACACAGGAGGGACAACAACAGTTTCAGCGGCCTCATTCTCCTTATCAAGCCTCTGCAACTCAGCCTCCAATCCTGGCAAGTTATGTAATGCCTCCGGGCATTGACTATAAGGATGACCGAGCTTTTGGCACAAATTGCACCGAATTTCGGTACAATCCTTAGCCAAATGGTCCAGATCCTGGCATAGTGAGCATTTCTTACGGGTACAAGTAGATGCAAAATGGCCTTTTTCCCCACATTTATTACAGACTTTAGGCTGACCCTGGTAAAAAATAGTCAGCCTATCCCTCCCCAGAAAGGCTGAACAGGGAAGGTGTTGAACTACATTGCCCAGCACCCCCAGTTTTAGTGACACTGTCCAGGCCCCTTTCTATATTCCATGCTCATCAAGGACCTTCTGCAGTGGAGCGAGGACCTCACCATATCGGCGTAGCCATACTATTAAATCAGCCTCTGGTATGGATTTGTTGCGCACCAGTATTGTCACCGATTTGATCAGAGGCTGCCTGGAAATCACCTTTGGCACCAAACCACTCCACTGCGGAAGGCCCTTACACCTACTATGCCTCTCCCAAAATAAATCCAGACCCTCAGGCTTTACAAAGGACAAATCAAATTCATAACTCCCCACTGGGCAAATCAAAGCAAATATATCCAAGGCTTTAAACCCCATTTCCAGAACCAACTCAGCCACCCTCCCCCTTACTGGTGGGGTCCCCTCCCCCTCCCACTTCAACTGAACCACATTCCTCCTCCTGTACCCAACCATCCCACCACCAAACCTCCCCAAATTGTGACCACTAATGTTTACAAAATTCCCTCCACCCTCCTTGGTGTGACTTCCCAAAACTGACGCATAGCTGCCCACATTCCTCCCAGCAGAAGAAACATTTGCGTGTTTTGAACCATCTGACACATTTCTAGCAGATATCGATTGTACAGATTTGGTCTGCACAATTGATGAGTCTTTCCTCTGCTGAGCAGGGGAGCATGTCATTTTTAGTTTTCCCAGCATTATTAACCCCTTCACCACCACCCACCATATTCATCGTTTTATCATTACTGTCATTCTTAATACTTGCTGGTATATTCACAGTTCCTGCAGTCTTCCCAACAGTGTCAGTTCCCACTGCTGTGCTGGTGGAATCTTCAGCTGGCCTGTTCTCTTCCATCAGGACAGGACTTTCAGCAGGCTGGTCTGACACATCCATGGCTTCCACTGCACATGGTGAAATGTGCTGATCCCCTTCCCCATCAGCATCAATCAGCTCTGCTGGAACACAGGGAGGCTCAGGTGAGGCAATCTCTTTGCAGGTGTCAGCCATACTGTGTGAAACACCTGCAGCAAACTTGGTAGAGGAACTACTGGTCTCAGCAAATGCAGAAGTAGAAACATCCATGTTCAGGGTGTTTGGTGCAGATCCATCTTCATTCCCTGGTTTATTTTTTTTCTCATCCTCAGGGATTTCTGATGGATCATCAGAAATGGCAAACTTGTCTGCCCTCAGGGGTGACTCCATCTGCTGGATGAAGGTCAAGGTGCCATGCTCACTCTCAACCCACTGGCTGGTTGCCGCTGGCGATTCCAAGGCCTGACATGGGGGGAGAGGTGCAGAGGCAGATGGACCCGGGTCATCCATTATCTGAGGCTGCTGATCCATGCAACTTGCTGACGACTGGCTGATAAATCTCCTCTCATTGTCAAATTTTTCTTTAAAAGCTCCACTTCTGGCTTTCAACTTCTCCAACAATAAAGTTTGCTGCTTTAATTTTTCCTCCAATTCCTGTAACTCAGGCTTCATGGCTGTGCGATTTTTACTCCATGCCTGGAAGTATTTGGCTCTGAAGTTCTTATGCTCAGCTTTCAAAACTTTAAGTTTCTCTTCACCTCTTCCAATTGCCCTAAAGCGATCGATAATCTTCTGACTGAAAACACTTGCATCCACTCCAGGGACTGGACTCACAGTCAGATCCTCCACCTCCTCCTCACTAGGCCCCGTGTCACCAGGGGGATCCCTCCCTGGGCCTCCCCCAGGATCAGGCATTATTCCAGGGCCAAGCTAACAGGCAAGGCCCAGGCTTGAAAAAAAGGCTGGTTCTCAGAGAGTTCTTTGGGTGTGTCCTCCTCCTCCTTCCCACTGACCACCAATGTAAGGAACATTCTTCCCACTGATCACCAATGTAAGGGACATTCTTCCCACTGATCACCAATGTAAGGAACATTCTTCCCACTGATCACCAATGTAAGGAACATTCTTCTCACTGATCACCAATGTAAGGAGCATTCTTCCCACTGATCACCAATGTAAGGAACATTCTTCCCACTGATCACCAATGTAAGGAACATTCTTCCCACTGATCACCAATGTAAGGAACATTCTTCTCACTGATCACCAATGTAAGGAACATTCTTCCCACTGATCACCAATGTAAGGAACATTCTTCCCACTGATCACCAATGTAAGGAACATTCTTCCCACTGATCACCAATGTAAGGAACATTCTTCTCACTGATCACCAATGTAAGGAACATTCTTCCCACTGATCACCAATGTAAGGAACATTCTTCCCACTGATCACCAATGTAAGGGACATTCTTCTCACTGATCACCAATGTAAGGGACATTCTTCTCACTGATCACCAATGTAAGGAACATTCTTCCCACTGATCACCAATGTAAGGAACATTCTTCTCACTGATCACCAATGTAAGGAACATTCTTCTCACTGATCACCAATGTAAGGAACATTCTTCCCACTGATCACCAATGTAAGGATCATTCTTCTCACTGATCACCAATGTAAGGAGCATTCTTCTCACTGATCACCAATGTAAGAAGCATTCTTCTCACTGATCACCAATGTAAGGAACATTCTTCCCACTGATCACCAATGTAAGGAACATTCTTCTCACTGATCACCAATGTAAGGAACATTCTTCTCACTGATCACCAATGTAAGGAACATTCTTCTCACTGATCACCAATGTAAGGGACATTCTTCTCACTGATCACCAATGTAAGGAACATTCTTCCCACTGATCACCAATGTAAGGAACATTCTTCCCACTGATCACCAATGTAAGGAACATTCTTCCCACTGATCACCAATGTAAGGAACATTCTTCCCACTGATCACCAATGTAAGGAGCATTCTTCTCACTGATCACCAATGTAAGGAACATTCTTCTCACTGATCACCAATGTAAGGAACATTCTTCTCACTGACCACCAATGTAAGGAACATTCTTCTCACTGATCACCAATGTAAGGAACATTCTTCTCACTGATCACCAATGTAAGGAACATTCTTCTCACTGATCACCAATGTAAGGAACATTCTTCCCACTGATCACCAATGTAAGGAACATTCTTCTCACTGATCACCAATGTAAGGGACATTCTTCTCACTGATGGTTCTTTCCGCTGAAGTGTTCAGATATCAGTGTTGTATATATGGAATAGCTCTCAGTATACAGATATAAGTGTTAGGGAAAAGCACTCAGTGTATAGATGTCAGTGTGACACATAGGGAATATCACTAAGTGATATTCTTTATGTATAACTGACATCTATACACTGAGTGCTTTTCCCTAACACTGATATCTGTGTACTGAGTGCTATTCCATATATACAACACTGATATCTGTACACTGAGTGGCACTCTAATGAGCTTGTTGCACAAATCACTTTATTACACTTTATTTATGATATCTATTTATTGAATCCATATCGAGCACTATATTTGATTGGCTGCTTCTGCTTGCCACACACGCACAATCACACATGATGATGAAGTCATCATTATGTGCAATTGTATGTTTGTGCCAGGCCTAAGCAGAAGCAAACAGCCAATCAAATATAGTGCTCAATATGGATTCAATAAATAGATATCACAAATAAAGTGTAATAAAGTGATTTGTGCAACAGCAGGTACTACTTATAAGTGGACTGCAGATGCGACTTCAGGAAATAACCAGAGGCTGTGAATGCGACTACAGGAGATGACCAGACTGCAGATGCAACTACAGGAAATAACCAGGGACTGCAGATGCGACTACAGGAGATGACCAGAGACTGTGGATGTGACTACAGGAGATGACCAGAGACTGTGGATTTGACTACAGGAGATGACCAGTGACTGTGGATGTGACTACAGGAGATGACCAGACTGCGGATGCGACTACAGAAAATAACCAGGGACTGCGGATTTAACTACAGGAGATGATCCAGTAGCCAGTTTTAAAATTTCAACGTTCAGCAATTCACAGCTATACTGGGGGGTAAACGACATTGCCAAGGAGGGTTTAGCATAACAGTGAGACTACAGGCAGTGTATATAGGCAGCAGTGGTGGCTGGTGTTCAAAATTTTTTGGGGGGCGCAAACAAACTGAAAAAAAAAAACATCAATTGCAGCCACTGTACCCATCAAATTCAGCCACTGTGCCCATCAAACGCAGCCACTGTGCCCATCAAACGCAGCCACTATGCCCACCAAACGCAGCCACTGTGCCCATGAATCGCAGCCACTGTGCTCATTAAGGATGTGCTCCAGCGTGTTCGCAAAACCCACATGCAGAGCCCGCCAGATAGTCGGCACTGTGCTGTGCTAATCACAGGCAGGGCGACATTACCCGATCTCTGCAGCCACGCATTGAGACAATGTCTCACTGCCTGTGATTAGCGCAGCGCAGTGCTGACTTCCTGGCGGGCTCTGCACGTGGGCTTTAAAATAACCACACAGACCTTAAGCGCTAAAATAGACAGTCATTGAAGGATCATCATGATGTCATAACCAATGAAATAAGAAATAACTGGAAACCAGTGCAGCTGTCAACTCTTGGGCAAAAAGTAAGCGTCAAAAATGCACAAACAGACAGCGCTCAAATGGGGCCAGAAAATAAAAGGACTAAAATTGTGAAACTAAGATAAGTTTAATAAAATGCATGCCAAAATAAGTAAAAAAGTCACAACAATCAAATGGAAAGAATCGAATATAAAAAGCGCCTGCACTTTGGACAAAGTGACTAACATGTTTCACGCGCCTGCACTTTGGACAAAGTTTAGGCACGTGAAACATGTTAGTCACGGTCGCTACGGCAACATCGAGCTCACGTACCTTCCAGCCCCTTGGCATTTCCGTCTTTCGGCTGTGACTCCGTTCCCTGGCTTCCAGATCCAGCCCCCATCCATCCGCAGTGTCTCCTGTGACGTAAGTCACTTGTATGTCCATCCGGCTTGCTGGCTGGGTTTGCTCCGTTGTTACACGGGTCACCACTCCTCCTCTGACATGGAGCGCAAGTGACAGTGACGCTGTTTCCAGCTTTTGCACTACAGGGAACGCTGCATCCATCCTCCATATCCCCCTCAGTGGGGAGGCTGTCTACTATCCAACCACTGGTCGCAGCACAACGAGCGGTCACCTGGGATTCCACCCCCCCCGGTATAGCTGGAACATTGCACCTCCTCCTGCTCTACAGATGGAACACATTTGCCGATATTAACCCTTTGGCTGCTGGTGGTATTGTAACTATTTCTCAGCATATTTCAGCAATGGAATTAATGTCTTCCTACTGAGCATTTAAATAAAGGAATTGTCAAAAACTGTCTCTTGTCATTTTTAACATTTTTGACAGTTTTTTAGTGAAATGGTAGGCCCCTTACCATTTCACACAGGGGGGGGGCCGGGATCTGGGGGTTTCCAGATTCCGATAAGCCCCCCGCCCGCAGACCCCCACAACCACCGGCCAGGGTTGTGGGGATGAGGCCCTTGTCCTCATCAACATGGGGACAAGGTGTTTTGGGGGGCTACCCCAAAGCACCCTCCCAATGTTGAGGGCATGTGGCCTGGTACGGTTTAGGAGGGGGGGCGCTCTCTCGCCCCCCCCTCTTTTCCTTCGGCCTGCCAGGTTGCGTGCTCGGATAAGGGTCTGGTATGGATTTTTGGGGGGGCCCTACGTCTTTTTTTTTTTTTTTTTGGCGTGGGATTCCCCTTAAAATCCATACCAGACCTGAAGGGTCTGGTATGGAATTTAGGGGGACCCCCACGTCATTTTTTTTTTTAATTTTGGTTCGGGGTTCCCCTGTGGGGAATTCCCATGCCATTTTTATCAATGAACTTCTATGTGTATTGTCGGACCGGCAATGCAATAGCCGCAAGTAGTTTTAAATGGCTTTTTTCCTTTGAAATGTCATTTTGCTGTCAGACTGTTCTAAACACGGGAAACATGCGCCCCTTTACAGGCATACTATAGACACCCCCCAGGTACAAAATTTAAAGGGATCTTACAATTTTATTGTTTGACTTTAAGCATTAGTAAAATCACTGCTCCTGAAAAAACGGCTGTTTTTAAAACTTTTTTTTGCATTGATACATGTCCCCTGGGGCAGGACCCAGGTCCCCAAACACTTTTTATGACAATAACTTGCATATAAGTCTTTAAAATTAGCACTTTTGATTCCTCCCATAGACTTTTAAAGGGTGTTCCGCGGCATTCGAATTTGCCGCAAACACCCCAAATTGTTCGCTGTTCGGCGAACAGCCAATGTTCGACTCGAACTCAAAGCTCATCCCTATTGATCACATCTGCGGTTTTTAGTTTTTGCGCTATAAACAAAAAAGACTGACAATATTGAAAAGAAAACAATATTTTTTACATTCTGCTATAAAACTTGTGGAAAATAATAAAGGGCGCAACAGTAGTGCAATACAATTAAACTAAATATCATATGTGACTACGCAATCAATTAACAAAAAAATATAAGTCTATATATATATTGCTGTGAGACATGAATGGGTGAATCTTCTATATGTTTCCAATCACCATGTGAGATTAAAGTGCTAGATGCTTTAAATAAAAGTGCTGAGTGCTTCAAATAAAGTGCTTCAAGTACTTCAAAGTAAAGTGCTTCACCCAAAGTGGTATATCAAAACGCTCACCAGATTGCATTGGACACCAAGTGACCACCGGGCATTTAGTAAACAGAGAGACCTCTTTCATCCGGTGTATCCCTTCATGGGTCTTTCAGCATAGACTAGCTGTTTATGGATCAACCAAATCTCAATCCAAACAAAAATTTATATGCATATGTATATATAGCTCCTTAGAAGGACCAGCTCACATCCAATTCATCTGCAAAATGTGGCTCCGCATGAAAAGACACAGAAAGGCATGGATAGGGTAATAAAGTTTTTTAATATCTTAAAAAGCAACACTTAGAAATCCAGTTCGTTCAGTGTTAGGTACAGCAAAATCCATTTCCTGATGACGCACGCACAGCTGAGACGCAAGCTGAGACGAACGAGGTATACTCGCATGGTGCCGGACCGGCTTCTGCTCTCCTCTACAAGCTGCATCTTAGATTTTGCTGTACCTAACACTGAACCAACTGGATTTGTAAGTGTTGCTTTTTAAGATATTAAAAAACTTTATTACACTATCCATGCCTTTCTGTGGCTTTTCATGGGGAGACACATTTTGCAGCTGGTCCTTCTAAGGAGATATATATATATATATATATATATATATATATATATATATATATATATACATATAAATTTTCGTTTGGTTTGAGATTTGGTTGATCCATAAACAGCTGGTCTATGCTGAAAGACCCATGAAGGGATACACCGGATGAAAGAGGTCTCTTTGTTTACTAAATGCCCGGTGGTCACTTGGTGTCCGATGCAATCTGGTGAGCGTTTTGATATACCACTTTGGGTGAAGCACTTTACTTTGAAGTACTTGAAGCACTTTATTTGAAGCACTCAGCACTTTTATTTAAAGCATCTAGCATGGTGATGATTGGAAACATATAGAAGATTCACCCATTCATGTCTCACAGCAATGTTTGGGATATATATGGACTTATATTTTTTTGTTAATTGATTGCGTAGTCACATATGATATTTAGTTTAATTGTATTGCACTACTGTTGCGCCCTTTATTATTTTCCATTTGTTTATTAGTTTTCACTAATTTTAGGAGCAGCATCAGTTGATAATAGTGTATGGTAATTCTAATTGGCGCCTCACCCATCTTCCTTTGTATCATTTGTTTGCTTTAAAACATATCCAATAAAAAATGTAAAAAATCAAATTTCTTAATCAATTTAGGCCAATATGTATTCTGCTACATATTTTTGGTAAAAAAATTCCAATAAGCGTATATTGATTGGTTTGCGCAAAAGTTATAGAATCTACAATCAATTAGATATTTTTAATAAATTTTATATTTATTTATTTTTTACTAGTAATGGCGGCGATCAGTGATTTTTAGCAGGACTGTGCCATTGTGGCAGACAGATCGGACACTAAGTGACACTTTTTTGAGAACCAGTGACAGTATTACAGTGATCAGTGCATACAAATATGTATCAGGGGCGATCAAGGGGTTAAGAGTGTTCCCTGGGAGTGTTTTCTAGCTGTGGGGGGGATGCACTGACTGGGACAACACAGAGATCCATGTTCCTGCTTATCAGGAAAATAAGGTCTCTGTCTCCTCCCCTGTCAGAGCGTCGATCTGCCTTGTTTACATAGGCAGATCCCTGTTCTGAATGATTGCGGGTGGCCGGCGGACATCGCGTTCACCAGACCCGATGATTTTCTCCCCTTCTGGCCAATCGGCACGTGTGCCCACAGGGCTAGTGCGCAAAACAATGTACAGGTACGTAGATTCACGGAGAGGTGTCACTGCCACAGTACAACTGCGGCGGATGATCGGCAAGTAGTTAAACTAAAAAAATTATGGATAAAAAACGGTGGTAAGAGCATTGTGTAATAGTAGCATTTTAGGAGTGTTTTAGGCTGGGCTCACACTTATGCAAATTGGAGGCAGCTTTCCCCACATCCAATTGGCATGTCAGGAGATTGTGACTGGCTCTCTATGGAGTCGGTTCACACGTCTCTGCAGGGGCTCCAGTGTGAATTGCACAGGAGTCCTGTGCGTCTTCTGGTCTGTTTCAGTTCCGAATTCAGCCCAAAATTTGGGCTGAAATCGGACTTGAAGCGGTGAATAGAGACGCACCGGACTCCTGCTGTGAGCCGCTGCCTGTTCAAGTGTGAACCCAGCCTAAGAGCATTTAGGTGTTTTTTAGCGGTTTATTAGCATTTTTGCAGTTCCTTAAAAAAAAAAAAAAAGGAAACAAAAAATCAAAACACGCTATTAGTAGGGTTTAGCAGCGCTCAGTAGCGTTTTGGAGCGTTTCTGCTGGTAAAACGCTCCAAAAAACTCTACAAAAACTTTTTTCTTTTCTGCTCCCAGACACTAATAGCCTAAAGTAGTGTGCAATGACACATAGAATAACATGAATTACCGTATTTATCGGCGTATAACACGCACAGGCGTATAACACACACATTCATTTTAAGAGGGAAGTTTCAGGAAAAAAAAACTTACATTTTAAAAAAGGAACTTGGAAGCAAAATAAGGGTCAGTGCCCATCTGCAGCCTCACCATTGCCATCAATGCAGCCTCATCAATGGCCATCTGCAGCCTCACAAGTGCCATCAATGCAGCCTCACCACTGCCTTCAATGCAGCAGCCTCACCACTGCCTTCAATGCAGCAGCCTCACCATTGCCATCGGTGCAGTCTGATTGATGCCCATCTGCAGCCTAGAGGGGACAGGGAGGGGGGTGGGACAAGCGCTGACAGATTACATACAGTGAGAATCTCCTTTTATAGACAGAATAGTGATCCAATGGTGGCCCAGGAGACGGGACTTCCTATTATAGAGGCCGCCAAGTAAACAGGAGATTCTCACTGTATGTAATCTGACGGCGCTCGTCCCACCCCCCTCCCTGTCCCCTCTGAGGCAGCTAAAATTGAAGTATTGGCGTATAACACGCAAGCGCTATTTGCACCCGATTTTCATAGTGAAAAAGTGAGTGTTATACGCCAATAAATACAGTATCTTCTAGGAGCAGGAAAAATGTTAATAACAGCTTCTAGGAGTTTACAAAAACACTAGTGTGCATGGAGCCTTAAATGGAAGCCACAATAGCCAGCACTCTTCCTGAATCCATTCCTTGCAGTGTGAGACGCAAAGTACCAGAGAAGCTACGATATTTGTTTTGCACACGGTTTTTGCTCATATATTTTGTATATACAACCTATTAGGTTATTATTGGGGTATTTATCACAGGTGTATGTCACTATTGATTTAATTATTAAACGCCAGTTATTATCCCACATAGACAATGCTGCATTTTTTTTTCCTTTTTTTAATAATCATAGTGAACTGACCACAATAATCAAAGATTAAAGTACATATATTGCAAAGAATAGAGTGACATCTCCTGTACTTACCAAGCTGAGCGTATATCTCTCCGGTCTCTTCCTTATTCATTTTGGCACATCCCCGGTTATCGACCAGCGTGATGGTTTTGGTGAGCTCATATGAACTTCTTTTCAGTGTCTTTCCCCCTTGACTGCTCCCACCTGAAGCAGTCTCTGCGTAGATCTTGTATGGACCGTCATCTATAACGTACTTACAGGAGTTGATGAAGGAGGATTTTCCATGACCTGCAAAACCAAATAGCTGCAGGAGGACCCGGTTGTAGCCCTGATTACCAAGATTAAATTCATGAAAGCTGAAATTCTGGATATATGCTCTCATACTATCACTATCCATAGCTGATCTACAGGGATCTCCTCCGTCTTATCTTTATACTCTCAAACACACCAAGTGCCCAAGAAGAGTGGAGTTCTGCTTATAAAATGCAGAAAATGAAAGTGAAAGGATTGTTGGTATCTGATTATTAACATTGCTCTTCCTCTGATTGTTTACATGGCACACATACCTCCCAACGTTTGAACTTGAGAATGAAGGATAGTTCCAGGAGGCAACAACCTGCAGTGCGCCATGTGTGCCACGGAATAAAGTGTGTGTGGCCAAGTTGTTAACAGTGAGAGTGGCTTAAGGGGCATCAGTAAAAACAACCCAGGCTTTATTGTACCCATAAAATATGCTTTGACACATATAAACTCCAGTATAATCAGAAAAAAAATTGCTTCCATTATATATGGTTTTTCACACTGAAAATAGACAGCGAGCTAACACTTTGTCTGAGCCTACCTTACAGAAGAACTTCCTTATAATACTCAGGGACTGATTAGCAACCAGTAATTGTTGAGACAATAAACACTTTGGTGAGAAGTATGTAATGTACAACACAGGGGACAATACAGGGCACCCCCCCCACTTTACCCTTTCAACAAAAATTCCCGCTCTCTCCTACCAAAAAAAAATGCTCACCCCTCCCAGAGCAAATATTTGTCCCCCCAGTACAAATCCTCTCTTCCTCTCCCAGCACAAATAACCCCCCTCCCAATACAAATCCTCAGCCCTTCCTCAGCACGCATCCTACTCCATCCCTCAAATCCCCCCTTCCAGCACAATTCTTCTTCTTCTCCATCCCAGTACAAATCCCCACTTCCCCCTCCCAACATAAATACTGTCCCCAAAATCTCCCCTTCCAAAATAAATCCTCTTCTACCTCCAAACCAAATCCTCCCTCCCAGCACAACCACTATTCCAGTACAAGTCCTGCCTCACCCAATTCCCCTCTCTAAATGCCCCACCACAAATTATCTTTACACGCAAATACCCCATCCCAGGGTAAAACCTTTCCCCACTTCTAGCACAAATCTTCTCCCCCAAATTCCTCCTCCCCATACCTCCCCTCTCCCAAATCACCCCTCCCAGCACAACTCTTAATTCTGGTACAAATGCCCCCAGAACAAATCTTCCTTCCCCCAGACCCCCCCCCCCCCCCCTCATAGCAGAACTCCTCTCACACAAACCTTTCTTCCCCCTCTTCAAATCCCCCAGCACAATCCCTCCTTCCCCCTGCCTCTCCTCCCAGCACAAATCCTCTCTGCACTTCTAGCATAACCCCCCAACCATCTTGGTTTGGGGGGTTATGCTAGATATACCATGATTATATGGGACCTTCCTTAAATTTTAACAAAGTCCCATTGTCCCACAAATCTAGGCCGAGTCCCAGAGCCAGATACCAAAACAAGTACCGCCACTTGGCTCCAATCGCCTGCCTGGCAGAGGTGTGCTATTGTGGGCACCCAGGGCATATGCCCAGCAGCTCTTGTGGGGTGCCCGGGGTCCCAGTCACCATGATGGCAGCTGGCATCTTTCTGAGGGGTAGGAGGATATGTGCTGGAGGGGCACTTTGGGAGGGGAGAGAACTTGTGCTAAAAAGGGGGAGGGAGGATGGGGGAGAACTTTAAATCTGACCCCTTCCCCTTTCCTAGCACAAGTCCTCTTCCCTCCCAGCACATACAGTATTCTCCCCTAAAATCACTTGTTGCATAAAACCTACTTCCCTTTCCCAGCCACTGTGTTCTCCTTTCCCAGTTCCTGTTTTATCCTCCCTGGTCACAGTTTTCTTTCCAGTTCCTGTTTTCTCTCCCTTCCCAGTCACACTATTCTCCCCTTCACTGTCACTTTGCTCTCTCCTTCACTGTCATTCTGCTCTCCTCTCTTGCACAGACCTCAGATCCGGGACCCTGCATATAGATTAGGGGCTTGGCGCATGGATTAGGGGGGACAGCGCCCCTGTGCCCCTAATGGAGCAGCCGCCACTGACCCCAGCCATGTCCAGCCTTCCATTTCCCATGTGTGCCCTGTGCACCCTAGCTGCATCCAGCCTTTCAGCACCATTGTGTTCCCTGTGCACTCCATCCACATCCAATCTTCCAGCCCCTATGTGCTCCCTGTAAACTCCTGATAGCCACCCTGCCTTCCTGTGAGCCCAGAATTCTTGTTCCTTCTTAATTCTTGAATCCTGTGCCTCTATGAATCTTTTCGGCGGTAGCTTGCATGAGTGTGATTGGGGACCGCAACCTGGGACCTGTCCTGCAGTGGAATCCATCGCCACCACCAGGAGCTCTAGCCACTTGAGCCCCGGACCATTATGCTGCCTAAGGACCAGAGGTCTTTTTCCAATTTGGCACTGCGTCGCTTTAACTGCTAATTGCGCGGTCATGCAATGCTGTACCCAAACGAAATTTGCGTCCTTTTCTTCCCACAAATAGAGCTTTCTTTTGATGGTATTTGATCACCTCTGCGGTTTTTATTTTTTGCGCTATAAACGGAAAAAGACCGAAAATTTTGAAAAAAAATGATATTTTCTACTTTTTGTTATAAAAAAAATCCAATAAACTAAATTTTAGTCATACATTTAGGCCAAAATGTATTCGGCCACATGTCTTTGGTAAAAAAAATGTCAATAAGCGTATATTTATTGGTTTGCGCAAAAGTTATAGCGTCTACAAACTAGGGTACATTTTCTGGAATTTACACAGCTTTTAGTTTATGACTGCCTATGTCATTTCTTGAGGTGCTAAAATGGCAGGGCAGTACAAACCCCCCCCAAATGACCCCATTTTGGAAAGTAGACACCCCAAGGAAATTGCTGAGAGGCATGTTGAACCCATTGAATATTTATTTTTTTTGTCCCAAGTGATTGAAAAATGACAAAAAAAAAAAAAAAAAAAATATTTACAAAAAGTCGTCACTAAATGATATATTGCTCACACAGGCCATGGGCCTATGTGGAATTGCACCCCAAAATACATTTAGCTGCTTCTCCTGAGTACGGGGATACCACATGTGTGGGACTTTTTGGGAGCCTAGCCGCGTACGGGGCCCCAAAAACCAATCACCGCCTTCAGGATTTCTAAGGGTGTAAATTTTTGCTTTCACTCTTCACTGCCTATCACAGTTTCGGAGGCCATGGAATGCCCAGGTGGCACAAAACCCCCCAAAATGACCCCATTTTGGAAAGTAGACACCCCAAGCTATTTGCTGAGAGGCATATTGAGTCCATGGAATATTTTATATTTTGACACAAGTTGCGGGAAAGTGACACTTTTTTTTTTTTTTTTTTTTTTTTTTTCATAAAGTTGTCACTAAATGATATATTGCTCACACAGGCCATGGGCATATGTGGAATTGCACCCCAAAATACATTTAGCTGCTTCTCCTGAGTATGGGGATACCACATGTGTGGGACTTTTTGGGAGCCTAGCCGCGTACGGGGCCCCGAAAACCAATCACTGCCTTCAGGATTTCTAAGGGTGAAAATTTTTGATTTCACTCTTTACTGCCTATCACAGTTTCGGAGGCCATGGAATGCCCAGGTGGCACAAAACCCCCCCAAATGACCCCATTTTGGAAAGTAGACACCCCAAGCTATTTGCTGAAAGGCATGGTGAGTATTTTGCAGCTCTCATTTGTTTTTGAAAATGAAGAAAGACAAGAAAAAACATTTTTTTTTTTCTTTTTTCAATTTTCAAAACTTTGTGACAAAAAGTGAGGTCTGCAAAATACTCACTATACCTCTCAGCAAATAGCTTGGGGTGTCTACTTTCCAAAATGGGGTCATTTGGGGGGGTTTTGTGCCACCTGGGCATTCCATGGCCTCCGAAACTGTGATAGGCAGTGAAGAGTGAAATCAAAAATTCACGCCCTTAGAAAGCCTGAAGGCGGTGCTTGGTTTTCGGGGTCCCGTACGCGGCTAGGCTCCCAAAAAGTCTCACACATGTGGTATCCCCGTACTCAGGAGAAGCAGCAGAATGTATTTTGGGGTGTAATTTCACATATTTCCATGGCATGTTTGAGCAATATATCATTTAGTGACAACTTTGTGCAAAAAAAAAAAAAAAAAAAAAAAATTTGTCTCTTTCCCGCAACTTGTGTCGCAATATAAAATATTCCATGGACTCGACATGCCTCTCAGCAAATAGCTTGGGGTGTCTACTTTCCAAAATGGGGTCATTTGGGGGGGTTTTGAACTGTCCTGGCATTTTATGCACAACATTTAGAAGCTTATGTCACACATCACCCACTCTTCTAACCACTTGAAGACAAAGCCCTTTCTGACACTTATTGTTTACATGAAAAAGTTTTTTTTTTTTGCAAAAAAATTACTTTGAACCCCCAAACATTATATATTTTTTTAAAGCAAATGCCCTACAGATTAAAATGGTGGGTGTTTCATTTTTTTTTTCACACAGTAATTGCGCAGCGATTTTTCAAACGCATTTTTTGGGGAAAAAACACACTTTTTTTAATTTTAATGCACTAAAACACGCTATATTGCCCAAATGTTTGATGCAATAAAAAAGATGATCTTAGGCCGAGTACATGGATACCAAACATGACATGCTTTAAAATTGCGCACAAACGTGCAGTGGCAACAAAATAAATACATGTTTAAAAGCCTTCAAAAGCCTTTACAGGTTACCACTTTAGATTTACAGAGGAGGTCTACTGGAAAAATTACTGCCCTCGATCTGGCCTTCGCGGTGATACCTCACATGCATGGTGCAATTGCTGTTTATGTTTGACGACAGACCGCCGCTTGCGTTCGCCTTAGCGCGAGAGCAGGGGGCGACAGGGGTGTTTTTTTTTTTTTTTTTTTTTTCTTTATTATTTTTTTGCTTTTTTAATCTTACTTTTAAACTGTTCCTTTCATATTTTTTTTTTTTTAATCATTTTTATTGTTATCTCGGGGAATGTAAATATCCCCTATGATAGCAATAGGTAGTGACAGGTACTCTTTTTTGAAAAAATTGTGGTCTATTAGACCCTAGATCTCTCCTCTGCCCTCAAAGCATCTGACCACACCAAGATCGGTGTGATAAAATGCTTCCCCAATTTCCCAATGGCGCTATTTACATCCGGCGAAATCTAAGTCATGAAATACTCGTAGCTTCCGGTTTCTTAGGCCATAGAGATGTTTGGAGCCACTCTGGTCTCTGATCAGCTCTATGGTCAGCTGGCTGAATCACCGGCTGCATTCTCAGGTTCCCTGTTGAGACAGGAGCGCCAGAGAAAAACACGGAAGACGGTGGGGGGGGGGGGCATTCCCTCCCACGGCTTGTAAAAGCAGTCTAGAGGCTAATTAGCCGCTAGGATTGCTTTTACATGAAAGCCGACCGCTGGCTGAAAAGAATGATACCAAGATGATACCTAAACCTGCAGGCATCATTCTGGTATAACCACTCAAAGTCGTGAATGGCGTACCTGAAGACAAAAAAATGGTTAACAATGGTTAACAATAAAGCACAGTAAAGTGTAAATAATTACACACCTGAAAAACAAACATGATAAAACATAATAACAATAACAATAAAACATTGCAGAATAGAATACAGTAAAAAAGAGCAGAACAATAGAGAGAGAGAATAGAGAGAGAGAGAACAATAAAACAACAACTATTTTTTTTTATTTCATATTTTTTTTTTTTTTTACACTTTTTTTGTAACTAACTTTTATAACGGTAACCGGTTCCAGGTTCGGGTCTCTCAAAATGCGATGGCATCTTGGGAGACCCTGTGAAAGTGTGCCTAGTCTGTGCAATGCTGTACCCTACCCTAATACTCAACTAGTGAATGGTAGCGTTCAAAACATTCACCAATGCAAAGACCAGGATTGTCAGGACAGGAGGGACAATAATAGCGGGTGTCACGCCTATATCCGCGCTTGCTGCAGACACGACATCTTTTTTGGGGGGTTCGTTGGGTAGGGGTACTCGGGAGGACATAAAAATGCCTCTCATGCAGCCGACTGCATTTGGTTGGGGATGTGAATGGGGGAAGTACGGGCGCTGCAGAAGCGGTGGGTTCCCAATTAGGATTGGCGAATGCAGCAGGAAGGGCACTATGGGCACGATGGGCCTGTGTTTGTCTTTTTGGTGGCAGCGGGACACTACTTGTGCTTGCCACCTCACCAGCTTGAACTGCACTTATGGGACTCGCCACGTCACCAAGTGTTACTGCAGTGCTGGTTTGACT
Source organism: Aquarana catesbeiana (assembly GCF_042186555.1). NCBI lineage: Eukaryota > Metazoa > Chordata > Amphibia > Anura > Ranidae > Aquarana > Aquarana catesbeiana. The sequence continues at coordinate 27,676,630 of NC_133329.1, forward strand.
ACGACCGGGGTGTACTAGGCCGCTGGCGCTTGCCAGTTCACCAAAACGCTACCAAAAAACGTTAGCGATCGCAGGGATCAGGCCTGACTCTGCGAACGCTGCAGTTATGCGTTTAGTGTTTTGTAAGTGTCAGTGATCGATCGATACTGCACTTGGGTGGGCTGGGCCGGGCCGGGCGGAGGGGCAAAACGCAGGTGCTAGCAGGTATCTGGGCTGATCCCGCTAACACTGCGTTTTTGGGAACCCTAAACTGCTGGTGACGCTAGTATAGATCTGATCGGATCAGATATTGATGCGATCAGATACTATACCACTAAGGGAGGTGTACGGTGCGTGCGTGGGTGTTAGCGGTACTGGCGCTAATCTGACGCTGCCTGGGGCTGGTGCTTGCCAGTTCACCAAAACGCTACAAAAAAAACTGTTAGCGATCGCAGGGATCAGGCCTGACTCTGCGAACGCTGCAGTTATGCGTTTAGTGTTTTGTAAGTGTCAGTGATCGATCGATACTGCACTTGGGTGGGCTGGGCTGGGCCGGGCGGAGGGGCAAAAGGCAGGTGCTAGCAGGTATCTGGGCTGATTCCGCTAACACTGCGTTTTTGGGAACCCTAAACTGCTGGGGACGCTAGTATAGATCTGATCGGATCAGATATTGATCCGTTCAGATACTATACCACTAAGGGAGGCGTATGCTGCGTGCGTGGGTGTTAGCGGTACTGGCGCTAACCTGACGCCTGGGGCTGGTGCTTGCCAGTTCACCAAAATGCTACCAAAAAAACTGTTAGCGATCGCAGGGATCAGGCCTGACTCTGCGAACGCTGCAGTTATGCGTTTAGTGTTTTGTAAGTGACAGTGATCGATCGATACTGCACTTGGGTGGGCTGGGCGGAGGCACAAAACGCAGGTGCTAGCAGGTATCTGGGCTGATCCCGCTAACACTGCGTTTTTGGGAACCCTAAACTGCTGGGGACGCTAGTATAGATCTGATCGGATCAGATATTGATCCGATCAGATACTATACCACTAAGGGAGGCGTATGCTGCGTGCGTGGGTGTTAGCGGTACTGGCGCTAATCTGACGCTGCCTGGGGCGACGCATATCACCGCCGGGCGATCAGGGGGCTAAACCTTTATTTGGTAATAAACGGCGGGTGCCCTGACACTATAAAAAATAAACAAACTAACCAGCGTCATCCGTAACGGTTATACGGTGATCAGTGGTGAAAGGGTTAACTAGGGGGCAATCAAGGGGTTAAAACATTTATTAGGTAGTATATGGGGGTCCCTGACGCTATAAAACGCTGACGGCGAACCTAAATATTTACCTCACTAACTAGCGTCACCAGCGACACTAATACAGCGATCAGAAAAATGATCGCTTAGCGACACTGGTGACAGGGGGTGATCAAGGGGTTAAAACTTTATTAGGGGGGGTTAGGGGGGTACCCTAGACCTAAAGGGGGGTAATACTCACTGTCCCAACACTGTAACTGTCACAAACTGACACTATGCAGTAATCAGAAAAAAAAAAAAAAAAAAAAAAAAAAACTGCTGGTGTCAGTTTGTGACAGGGGGGGGGGGGTGATTGGGGGGGGATCGGGGGGCGATCGGGGGGGGGATCGGGGTGTTTTGTGTGCCTGGCATGTTCTACTGTGTGTGTGTGTGTTGGTGCACTCACATAGATGTCTTCTCTCCTCGGGCCGGAACGGAAAATACCGACCCGAGGGGAGATGACATCACTTCCTTTGCTGCTGTTTAGCATACAGCAGCAAAGGAGTGTTTTCATTGGCCGGCGGCGATCGCGAGGGGGGGGCCACGAACGGATGGTCTCCCCCTCATCACCGATCGCCGCTGGACAAAAGACGACCGCCTCGGGCACCGGGGGGGGGGTCCGATCGGACCCCCCACCCGCGGAAGGCAAATCACGTACCCTGTACGTGATTTTGCCTGTCCGTGCCACTTTGCCGACGTACATCGGCGTGAGGCGTTCGTCAAGTGGCTAGTGAAGACAAGGCACTCTTTAACCACTTGCTTACTGGGCACTTTTACCTCTTTCTTGCCCAGGCCAATTTTCAGCTTTCAGCGCTGTCACACTTTGAATGACAATTGTGCAGTCATGCAATTCTGTACCCAAATTAAATTGTTAACATTTTTTTTGAGAGAGAGCTTTCTTTTGGTGGTGTTTAATCACCACTGTTTTTTTTATTTTTTGCTAAAAAAAAGGAGAGAAGGCCGAAAAAATTGAAAAAAAAAGTATTTCTTAGCTTCTGTTGTAACATTTTGTAAATAAGTAATTTTTCTCCTTCACTGATGTACACTGATGAGGCAGGACTGATAGGCTGCACTGATGAGGACACACACAACAAACCAAGTTTAGCGCTGTCCCCACTATACCTATTCCAACAGTAATTCCAACAGTAAACAGTCTGTATGTATATTCCTCACTTAAGGTGTTGCAACTCTCCCAAAAGTCCACTGGGTGGTAGACATGATTCTGAAAATATATAAAAACAAGAGAGAGCGCACGCCAGCCCTAGTGTGTTATCTTTAATAGATGAAGATAAGTGTATAAAAAACGAGGGTTGCACTCACAAACATCCAGCGTTAAATGGCATAAATAGCTCCATAATAGCCTCCTCTCCTGGTCTGTAGGGATCAGTTAGCTCACAGCAACTAGCAGCATGGTAAAGTATTCCAGTAAGCACAGACCGCCTGCTTCCTTGTAACACACACTTCCCAAAGCACTCACACGGACCAGCTGGCGCTACCTGATGTCACTCGTGGCCAGGGAGGGGATGCACAGTGATGCAGCTGACTCCGCTCGTGAGCTTCATGCAATTGCTAGGACAACATGTTTCGGAGGCGTGGCCTCATTCTTCACTTTACCACGCTGCTAGTTGCTCTGAGCTAACTGATCCTTACAGATCAGGAGAGGGGGCTATTATGGAGCTGTTTATGCCATTTAACGCTGGATGTTTGTGAGTGCAACCCTCGTTTTTTATACACTTATCTTCATCTATTAAACGATAACACACTAGGGCTGGCATGCGCTCTCTCTTGTTTTTATATATTTGCACTGATGAGGAGGCACTAATATTCAGCACTGATGGGCACTGATAGGTGGCACTGATAGGTACTGATAGGTGGCACTGATGGGCGGCACTCATGATCAGGAATTGATGGACACTGAAAGGCAGCACTGATTGGCATCACTGATGGGCACTGACCGGCATCACTGATGGGCACTGTTGGGGCTGCACTGATGATCAGTGCTCTGATTATCTGTACAGGTCTCCCCTTTGTGGAAATGCCGCTGTGAGTGTGAGGAGGGGAAAAGCTGATAATCAGAATTTCCTTGTTTACATGTGATCAGCTGTAATTGGACACAGCTGATCACATGGGTAAAGAGCCTCGTCATTGGGTCTATACTGAGACCGGGGATGTGCGGTATCCTGGGGACACAGCTCTCCACCGATTACTGCGCTGCACACTCCCGCGGGTGCGCACGCATGGTAAGAGTGGGGCGACGTCATATGACATTGTCCCAGAACAATAGAACTACCCCACCGCCATCATTTCCCTATACAGCAGGCGGGAGTTGGTTAAACTTTACACCTTTGAGCACACCACCATCAAGTGCGCAGGCGGCACAGAAGGTCCACAAGCCTCTAGTCTGTGATTGTGTTTTCATTGGAAGATTTTCGCTACCTAACTTTTTCTGGGGACAACTCTAAAATGTATGATTTCCCCTCACTTTTTCTATATGACAATGGTTGCCAGTACAAATTGAGGTCTGCATCTCCCCAATGGGAACACAGACAGCAATAAAAGAGAGTCTAACCCCTCTCTATTCTATCTAAAACCAAATTAAAAAAATGCATAGAAATACAAATTAGCTCTTTAGCTGGCTGGTATATCATATTGTATCACATATTTGCTTGCTCATCGTATTTATCATCCTTTTTCCTGGAACTGCAATTCCATCTATCTGAATTTGCAACTATCCTATCTCAATGGTAAAGTAATCAGCTTTTATAATAACGTCATACAATTATTAACACTTACA